>NC_080620.1:2718322-3032322 GCF_027887145.1 Ammospiza caudacuta | reverse complement strand
CGACGTGGCAGAGTCTGCAGTGCCAGGATGTGGTGAGCCAGGCAGACTGTGCCAGCCTTTGCCAACACCATGATGTGCTGTACTGTGCCGTGCCAGACTGTGCCACACTGGGCTGTACTGAAGCAGGCAGACTGTGCTAAACCCAGGATGCACCATGCCCTGTCAGCCCCACACCCTGCCATGCCGTGCCAGGCCCATGCCATGCCAGCCCTGTGCTATATGCAGTGCCAGCCCCATGTTGTGCCAGCCCTGTGCCATTTCAGCCCCATGCCATATCAGCCTCGTGCCTTCCTGTCTGATGTTGTGCTGTGTCATTCCAGCCCTGGGCCATGTGGGTCTCATGGCATGCTGTGCCATCTCCAGGCCATGCCAGCCCCCTGCCGTGCCGTGCCAGCCCCATGCTGTGCTGTGCCACTTCATGCTGTGTTGCTCTGGCCCCATGCTGTGCCAGCCCCATGCTGTATCATGCCAGCCCCATGCCGTGCCAGCCCCATGCCATGTTAGCCCCGTGCTGTGTTGTGCCAGCCCCATCTTGTGTCAGTGCCGTGCCATGCCATGCCAGCTCTGTACTGTGCCAGCCCCATGCCGTACCGTGCCAGCCCCACGCCACGCCAGCCCTGAGCCGTGCTCTGCCAGCCTCATGCTATGCCAGCCCCGTGCCAGCCCTATGTCGTGCCAGCCCCATGCCGTGTCAGCCACACGCCATACTATGCCAGCCGAGTGCTGTGCCATCCCCGAGTCGTGCTGTGCCACCCACATGCCATGTTAACCCCGAGCCATGTCAGCCCCATGCCATGTCAGTCGCGAGCCGTGCCATGCCAGCTGAGTGCTGTGCCATCCCCGAGTCGTGCTGTGCCAACCCCATGCCATGCTGTGCCAGCCCCATGCCATGTTAACCTCGAACTGTGCCATGTCAGCCCCGTGCCATGTCAGTCCCGAGCTGTGCCATTGCCAGCTGAGTGCTGTGCCAGCCCCGAGCCGTGCCGTGCCAGCCCTTTGCTATGCCAGCCCCGAGCCGTGCCATGCCGGCCCTATGCTGTGCCGTGCCAGCCCCGAGCCGTGCCGTGCCAAGTCCCTGCTATGCCAGCCCCGAGCCGTGCCATGCCGGCCCTATGCTGTGCCGTGCCAGCCCCATGCCATGCTATGCCAGCCCCGAGCCGTGCCGTGCCGTGCCAGCCCGTGCTCGGCGCTGATGCGTGTCCGGTGACGCGGCGTTGCCGCTGGGCGGCGCCCCGGGCGCACCGGCGGGGCGGACCGGGCGCACCGGGCGGAGCGGGCGCAGCGGGAGGCGGCGGCGGCGGCGGCGGCGGGATGGACGAGCCCAGCATCCTGCGGCGCCGGGGCCTCCAGGTGAGCACCGGGCACCGGCAGAGCGGGCGGGGGCGGCGGGAGCGAGCGCGGGGAGCCCCCGGTGAACCGGGGCGGGGGGCGCGGGAGTGCGAGGGGTGGGCGCTGCGGGGGCGCGGGGGGCGGGAGCTGCGGGTGGCACGGGGGTGCTGTGGGTGAGAGAGGGGTGCTGTGGGTGAGGGTGGGTGCTGTGGGTGAGGGTGGGTGTTGGGGATTGGGGGTGGGTGCTGGGGGTGACACGGGGGTGTTCCGGATGCGGCTCTGCGAGGGTGGGCCCTCTAAGTTGGGAGGTGGGCGCTCCGCGGGTGGGTGGGTGCCGGAGGGGAGCTGTGGGTGCTCAGGGTGAGTGTGAAGCCCCCATGTGAGCTGCGTGTGCAAAGGTGGGTGCTGCGGGTGCTGTGCGTGTGCCAGGGGTGGGTGCTGCGGGTGCTGTGCGTGTGCCAGGGGTGGGTGCTGCCGGTGGGAGTTGGGCGCTCTGCAGGAGTGAGAGGAGTGGGGGGCTCTGCGTGGGGCTGTGGGTGACAGGTGGGTGCTGCGTGCGAGCGGTGTGGGACAGGGACAGGAGCCGGGCAGGGTCTGAGCCCCGGCTGTGCCATGGGATGTGGGTGAGGGGTACCCAATGTGTGGGGGCTCCCTCCCGATGCCCAACAGCTGTGCCAGCCCCTCTCTGAGCCCCTCTCCTGCCTGGCATTCCCTCAGGCAGAGGGACGCCCACCCTCCTGCCCATCCCGCAGGGTGCCCGGCGCTCGCTGCCACGCTCGGAGGGTGACGATGACCGGGCACCCCCCGGCCGGCAGAGCCGAGCGCTGAGCCGGATTTTCCGGCTGACCTGACGCCTCCATCCCCATCTGCAGTATCCGGGGGGCCCGGGCGGAGCTGTCGGCGCGCTTGGAGGATGGCACGGCGCTGCCTTCATCCGAGCTGGCAGCTCCGCGGGCAGCTGCGCTCCGCTGGGGGAGAGGGAGCCGAGTGCGGGAGCTGCCTCCCCGCGGCTGCCGTGGACGGAGCCACGGCCCTGGGCTGCGGGGCTCGGGGCTCTGAGTGTCGCTCCTGGCAGTCCTGGGAAGGGCAGAGCCGTGGGAGCCGGCTGAGTGCCCACAGGAGGGGTGGGAAGGGGGTCCCACCAGGGGCTTAATCCCAAAGGGCTGAGCAGCAATGCTGCCCCAATGCCATCCTTGATGCTGCCCCAATGCCATCCCTGATGCTGCCCCAATGCCATCCCCGATGCTGTCCCTATGCCATCCCCACTGCCATCCCTGATGCCATCCTGGTGCTGTCCCTGATGTTGCCCTCGCAGGGATCAGCTGCTGGTTGATCCTGGCTCCCACGGAAGGGACAGGCACAGTGCTGGGCAGTGCTGGCGTGTGGGGCCCCCTGTGGGTGCCGGTTCTGTGACATTTCCCCCTCAGGGGCCCTCAGGGCCACCAGGGGATGCTCTGGGTGTCCCTGGGGACACAGAGTGGCCAGAGAGCCCCTGGCAGTGAGGGATATTGGCTTCTCTGAGCTCTGGCACCTAGAGATGGCTGTGGGTGAGCACTGGGGACAGTCCCCTGTCCCACTGCTCCATCTGAGCAGTGAAACCCCCAGCGTGCCCCCCCCTCTGCCCGCTGCCCTGCCCAGGGGCCGGTGGCCTGTGGCACAGCTCCAGGGCTGGCTGGGGACCAGGCTGGGTGACAGCAGGGCTGGCTGAGGCTGCTGGGGGCTCCCCTTCCTTGTAAAGACCCCAAATCCCCTCACCCTGCCCAGGCCTGGGTCAGCCTGTGCTGGGTGCACAGGGACACCCCCACCCTGTCCCTGTCCCCATCCCATAGGGCACCCACAGAGGTGCCCCACGGCACCCCAGGGCTGCCATGCACCCGTGGGCCCCGGGGCTGCCGCGTCCCTGTGCACCCAGGCATGATGTCACCCGTTGCCATGGCAATGCTGCTGCATCACTGCGTTGCAGCGCGCCCCAATCCCGGGATTTCCATCCACAGGGGCTGCGTGGCGTGGGCAGCAGGATGGGGCACGGCTAGCCCGGGCTTTGGGGGTGGGTGGGTGCTGCTGGGGGCCCCCACAGGGGTGGCAGCAGCTCCAGCCCGCAGGGAGCTCCGTGTCTGTGCCAAAAATGGCTCTGGGCTGCTCAGGGGTGTCCACAGGAGCAGGGCAATGATGGGGCATTAACCAGCACCTGCTGCTGCCACACATCCCTGCATCCCAGGGTGTGCCAGGGCACACATCAGCCTGTCCACGTTGTGTGCTGGCAGAATCTGTGACACTCTGTGAGGTGACAGGTGGCACACGGGTGAGGACAGTGCTGGAGCAGGATGGTGCCCAGCACACCAGGAGGATGGCACTGGTGTGTGTTCCTGTCCCCAGCACACCAGGAGGATGGCACTGGTGTGTGTTCCTGTCCCAGCACACCAGGAGGATGGCACTGGTGTGTGTTCCTGTCCCCAGCACACCAGGAGGATGGCACTGGTGTGTGTTCCTGTCCCCAGCACACCAGGAGGATGGCACTGCCATGGGTTCCTGTCCCAGCACACCAGGAGGATGGCACTGGTGTGTGTTCCTGTCCCCAGCACACCAGGAGGATGGCACTGCCATGGGTTCCTGTCCCCAGCACACCAGGAGGATGGCACTGCCATGGGTTCCTGTCCCCAGCTGCCCTTTGGCCCTTTGCACCACCTGTGAGCAAACAGCTCTCACCAGAAATATTCCCAGGGGCTGGAAAAATAAATAACCCAGGGGCTGCTGGCTGCTTCCCACTCCCGGGCTGGGGGGACGAGGTGGGGACAGGGTGAAGCACTGGGCACATGGGTGCTGCTCCTACTGCACCACCCTCGTGCCATCACTCCTGGGCCTGCCCATGGGACCTGGGGACACTGGAGATGTCCTCTTGTGCTGGCCTGGGGTGATTTGGCACCCTCACCATGGGCAGAGCTGTGGGACATGGCTGAGTGCCCACATGCCCATGGCAGGAGGGGTGGGAAGGGGCTCCCAAATCTTAATCCCAAAGGGCTGAGCAGCAATGCTGCCCCAATGCCATCCCTGATGCCATCCCTGATGCCATCCTGGTGCTATCCCTAATGCTGTCCTCACAGGGATCAGCTGCTGGTTAATCCTGGCTCCCACTGAAGGGACAGGCACCGTGCAGGACCAGCAGCCCTGGGGACACTGGGAGATGTCCTCTTGTGCTGGCCTGGGGTGATTTGTCACCCTCACCCTGGGCGCTGCGAGTGGGGATGGATCCTGTGGTGACACTGTGTGGCAGTGGGGGTGCTGCCAGGTGTGTGGGGTGGCAGGAGTGACAGGTGGCACCCCGGGTGCTGCCAGGTGTGTGGGGGGGGGTGGCAGGGGTGACAGGTGGCACCCCGGGTGCTGCCAGGTGTGTGAGGGTGGCAGGGGTGACAGGTGGCACCCAGGGCCACATTCTGACCCCACCTCGCGCTTGTCTCGTTGCAGAAGGAGCTGAGCCTGCCCCGCCGAGGAAGAGCGTAAGTCCCGGGCTGGGCCACACGGGGCAGGGGTGGTGTCACCGGGAGGGTCACACCTGGGGACACAGCGCTGCCACCGTGCCGTGGGAGGGCGGCAGGGACGGCGGGTGAGTGGCACCAGGCAGGGATGGCTGTTGAATGGCGCCAGGGCTTGTTGTCACCAAATCTGGAGTGGCATCATCGCGTTCTCTGGCGCTGGAGGGAGCTGATTGTGCATCTCTTGGGGTGTACTGGGGATAACTGGGATGTACTGGGGATAACTGGCATGTACTGGGGATAACTGGCATGTACTGGGGTGTTTGTGCTCTGCTGTAGGTGTGTTGGGGTTCTAAGCAGTACTGGGGTGTGTTGGGGTGCTCTGAGCGGTGCTGGGGTGTACTGGGGTACACTGGGGTGTGTTGGGCTGCTCTAAGCAGTACTGGGGTTAACTGGTGTGTATTGGGGTGTTTGTGCTCTGCTGTAGGTGTGTTGGGGTTCTAAGCATTATTGGAGCGTACTGGGGTGTACTGGGTGTCTGGGGTGTATTGGGTTGTACTGGGGTGTATTGGGGTGTTCTAAGCAGTACTGGAGTATATTGGGGTGTACTGGGGTGTACTGGGGTGTGTCGGGGTGCTCTGAGCAGTCCTGGGGTGTACTGGGGTACACTGGGCTGTGGTGGGAGCTGCTGCAGAGCTGCCCTGGGTGTTTGTGCCGGGGCTGTGCTGGGGATGCACGGCTGGGGATGCACCGGCGCCGTACCGGGGCTGTACCGGGGCTGTGCTGGGGATGCACGGGGGCGGTGTTAGGGATGCACTGCAGCCATACCGGCACGGCTGGGGCTGTACCGGGGCCGTACCGGGGCTGTACCGGGGATGCACCGGGGCTGTACCGGGGCTGTGCCGGGAGCGCTCCGGATCAGGGCCGCCGCTGGACCGGGTTGAGTGCGCGGGAGTCGGGGGCTGCCGTTCCGCGCCGTTCCGTTCCGTGCCGTGCCGTACTGTGCCGTGCCGTGCCGTGCCGTACCGTACTGTGCCGTGCCGTACCGTACTGTGCCGTGCCGTTCCGTGCCGTTCCGTTCCGTGCCGTGCAGTGCCGCGGGGGCGGGCCCGGGCCCGGCGGGCCGAGCAGGGATCCCCGTCGGTGCCGCCGCCCCGGGAGGAGCCGCCCAGCGCGGGGGCCGCCGGTGCGGCGGGAGCGGAGCGGGAGCGGGAGCGGGAACGGGGCGGTGGTGGCGGCGGTGTCGGGATGAAGTCGCGCCGGGACAGGCAGCAGATCCCCTCGCTGACCTTGGAGTGAGTGGGAGCCGGGGCGGGGCTCGCTGGTACCGGCACCGGTACCGGCACGGGGGGAGGGCGGCGGGACCCCGGGCCACCCCCGTCCCGCTGCTTCCCTGTCCCCACCCGTGCCCCATCCCGCTCCGCTCCTATCCCGGGCCATCCCCGCCCCGAGCCGCCGGTCCTGGTCCTTCCTCCCGCAGCCCCAGCCCCGGTGACAGCCGCACCGGAGCACCCGCTGTATCCCCATCCTCAGCGCCCGCAGCGTCCCCGCTGCCCTCTGAGCTCTGCCTCAGTTTCCCTGCCTGACCCCGTCCCCAGCCCTGTCCCCTCCGCTCTGGTGTCACCCCCAGCGCCCTCCATCGGCGCTGATCCCCCGCCGGCCCCTCTTGCCTTGCAGCCTGTCACCGAGCAGCCAGAGCCCGACGCTGCTGAGCCCCTGCAGCCCCTGCAGCCCCTTCCTAACCCTGCACCCCTGCAGGTAAGAGCCCCCCAAACCCGCCCTGGGAACCGCCTGCTGCAGGGAATGAGGGGGGAGAGGTGGAGATGGGGACAGAGAGGAGGGTCCCCTCCATCAGGGACGTCCTGGGACACCCCAAAGACGCACGGCAGTGTTTGATGGGACGCATGGAGTGATGTAGTTGGGGTCTGTGCCAAGCCCTGAGCACCCCAAAACCAGCCTGGCTTTGTTCTGCTGCTCTCTGGTCCGTTTTGGGGGTGCTGTGACAGCAGCTCAAGCTCTGAGCACCCCAGTTGTGAACGGGGACTTTGTAATGGGAGCAGGGTGGGACCGGGGATGGCGCCTCCTTTGTCACCTTTTCTGCTCCGCCACGTGTTGAAGGTGAGGAGGGGCTGCTCCGGGGGTGGGTTCCCCTCTCCGCCCCTCCCTGTACCCTCCCCCAAATGCCCCAAGGCCTTTGTGGTGCCCTGCGGTGCAGGCGGTGCCCGTGCCCTGTGCCAGTTGTGCCCTGTGCCCGGGGACAAGGTGCACCAGCTGTGCTGGCACTGCCGGGCACAGCCCGCCCTGTGCCCCGTGGCACCCGCGGCACAGAGCAGCACCTGCCCGGCACCCAGTGCCTCCGTCCGTCTGTCCGTCTGTCTGTCTGTCTGTCTGCCGGGGAGAGCAGCTGGTGGCAGCTCTGGCGCTGCTCAGCAACAGCAGAGCCATTTGTGGGCAGGAGGGCAGGAGGCTGGGGCTGCCTCTGCCCTGTCTGTGCCCAGGTGTGCCCATTTGTGCCCTGGTGTGCCCTGGCTGTGCCCTGCCTGCACACAGGGCCCTGTGTGTGCTCTGTGTGTGCCCTGCTTGTGCTCTGCGTGCACACAGGGCTCTGCCTGTGCCCTCCCTGTGCCCTGATGTGCCCTGCCTGTGCCCTGCCTGTGTCCGGTTGTGCCCTGGTGTGCCCTGCCTGCACACGGGGCCCTGCTTGTGCCTCGTGTGTGCCCTGCTTGTGCCCTGGTGTGCCCAGGTGTGCCTTGCCTGTGCCATGGTGTGCCCAGGTGTGTCCTGGTGTGAAAACCAGCCTGCCCTTGTGAGTGCTCAGCCGAGGCCCTGAGGAGTTTTTGGGGTGCTGATGGTGACAAGGAGGAGGATGAGGATGAGGATGGGGACAAGGCCAGGCAGTCTGTGCTGGTGTCTCAAGGCTGCAGGGCAGGAGCTAAAGGGAAAGGTGCTGCCCCCTGCCCAACCAGGATTTCAGGCTGTGGCACTGGTGAGTGTGGCAGTGCCACCCCACACAGCTGGGGAGGTTCTGGTGGCCCTGGTGTGCCACCACGCAGGAGGGTGGGTGCCACTGGCCGTGAGCTGGCATTTCCCTGCCTGAACTGTGAGCAGGAGGTTGCAGGGCACTGCCAGGACCCTGTGGGTGCCCTCAGAGGGCACATCCCATGGCTGGCAGGGGGCTCCCAGGAACCCCCCCCGGGCTTTGGGGCTGCCCCCAGGGATTTAGGGGATGATGTTTGCGTCCCTCAAAGGCACCAGGAGCAATTCTTGAATCTCCATGGTAATCCTGACCCCATTTCGGGGTCCTGCCCTATCTCTGAGCTAACCCTGACCCCACTTTGGGGTGCTGCCCTCTCTCTATTGTAACCTGAAGCCCATTTTGGGGGGCTGCCCCATCTCTGGGCTAACCATGGCCCCATTTTGGGCTGCTGCCTTGCCTCTATAGCAATCCCAATCTCCTCTTGGGGTGCTGCCCCACCTCCAGCCCAACCCTGACCCTATTTTGGGGTGCTGCCCTCTCTCTATTGTAACCTGAAGCACATTTTGGGGTGCTGCCCCATCTCTGGGCTAACCCTGACCCCATTCTGGGGTGCTGCCCCACCTCCAGCCCAACCCTGACCCCATTTTGGGGTGATGCCCCCTCCCTCCCGTAACCCCGAGCCCGTTTTTGTGCCGCTTCCTCCTTCCCGTGCTAACCCCCCCCCCCCACCCCCACTTCCTGTCCCTTTTTGGGGGGTGATCCCCCCATCTCCATGGCAACCCCGACCCCGTTTCGGGGCGCTGCGCGTTTCCATGGTAACCCCGTCGCCGCCGGGCGGGAAGGGGCGGGAGGCGGCAGCGGGAGGCGGCGGCGGCGGCGGGAGCGGCGGGAGCGGCGGGAGCCCGGCCCCGCTCCGGGCCCCGCACGGTCCCGGGGGTGCCGCTGGGTGCCAGGGGCGCCGCTGGGTACCGGGGGAGCCGCTCGGTACCGGAAGCGCCGCTCGGTACCGGAGGAGCCGCTCGGTACCGGAAGCGCCGCTCGGTACCGGGGGGGGGCGGCGATGTCGGACCCGAGCTGCTGGGGAGCCGCCCCGCCCGGTTACCGGGGCCAGCGGGCGGCCGGAGCCCTCCTGCAGCGCTCCAAGAGGTACCGGCGGCACAACCGGCACCGGGGGAGGGCACCGGGGGCAGGGGATCGGAGACGGGGCCGTGGTTTGGGGGGTGAACGGGGTCCGGGGTTTTGGGGGGGGTTTCAGCGAGGGGGATCGGGTCCGTGGTTTGGGGGTGTTCAGAGGGAATGCACTGGGTCCGTGGTTTTGGGGGGGTGATCGGGGTCCATGGTTTGGGGGGGTTTCAGAGGGGGTGATCAGGGTGTGTGGTTTGGGGGGGTTCAGAGGGAATGCACTGGGTCCGTGGTTTTGGGGGGGCTCACCGGGGATCCACTGGGTCCGTGGTTTTGGGAGGGTGATCGGGGTCCATGGTTTGGGGGGTTCAGAGGGGCTGCAACGGGATCCGTGGTTTGGGGGGTTCAGAGGGGGGTGTACTAGGGTCCGTGGTTTGGAGGATTTCAGAGGGGGTGATCGGGGTCCGTGGTTTGGGGCTGTTCAGAGGGGGTGATCGGATCCATGATTTGGTGGGGGTTCAGCAGGGGATGCACTGGGGTCCGTGGTTTGGGGGGGCTCACTGGGGGATGCACCAGGATCCATGGTTTGGGGGGGTTCAGCGGGGGTGATTGAGTCTGTGGTTTGGGGGGATTCAGCGGGGGATGCACTGGAGTCCGTGGTTTGGGGGGGATTTCAAAGGGGGTGATCGGGGTGCATGGTTTGGGGGAGGATGCACTGGGGTCGATGGTTTGAGGGGATTTAGTGGGGGATGCACCAGGATCCATGGTTTGAGGGGGTTCAGAGGGGGTGATTGGGTCTGTGGTTTGGGGGGATTCAGCGGGGGATGCACCAGGATCCATGGTTTGGGGGGGTTCAGAGGGGGTGATTTGGTCTGTGGTTTGGGGGGATTCAGCGGGGGATGCACCAGGATCCATGGTTTGGGGGGGTTCAGAGGGGGTGCACCAGGTGCGTGGTTTTGGGGGTGTGATTGGGCTTCGTGATTTGAGGGGCACAGGACACGCCACCGTGCATGGGGGGTGGGCACCGGTGTTCGTGACTGGGTGGGGGGGATGTGGGGATGAGTCTTTGCACACGTGGTGTGTGGGTTTGGGGGTCCCCACACGGCGGGGGCTGTGGGTTTGGGGGTCCCCACACAGTGGGGGCTGTGTGCTTTCGGGTTTGGGGGTCCCCACACGGGGGGTGTGTGTTTTTGGGGGATGGAGCAGAGTGTATGGTGTGGAGAGGGCCATGTGTGGGGCTTGGGGTGGTGTTTTAGCACCTGGGAGGCACAATGGGGTGTGTGTTTTAGGGGGTCTGTGTGCATTGTGGGGTGCTTGGTTTGGGAGGGGCAGCAATGCAGGGGGAGGTGGGCACCAGGGTGTGTGATATGGGGGGGGCTGTGTGGTTTTTGGGGGGCTCTCAGCACTGGGGGTTTGGTGGGACTGTGCACCACACCTGCATCTTTTTGGGGGGTGATGAGCAGTGAGGCAACACCCTCCAGATCCCCAGTGTGGCAGGGTGGGTTGGTTGGGACCCCAGTGCCACAGGGAATGTGGGGTTTAGGGTTCCAGGGCGTTAGGGATGTTTTGGGGTGCTCTGTGCCCATCCTTTGTGTGTGTGGGTTTGGCAGGGGTGTTAGAGGGAGGACAAACCCTTGTGACCCCCTGTGCCAGGGTGGGCACTGCTGATGGGATGGATCCTGTGTGGACATGGCCCCAGCCAGGGTGAGGAGTCTGGAAGAGTGGGAAGGGTCCAGACCCCCCACCCCCTTTGTTATCAGGGCTGGGGGGTGCATTAATGGGGTGCAATGGGGGTGCCCCATCTCCCCAGCTGCAAGGCCAGGCAGGCTGATGGGACACATCCCCAAGGAGGGGGACAGGAGGTGCAGAGCACCCACAGAGCCCCCCAGGTGTGGGTGGTGGAGGCTGCGAGCTCCCCCCAGCAGGTTTGGGGTGCTGCAGGTGGCCCAGGCATCAAACCCTGGCGAGGCTTTGTGTGCTGAGGGGTTTGATGGGTGCGGGGGCAGAGCAGAGAGGTTCCCATTGTTGCTGTCTCTCAGTGTCACCGTGAGCTGGCACAAAGCAGCACGGTTGCTTAGCAAAGGTATCCATCCCATCCCATCCCAGGCTCACCTGGGCTGTGGGAATTCCTGCTCCCAGTGCACGAAGACAGCCAAAAAGGGCCTTTAATAATTAAGAAAAGACGTTGGATGGCGTTTTCCAAGCTGGGATGGCCAAGCTGGGGGGGGTCAGGGGGAGATGTGTAATTGGAAAGATGATCTAGGCAGTCATCTGTCTCCAGCTGAGCATGATGAGGCTGTAATTCTCGTGAAGGGCAGAGGATTTGCTCTTCTTTCATTGGTATTCCTAGAATCCACGGTGAGGAGCGCTCTGGCCTATTTAACAGAAAGCATATTATGTTATTTAGTGGGATTAAGAGGTTTTGAGGGATCCTAATTTCCCGTGGGGGATGTGGAGATGGCCGGTGCAGGGCAGAGGATGCTGACAGGGTTCTCCTTCTCCATGGATGGCTGTTCTCACCTCAACCAGCACAGGAGCACGGCCCAGCAAAGCTAACAGGTACAATTCCCTCCCCAGCACCAGACAGAGCAGGGACGGGCAGGGATGCACCTCAAGGTGCTGGGCAGGCTCTTGAGGCTTTTTGTGCAGTGCAAAGAAATAAATAATTCTATACCTGTAGGAGTGTCAGGGGTAGGATGGCTGGGATGGATGACAGATCTCTGCAGCCAGGTCTGGAACTTGGTGTTTATTGCGAAGGGCCGGGGTGCAGGCCCCTGCTGGGAGCTCCAGCCACAGCTCAGAGCAGGCCCCAAAGAGGGAGAGAGAGATAAAGAGAGTAGTAAAGAGAGAATGAGAGAGTAAAAGAGAGGATCAGAGGGTGAGGTTCCCGTTACAATACAATGAATCTTCTTCTGGTCTTGGAATTTGAGGTCTATTGCAAAGGGCCTGGGTGCAGGGTCCTGCTGGGAGTGGCAGCCACAGCTCAGAGCAGGCCTGAGAGGAGAGAGAGGTAAAGAGAGAGAAGGCAAGAGAGTGGTAAAGAGATGAGAGAGTGAGGAAGAGTAAAGAGGGAGTAAAAGAGGATAAGGTTCCTGTTATAATACAATAAATCTTCTTCTGGTCTTGGAAATTGGGGTTTATTGCAAAGGGCCTGGGTGCAGGGCCCTGCTGGGAGCTGCAGCCACAGCTCAGAGCAGGACTGAGAGGAGAGAGGGGGAGAGAGGATGAGAGGGTGAGAGAGTAAAAGGGGTAAGAGCATAGAAAAGTAAGAGAGCAAAGTTCCCGTTCCAATAAAATAAATCATCTTCTGTGTTGAATATTCTGATTCTCACTAACCAATCTAGTACAATATACATATCCTATAGCATTTCCATACAGCCTATAAGAATCATTACATTGCCATACTGTGTTACATTTTAAACCCTAAAAACTCCTCCTTGGGCCCCTTCTGCCAGGCTAGTAGGGTCTGCCCTAAGCCTTGGACCTGTCTGCAAGCAGAGGGTGTTGTTCCATCAAAAGGGGATTACCTTCAGCCAGCCACACCATTGTTTTCCCATTGTTCAGTAACTGAGGCATCTCAAAGCTTGCTTTCATTTCAATTTCGCTTTCAGTTTCCATATTCTCAAAATCTTTTCCCAGACAATCATATTTATAAGGCTTTCCTGTTTCATCTTCCCCAACATATACCCCACTTGTTACCCTGTGATTCCCTCTGAGGATTTAGGATTTTGCTCTTGGGTGTTGCTTGGTGCTCCAGGGTGGGTTCATGGGAGTGGCCACAGTGGTTTAGGCTGGGGTGGGATGAGGGTGTGGTGGGATCTGTGCCATCTAGCATGTTCCATTTCACTGTCCAGACCCTGGTTCTCATTCCAGCCCCATTCCAGCCCTGTCCCAGCCCCATTCCTGGAGGCAGCAGAGTTCAGCACAGTCACAAGTCATGGAGGACAAATGTCATGAAGAAACTTTGGATGCAGCTGCTTGCTTCAGCGGATTTCTAAGTTAAACATGAATTTATCCCACTGGAAAGCATTTTTTTTCCAGGACATGGTGATCCATGGCACTTCCCACTTCCCCAAATCTCCAGCTCCACACTGGAGCTGTTGGGGGATATGGAGCCAGCAGGGAAGGGAGCTGGGAGCACAGACACGTGCTCTCAGTCACGCAGCAGGAGCAGAGCCTGCTCTGCCCTTTGAGATTGTGCCTGCTACCTTATCACCGTCAGACCCCGCCCTGCTCCCTCCACCCTGCACCCACTTTGTCCCAAACTGGTTCTTTTCTGCTTCAGATTCCCCTGCCCGCAGTGTCCCCACGGTACTCAGGTGTCCTGGCAAGTTTTAGGGACAGATCCCTTGGGAAATCAGCAGGAACTGCAGCCCCTTTCTGCTTTTCCCTGCCTGGCCCTTGATGTTCCACAGCCCTGGCCCTGAGCCACCCATCTCTGCTCACCCAGCTCCTGGCAGAGCCTGTGCCAGCTGAGTGTTGTGTGTGCAGAGCATCCCAGGAGCTGCTCAGGGTCCCAGCCCCAGCTCAGGGAGTGCTTGGACAGCACTGCTTATCACCATCAGACCCCACCCTGCTCCCTCCACCCTGCACCCACTTTGTCCCAGACCGGCTCTTTTCTACCTCAGATTCCCCTGCCCGCAGTGCCCAGCACATTTGCCCCATGGCACTCAGGTGTCCTGGCAAGTTTTAGGGACAGATCCCTCAGGAAATCAGCAGGAACTGCAGCCCCTTTGTGCTTTTCCCTGCCTCACCCTCAGTGTTACACAGCCCTGGCCACGAGCCACCCATCCCTGCTCGCCCAGATCCCGTGCCAGCTGAGTGTTGTGTGTGCGGAGCATCCCAGGAGCTGCTCAGGGTACCAACCCCAGCTCAGGGAGAGCTTGGACAACACCCTCAGGCCCAGAGTGATGTCTGTTCAGTGCCAGGAGCTGAGCTGGATGATCCTTGTGGGTCCTTCCCACTTCAGGGTATTCTGGAACCCAGAAGAGCTGCCAGGTTCTGCTCCATCCCCTGCCCCTGCACATCCCGTGCCGAGGCCGGGCACTGCTGCGGTGCCAGTTCCTCCTCCCAATGTCTGACACACGATTTTACCCCAGCCTTTGGGGTCACACAGGCTGTCACACACTTTCCACACCCCGTGAAACAACTTCTGGATGGCAGCAGCAGCGCCAGGGCCAAGGCAGCCTCAGCCTGAGCGGTGCTGACAGCGATTTTCCACTCCATTTTTGGTCCCAAACGTGCAGCGAGGTGATGGAGGCAGAGCGGGCAGCAGCCCCAGCAGCTGTCTGTGCCCCAGGGCTGGTTTGTAGGCCGAGGTTTCCGTGCTGGAGGGATGGGAAGCAGCTGGAGATGATGTGTCAGGCGCAGGGGGGGTGACGGTGGCGCAGGATGGTTGTGGGAGCGAGGGTGGAGCGCGGAAACAGGAAACGCCGGCCGCGCTCTGTGTCACCCTGACGGGAGCTGCCTCCACTAAAGGTTTGTTTTCACTTCCAAAATGAAAGCCAGGCAGGAGAGGCGAGCCCCTCACCCCCCAGGCTGTCCCCTCTGCAGTGTCAGAGCTCCTGGAGCCCTCCTGGCTCCTAAACCTCTTCCTGTGCCCCTGTGGTGCTGGGGCAGGGCTGCTCACCCTGCCTCAGTTTCCCATCCAGCACACGGGGCTGAGGCTGTGGGTTCTGGCTGAGAGTTTGCAGCTCTGCTAGGGGTTCAGGCCTGTGTTTAAGTGAGAAAATGAAACACTGAAAGCAGGAAGGAGAGCAGGGTTAGATGGGGTGCTGGGGAGGAATTGTTTCTGGGAGGGCAGTGAGGCCCTGGCACAGGGTGCCCAGAGCAGCTGGGGCTGCCCCTGAATCCCTGGCAGTGCCCAAGGCCAGGCTGGACAGGGCTGGGAGCAGCCTGGGATGGTGGCAGGCATCCCTGCCCATGGCAGGATGAAGTGATCTCAAAGTTCCCTCCCAGCCCCAACCATTCTGGGATTCTGTGATTCCAGGAAGGGGAAAATGCTTGGGGAAGGGAAGGGAAGGTTCTGTCTTCCCCCAATATATCAGCTCAGCCCAGGTGCTGAGAGGGAACCTCTGAGCCCTCCATGGTCACTGCAGCTCCAGGTGAGCTCAGAGCAGTCACAGGATGTGTGTCCTGGGGGACACCCAGAGACCCCTTGTGCTGGGGCAGAGGAGGGGTTGGGGGGTCCCAAGGACCTTCCCTGGTGGCCAAGACCTTCAAAAGAGCTGGGGCTCCTGGGTTTAGCTCCACTAAAGCCAGAGCAGGAGGAGCCCTGCAGGGGAGAGATGCTGGAGGGGGGTGAGAGGTGCTGGATGTTAGGTGTGGAGCTCTGTCCATGTGTCTGGCACTCTGTCCATGTGTGTGCAGCTCTGTTTATGTGTGTGCAGCTCTTTCCATGCATGTAGAGCTCTGTCCATGTCTAGGAGCTCTGTCCATCTGTGTGCAGCTCTGTCCATGTGTCTGGAGCTCTGTCCATGTATCTGGAGCTCTGTCCATGCATGTAGAGCTTTGTCCATGTCTATGGAGCTCTGTCCATGTGTGTGCAGCTCTGTCCATGCATGCAGAGCTCTGTCCATGTGTTTGGAGCTCTGTCCACATGTCTGGAGTTCTGTCCATGCATGTAGAGCTCTGTCCATGTGTCTGGAGCTCTGTCCATCTGTGTGGAGCTCTGTCCATCTGTGTAGAGCTCCGTCCACGTGTCTGGAGTTTTGTCCACATGTGCGGAGCTCTGTCCGTGTGTCTGGAGCTCTGTCCATCTGTGTGGACCTCTGACCATGTATCTGGAGCTCTGTCCATCTGTGTGGACCTCTGACCATGTATCTGGAGCTCTGTCCATCTGTCTGGAGCTCTGACCACCTTGCCTGTCCATCAGTGTCCTGCACACCCACCTGTTGGTACCTGTTGTGAGTCACTGTCCTTTACACCCTGGCTGCCCCATCTGCCCCTCCCTCCAGTTTTTGGGATCCATGGGGGATCCCCTCTGTTCCATCTCACCCCTGGCTGCTGTGGGTGTTTGTGGCTGTGGGGTGATGTTAAAAGCTGCCCTTTAATCAGCAGCATCTCTGTGGGTTCCTGTTCCCAGCTGGGTGAGGAAACTCGGTGTCTTTGAGGAGTCTGCAGCCTGAGGAAGCGGAAGGAGGGGAAGGGGAGGCTCCTCCTCGTGCCTGAGCCTCTGCTCTGGGCTGTGGAGTTTTGCAGTTTCCTCTTGGCAGAGTGGAGGAGAACTTAAATGAGCCCATAATGCTTTAAATGTGGGAGTGGGGTACAACAGTGGGGAGCAGCAGTGGGAATTTTAGAGGTTGAGCTGCTCTTGCAAGGCAGCCTTTCCTTGGAAAGGAAAACCAGAATTCCTGTGAGGATGGAAGCCCTGTGAGCTAGGAAGGTGGGAATGGAGATGGGGATGTGAGGATCCAGCACTTGTGGATGTGGCCTTGCAGAGATGCTGGGCTGTGGTGCCAGGATGGGATTTTTGGGGAGTTTTGGGGTGTCAGGTGCTGGTGCTGCTTTCCACCTGGTGCTGGTGCTCGTGGCTCCCTCCTGCTGCCAGACAGGGGCAAAATTCCCACAAATTCCTGGTGACCCTGGGGCTGTCCTCTCTGCTGTCACATGGGGGCCACCAAGGACAGGGGGATTTATGGGAACTGGGGGCATTTTCCATGCACTGGAGAGGTCAGGTTGTGGCTGCCGGGCATTTCCACTGCTTCCTCCTTTTACATCCCTTTTTCTATTCCTGCCTGGGGCTCTTGCCTAAGGGCCTCCTTCCTCTGCCCTCCCCAGTGAGCCAAAACCAGAAGTGGGACCTTGTTGGGACAGTTCTTTGTTAAAAAAAGCCCTGTGTGCCCATCTCCAGCAGCAGCACTGGGCCTGGGGTGGATCTTCCCTGTGGCAGGAGATCTGTAATCAGTGGGGTGACAGCAGCAGTGTTCCCTGGCACAGAAATTCATGTGCAAGCAGATATTTATTTATGTGCCTGAGCCCATCCAGCTCTGGCTCTCATGGATTCCCGAAATTTTTTTAATTCCCTAAATAAATTCCCTCTCTTTTTCCCCCAGCTGCCGAAGCAGCAACAGGAAGAGTTTAGTGGTGGGCACCCCCTCTCCGACCCTCTCACGGCCTCTCTCCCCTCTCTCCGTGCCAACAGGTAAGGGATTATCCCAGTGGATGATCCAGCATCTCCCAAAATTACCCAAATATCCTAAAACTAACAAGATGCAGGGCTTCAGCACCTTGTTAGCAGCAGTGGGCTGGCTCCAGGTGCCTTTTCCAGGGTTGGGAAGTGCTTTAAACACTTTCCCCCGAAGGAGCAGCCTGAAGCACTGTGGACATGGTTCTGGGGTGGGTTTTGGGATGAATTTTCTCCCTTTCTCCCTGCAGCAGGGAGCAGCCCCTTGGACAGCCCACGGAACTTCTCTGCCAGCACCTCCATCAACTTCCCCTTCGCTCGCAGGTGAGCTCCCAGCCCCAGAGCAGTGAATATTCACTGTAAAGATCATTCCCCACTCCAGTGAACTGTTCTGTTGATCTCAACTGACTTATTTTGCTTTTGTTTTTGCTTTCCTTCTGCCTGCTTTCTGGCCTGGTGCTGTTTCCTCTGCCTGGTTCCTCCCACCACCCCAGCCATGCTCCTCGGACTGACAGGCAAGTACCAGGGATGGGCATGGGCTGCATTTTGGGGTGGTGTCTGCTCCACATCATCAGGGACCTTCTTTTCTAAGTGTTCAAGGCCAAGCTGGGCAGGATTTGGAGCAATCTGGTGGAGTGGAAGGTGTTTCTGCAGATGGCAGGGAGTGGGACTGGTTCTTTGAGGCCCTTTCCAATGCAAGCCCATCTGGGACTCTGTGATTCTTTATTTGCATCCCTGTGTGGAGAATTTTGCACCAGGACTGGGCTCCCTGCAGCTCTGGGAGCAGAAATATCTCTGTTCCCATGGCTGGGTGTTCAGCCTCATCTCAAACTCCTGCTGGATTTTCAGAGAATGTCCAGGGATCTCTCATCCAGATCCCCACAGAGGCAGATCCTGCTGCATGCCCTCCCCTGTTTAACTAATTAATTAATTACATATGGAGGGTGGGTGGCTGAGTTTAACCCATCGATTGTCACTGGAAACAAGCCTGAGGCTCTGCTGGTTTGCACACTTGTACCAGAGGGAGCAGCCAGGCTGTGGGGTCAGGAGTTTGCTGGAGCTGCATGTGGCTCCCTGCCAGCTCCTGCTGTCCTTGACCCCACAAGGGAAATGGCAGTGGGAGGTGAAGGGCCTTGTCCTGACCTGGATGTGTCCCCATCCCTTGGAAACCTCTCCAAGAGGAAGCATTTGCCTGCGTATGAGCAGTTCCCTTCCTGTTTATGGGCAGGCTCTGCTCCCCGGCGCCTGCTGTCTCAGGATGAGTCTTTGGGAATCCCAGTTTGTCACTGAGAAAACTCCCAGCAGGCTGAATTTTGCTCTAATTAAAAATCAGACTCTTGCAGGCTTTTTTTTTTTTTGGCCCTGTGTGAAATGGATTCAATGGAGCCCCAGCTCTGTCTCTTCACAGTGACCCTGCCCTAACCCTAACCCTGTGCCTGGGGGCCCTATCCACACTATTTGCAGCCACACACACCCTTACCCAAAGCAACATTAAAAAGATCATTGCCTTCTCCACTTCAAGCCACCTAGGGTTAACAATAGTTACAATTGGACTAAATCTCCCTGAACTAGCCTTCCTTCACATCTCAACCCACGCATTCTTCAAAGCCACGCTCTTCCTATGCTCAGGCTCCATCATTCATGGCCTAAATGGTGAACAAGATATCTGAAAAATAGGGGGACTCCAAAAGATACTACCCACAACCACTGCATGCCTTACCATGGGCAACCTTGCCCTAATAGGAACACCATTTCTAGCAGGATTCTACTCAAAAGACTAAATCATCCTACCTAAACACCTGAGCCCTACTTCTAACCCTTCTAGCCACATCATTCACAGCAGTGCACACGATCTGCATGACCGTATTAGTACAGACCAGCTTTGTTCAAACTCTCAAGATGAGTCTTTGGGAATCCCAGTTTCTCACCAAGAAAACTCCCAGCAGGCTGGATTTTGCTCTAATTACAAATCAGACTCTTGCAGGCTTTTTTTTTTTTTGGCCCTGTGTGAAATGGATTCTATGGAGCCCCAGCTCTGACTCTGCTGCCTGCCGCTGTCCCTGCAACAGCTCCTCTCACCTGCAAACCCCTTATTTCACCCCATCTCAGTCCATTCAGCCCCCCTCACCTGCAAACCCCTTATTTCACCCCATTTCAGTCCATTCTGAAAAGAGATTTCAGGGCTTTATTCCTCAAGCCACGCCTGTGTCCTGCTCCCCAGTTTTTGGCTCTGATGTTGTTGGTTTGCATTTTGATGTTGGGTTTTTTCCCTGTGTGTGATTGCTGTGTTTGCTCTGGCAGGGCTGATGGCAGAAGGTGGTCACTGGCTTCGTTACCCTCCTCTGGCTATGGGACCAACACCCCCAGCTCCACGGTCTCGGTAGCATTTGCTTTCTCATGCTAGCAGATGATAAGATCCTAAGCCCCTCTGATTTTTGGTGAAATGCCTCCAAAGCCCCATGGTGCTGGGTTCTAAAGGGCCATGTGCTTTAGCTGCATCCTGCTTCCCAAATGAGCTTTTGAGAAACACATAAGGCTTGGCTGTGGGCTTGCAGCAACCCTGGGGGTTATGGTGTCCCATTAGGGCATCTCTGGGTTAACTTCATCCATGGGGTTACAGCATCTCTGGGTGTTACTCTGTCCTGGGGTTACAGTGTTCCTGGGGTTACAGCATCCCAGGATATCAGAGCATTCCTGGGGTTACAGCATTTCTGGGGTTACAGCATCTCTGGGTGTTACTCTGTCCTGGGGTTACAGCATTCCTGGGGTTACAGCATCCCTGGGCATCAGAGTATCCCTGGGAGTTACTGTGTCCTAGGGTTACAGTGTTCCTGGGGTTACAGCATCCCTGGGAGTTACAGCGTCCCTGGGAATTACAGCATCCCTGGGAGTTACTGTGTCCTAGGGTTACAGTGTTCCTAGGGTTACAGCATCCCTGGGCATCAGAGCATCCCTGGACATCAGAGATCCCTGGGAGTTACAGCATCCTAGTGTTACAGTGTTCCTGGGGTTACAGCATCCCAGGATATCAGAGCAATCCTGGGAGTTGGAGCATCCCTGGGAGTTACAGCATCCCTGAAAATTACAGCATCCCTGGGTGTGACAGGACTGAGCTGCCTGGGATGCTGGAGTCACACGGGATGGGGCTCAGTGGAGCTTTGAGTGGGAGAATGGGGGATTTTGGGCTGGCACTGAGCAGTGCAGACCTCCCCAGCCTGCTCCTGTCCCCATTCCACACCCCCAAACCCACCCATTCTGCCTGTCAGTATCCCAACCTCCTCAGAGATTTCCCTCACTGCCGGGAAGCACAGCCCCATCACTGATCTCCTTCCTCCCTGTCTCCCTCTCTGTCCCCAGTCATCTTCATCCTCCCAGGAGCGCCTGCACCAGCTGCCGTACCAGCCCACCCCCGACGAGCTGCATTTCCTTTCTAAGCATTTCCGCAGTACGGAGAGCGTCACGGATGAGGAGGGCAGGCACTCGCCCTGCCTGCGCCCACGATCCCGCAGCCTCAGGTGGGACACAGCTCCCAGGGCAAGGCTGGCTTGCTTTGAAACACAGGAGTCTGTTAAGGAAGGCAGGAGCCCCCCTGAAATGGAAAATGTAAACTGCGTCCCTCTGAGTTATCATATCTGAATTGTCATATCAGATATCTGAAATATCTGTACCCACGATCCCGCAGCCTCAGGTGGGAGACAGCTCTGAGGACAAGGCTGGCTTGCTTTGAAACACAGGAGTCTGTTAAGGGAGGCAGGAGCCCCCCTGAAATGGAAAATGTAAACTGCGTCCCTCTGAGTTATCATATCTGAATTGTCATATCAGATATCTGAATTATCTGTACCCACGATCCCGCAGCCTCAGGTGGGAGACAGCTCTCAGGACAAGGCTGGCTTGCTTTGAAACACAGGAGTCTGTTAAGCAAAGCAGGAGCCTCCCCTGAAATGGAAAATGTAAACCCTGTCCCTCTGAGTTATCATATCTGAATATCTAAATTATCATATCTGAATTATCATATCTGAATTATCATATCTGAATTATCATATCTGAATTATCTGTGCCCATGATCCCGCAGCCTCAGGTAGGACACAGCTCCCGAGACAAGACTGGCTTGGTTTGAAACACAGGTGTCTGTTAAGCAAGGCAGCAGCCTCCCCTGAAATGGAAAATGTAAACCCTGTCCCTCTGAGTTATTATGATTTTGAATTTTTTTTTTATTAAATTGGGTTTTTTTGGTTAAATTTGGTTAAATCCTCTTTTCCCCCTGAAAAATCTCCCGACCCTCTTTGCTACCAGAGGCAGAGCCCCAACCCTGCGTGTTGCCGGCTGAAATTTCATTAAAATCAGATTAATTATCTGACAGGGGTTTGTTGGTGGTGAGATTTTCACCCAGGAGATGCCAGTTCTGCAGTTGGCACAGCACAGGCTGGAGCAGGGCTGGAGCTGGTTTTAATCACAACATTTATTATTTTATAGTGGTTAATGAGTTGCTGGCTGTTCCTGTGACTTGCTTTGCATAACGGGATCACCAGGCAGAGCCCTGGGAGGGGCAGTGTTGGGGAAGAAGGAAAACCATGTTTAATGAAGGTTGCTGTGGCCACCATGATGTTTGGTTGGGTTTTTTGTTTGCTGGTGAGCTGCAAAAAGGGCAACGATGGCAAGAAATTGTGGGATCCAGAGGAAGGGAAAGATGAGCTCGTTCTTCAAAGCTGAGGGGATGGTGGAATATCCAGAACCTCTCAGTTCTGAATTTCCAAGTGACTTGTGTTTGGGGAGCTGGTTAAGCTTCCCTAGACCACATCCCAGGGACCTCCAGTGCCTGGGAGTGCTGGCCCAAGGCTGGTGACTCCTCTTGGATGAGTTTTCACCACTTGGAACCAGGATTTAGGAGCAGGGACCAAATTGCTCTCCAGGGGTAGTGACCATTTGCACAGATGTGAATGACCTGACCCGGGTAACGCCACCCTTCTCCTCCCTCTGCAGCCCTGGACTGACGAGCTCTTCAAAGCTGAGGGGATGATTGAACATCCAGAACCTCTCCGTTCTGGATTTCCAAGTGATTTGTGTTTGGGGACCTGGTTAAGCTTCCCTTGACCACATCCCAGGGACCTCCAGTGTCTGGGACATTGCTGGGAGCACTGGCTCAAGGCTGGTGGCTCCACTTGGATGAGTTTTCACCACTTGGAACCAGGAGTTAGGAGCAGGGACAGTGACTATTTGCACCGATGTGAATGACCTGACCCTGGTAACGCCGCCCTTCTCCTCCCCCTGCAGCCCTGGACGGACGAGTGGAACGTTTGACAATGAGGTGGTGATGATGAACCATGTCTACAAGGAGAGGTTCCCCAAGGTAACAGCCAGGACTTGAGGGATGAGCGTGTTGGTGCCTCCATGGCATTCTGGCAGTGCCTTCTCCTCCCTGTGGGAGTGTGGAATCCATGGGTAAATCATGGGGGTGTTGGGGACACTGGAAACACAACAAACCTGGGGTTTGTTGTCCACACAAGCAGGCAGAGGGCTCTGGAGACTTTGGTGGAGCTTTTGCAGTCTGTTGGAAGCTAGTTCCCAGGTGGGGGCCTTGATGTGCATGTGGATATTTGAGCTGCAGGAGGTGGTGGGATGAGATTCTGGATGGCCAAACCCTGTGCAGGAGGTGGGATGAGATTCTGGATGGTCAAATCAAATGCAGGAGGTGGTAGGGTGAAATCCTGACTGATAAAACCCAGTGCAGAAGGTGATAGGTTGAGATCCTGGCTTGCCAAACATAGTCCAGGATCTAGGATGAGATCCTCTATAGCCAAATCAACTGCAGGAAGAGGTAGGATGAGATTCTGATTAATAAAACCCAGTGCAGGAGGTGGTAGGGTGAGATCCTGGATGGTCAAATCAACTGCAGGAGGTAGTAGGGTGAGATCCTAAGTGATAAAACCCAGTGCAGGAGGTGGTAGGATGAGATCCTGGATGGTCAAATCAAATGCAGGAAGTGGTAGGATGAGATCCTGACTGATAAAATTCAGCACAGGAGGTGGTGGGTTGAGATCCTGGCTGGCCAAACACAGTCCAGGAAGTAAGATGAAATCCTGGATGGTCAAATCAAATGCAGGGGGTGATAGGATGAGATGCTGACTGATAAAAACCAGTGCATGAGGTGGTGGGATGAGATTCTGGATGGCCAAACCCAGTCCAGGAGGTAGGGTGAGATCCTGGATGGTCAAATCAAATGCAGGAGGTGGTAGGATGAGATCCTGACTGATAAAATCCGGTACAGAAAGTGGAAGGATGAGATCCTGGCTGGCCAAACCAAGTGCAGGAGGTGGTAGGATGAGATCCTGGCCAGACCCCTGGCATGGGGATGTGTGTTCCTGGCCATCACCATCCACTCCGCCCTGCAGGCCACAGCCCAGATGGAGGAGCGCCTGCAGGACACCATCACAAACTTCTCCCCGAGCAGCACCCTGCCCCTGGCTGATGGGGTGCTGGGCTTCATCCACCACCAGATCATCGAGCTGGCCCGAGACTGCCTGGCCAAGTCCCAGGGAGCTCTCATCACCTCCCGCTACTTCATGGAGCTGCAGGAGAAGCTGGAGAAGATGCTCCGAGACGTGAGTATGGAGGGGAAGTTCCCTGCCTGGTGCCACCTGGTGAGGCCACCAAGAGACTCCTGGATTCTGTCTCCACTCCCAACAGGCTCAGGAGCGTTCTGAGAGCGAGGAGGTGAAGTTCATTGATCAGCTGGTGAGGAAGCTGCTGATCATCATCTCCCGGCCTGCCCGACTTCTGGAGTGCCTGGTAAGACATGGAGGCTCCTGTCTTGTCTGTCATGGTGTGTGCCAGCCTAGAGAGGAGGCAAAGCCTCCAGGATGCCCCTGGATCTCTGGAAGTGTCCAAGGCCAGGTTGGATGGGGCTTGGAGCAAGCTGGGATGGTGGAAGGTCTCCCTGATCTTTAAGTTCCCTTCTGACCCAAACCATTCTGTGACTCTGTGGTTTTCAGGTTTTTTGGTTTTTCTTTTTGGTTGATTTGCTCAATTTCTAAAGCAGCGACCTTGTGCTGTGGTTCCTGATGAAATTTTCATCTCCCTTAGTTTTTCTTCCAAGGCCAACTCACTACAGAACTGCATTTTTTTTTTCCATCACCCATGACCTGGGGAATGACAAGGGAATGATGCATCCATGGCCTGTCCCCAGTCACAGGTGTCACCTGCAAGGCTTAGAGTGAAAATGTAACTTTGCAAAATCTCTCTTCTCAACTGTGCTTGGTTTTCCCCATCCAGGAGTTTGACCCAGAGGAGTTTTACCATCTCCTGGAAGCTGCAGAAGGACATGCCAAAGTTGGACAGGGAATAAAGACTGATATTCCCAGATACATCATCAGCCAACTGGGGCTCGTCAAGGACCCACTGGAGGGTAAGGAACCACTCTGAGGTCTGCAGGAGGATGTGGACTCCCAGTTTGTCCACTGGTGATCACAACTGAGCACTGGGGGGTGTCAGGGAGCCATGTAGGGCTGAGCTGGTGTCATGGCAGAGAGGTCACAGCAGGACCAGGACGATGGCCAAGTCCTTCTGGCCAGCCCCACATCCCTTATTATTGCTTCCAACACGTTCAGCAAAGCAGATTAAGCTCAAAAACACTTAATCCGTGGCCCTGGGGGGTGAATCATAATCCCTGGAGAACGCAGGAATGACTATAAAAAAAAAAAAAAAAAAGACTTATATAAATGTTTAGCCTCGTGTTGAACCTCTTAACGTCATGACCTGAATTTCTCCATAGGATAGCTCAAGCAAAGCATGTGGCCAAATCCCCACGGGGTCTCTGGGTTGGGGGGGAGAGTGGTTGGGCAGGGGGTGATTTTGGTGGGTGTTGATCATGAGGAAAGTGAAAACCATCCCTGTGATCTGCAGAAATGGGGCAGCTGGATCACTTTGACAGCGGGAACACCATCACACCGGAGAACGATGACACCTGTGAGGTGAGCATGGTCCCACTGCCTGTCCCACCTGCTGCCTCCAGCTTCCTCCCGCCTCACCCCTCACCAGAGCTCCTGGCAGCTGTCCTAGGCTGGGAGCTGTTCATTTTGGATTGTCCCCAGGGGTGGTTGATGTACTCAAGGGGAAGATCTCACAGTCCCTCATTTGGCTTCTTGAGTGGACAGAGCTCAGAGGGGGCTCGTGATCTGCAGAGCATCTCAGGCTTCTGCTTTGGGGTTTGACACTAGGGAGGGCTCTGGCAGAAGGAAGCTTTTGGAGGTGGTACATGATGGTGCTGGGTGAATTCCTCCTTCATTAAAAACCTGTGTGTTCCTCAGAGCCAGCCTTCAATCGCTGTGCCACGGAGGAAGCCCTGTGAGGGGGACTTTGAGACCATCAAGCTGATCAGCAACGGGGCTTACGGGTGAGTTGAGGAGCTCCTACCAGTTGTTTCCATCTGTAAACAACTCCAAAGCCTTTCTTTGTCCATGCCCCATGGTGTGGTGGCTGGAGGATTTGTGTTGAGGTCTGGATGTTCCTCCAGGGCCGTGTACCTGGTGAGGCACAGGGAGACGCGGCAGCGCTTCGCCCTGAAGAAAATCAACAAGCAGAACCTCATCCTGAGGAACCAGATCCAGCAGGTGTTTGTGGAGAGGGACATCCTCACCTTTGCTGAGAACCCCTTCGTGGTCAGCATGTTCTGCTCCTTCGAGACCAAGCGGCACCTCTGCATGGTCATGGAGTACGTGGAAGGTGAGAGCAGAGCTCGGGACTGGACGGTGCAGGGAGGAGGGGAGGATATCAAAGCCTGAGCATCAAGGACACCACCTGGACATCTCCTGCCCTGCTGTGCTCCAGGGAAGCACAAGGAGATGATTTTGTGGTCCTGATCTCCATGATGAAGGTGGTGACTGTGGTCACCTAGGGAAGCATGGTCACCTATGGGAGTATTTGTGCCCCGTGCCGGGGATCAGCTGCTCAGAGGGGCTGGTGGGAGCCCGCTGGTCCTGCTGACCTTGCTGCCTTCCCTGAGCCCCCTGTGTCCCCACAGGGGGGGACTGTGCCACGTTGCTGAAGAACATGGGCCCCCTGCCCGTGGACATGGCCAAGATGTACTTTGCTGAGACCGTTCTTGCCCTGGAGTATCTCCACAACTACGGCATCGTGCACCGGGACCTCAAACCTGACAAGTGAGCCTGTGGGGCAGCTCTGAGCAAGGACGGGGCTTCGAATGGGGAAGGGAAAGCCAAGAGGGAAGGGCGGAATGGGTTTTGTTCCCCAGAGACTGGTTCTGTGCTGTTGCATCAGGACCAGAGGCCCTGGGGTGCGGCTGGTCCATCTCAGGTCTCGCCAGAAGCAACCAGTAGCGTTGTGGGGTGTCTGTCTTCTCCTGCAGTTTGCTCATCACCTCCATGGGCCACATAAAGCTGACAGACTTTGGTTTGTCAAAGATTGGCCTGATGAACATGACCACAAACCTCTACGAAGGGCACATGGAGAAGGACACGCGGGAGTTCATGGACAAGCAGGTACGAGCTCCTGCTCCACGTGGCTGACCTGCCATCCCTGATAACCTCAGGATTTGTTGCAAAGGTCACTGCAGAGGTGTGAGCCCGTGCTTCCCACACAGGTGTGTGGCACTCCGGAGTACATTGCCCCCGAAGTCATCCTCATCCAGGGCTATGGGAAGCCCGTGGACTGGTGGGCCATGGGCATCATCCTCTACGAGTTTCTGGTGGGCTGTGTCCCCTTCTTCGGAGACACCCCCGAGGAGCTCTTTGGGCAGGTCATCAGTGGTGAGTGTCAGTGTTCCTAGCAGCCAAGGCTCCTCCTTTAACACGTGGGAAGCTCCATTCCTTCCTGTCACCCTCGCTGAGCAGTGAGGAGGCTCCTCAAATTTTGACTCCCCATTTTGGGAGGGCCCTTCCCCTGCTGCAGCTCCTGGGAGACTTTCCTGCTGCCCAGAAGGGTCCAAACCCTTCCAGCCACCCCTTTTCATTTTCCTTTTTCCTTGCAGATGAAATTATGTGGCCAGAAGGGGACGAGGCTCTCCCTGCAGATGCCCAGGACCTGATCACACGGTTGCTGAGGCAGTGCCCCCTCGAGCGCCTGGGCACTGGTAAGCATGGCAGCCCCTTTAGGGGCACCTTGATTCCCATCAAATTTATATGGCTTTGAGTCCAAAGCATGTCCTGCCATGCTGAGGGTGCTGAGAGGAAGTGTCCTGCTTCACAGGGCTCCTGTCTATCTTTTTTAAGCTGTTTGCTCTGTGTGGAGGGCAGACTGTGCTGTTTAGGGTGGCAGTGGGAGCCCCCTGGATCCTGCCCCATGCCCCTGACGTGGGTTTCTCTGCCTGGCAGGAGGTGCACACGAGGTGAAGCACCATTCCTTCTTCCTCCACCTGGACTGGAATGGGCTGTTGCGGCAGAAGGCCGAGTTCATCCCCCAGCTGGAGTCAGAGGATGACACCAGCTACTTTGACAGTGAGGCCAAATCCATCCCTCTTCGACCTCTGCCAATCCGTTATCCCAGCTGCACTTTGGATGCTCCTATGGGGGATGAAAATCTCCTGGGTGAAGCTGGTCGCTTTACAACCCAAATCACAAAACAGATGCAATCCTCTTTGCAGGCTGCTCACCCTTACCTGCTTCATCCCCCAAAACTCCCCTGGGATTTGGGGCTGGGCTGTCACCCTTTGGGGCTCTGCTGCAGGCAGGATGTGGGGTGTTTCAGGCAGGGTGACATCCCTTCCCCTCTGGCTGCAGGCAGGGTGACATCCCTTCCCCTCTTGCTTTCAGCTCGCTCCGAGAGGTATCGTCACTTGGACTCAGAGGATGAGGAAACCAACGATGAGGAATCATCAGTGGAGATTGGGCAGTTCTCCTCCTGCTCCCACCGCTTCAGCAAGGTGCTCCAGCCCCTCCTGCAGCATCCCAAATGCTGTGGCACCACAAACGGCGTGGCTGTGCTGAGCATCGCCATCTTGGTGACACCACAGCACCCAAACTCCCAAATTTCTGCTCCTTGCTGATGGT
Organism: Ammospiza caudacuta; assembly: GCF_027887145.1. Taxonomy (NCBI): domain Eukaryota; kingdom Metazoa; phylum Chordata; class Aves; order Passeriformes; family Passerellidae; genus Ammospiza; species Ammospiza caudacuta. The sequence continues at coordinate 3,004,299 of NC_080620.1, read as the reverse complement.
TCCTCTCCCTCTCAGGTGTACAGCAGCTCAGAATTCCTGGCAGTCAACTCCACCCTGAGCCTCTCCTCCTCTGACCGGAGTCACTGCGATGACAAGGAGGAGCGGTGGGACCGGCACTCGGGGGATGAGGACAAGAGCAGGCCAGCGGGCACCGAGCCCCGGTGAGTGACCAGGGGGCTGCACTGCTGGGGTGGGCTCCTGATGGTGCCCAGGGCTTGTGTCAGCACCAAGGGTTTGTGCCAGCATTGAGGGTTTGTGTCAGGACCAAGGGTTTGTGCCAGCACTGAGGGTTTGCACCAACACTGAGGGTATGTGTCAGGACCAAGAGCTTGCACTGACACCATGGGTTTGTGATGGCACTGAAGGCTTTGTGTCAGGACCAAGGGTTTGTGTCAGGACCAAGGGTTTGTGCCAACACTGAGGGTTTGTGCTGGGATCAAGAGTTTGCACCAACACAGGGTTTGTGTCAGGACCAAGAGTTTGCACCAACACTGAGGGTTTGTGCTGGGATCAAGAGTTTGTGCTGACACCACGGGTTTGTGATGGCACTGAAGGGTTTGGTTATTTCTGAGGGGTCGGTGGGATGTGTCCTGGGGGTGCTGCAGTGGCTCAATGCCATCTGCCTTGCCCACCTTGGCTCATCCTGATCCCTCCTGCTCTTCCCCACAGCCTGCGCTCCTGGACGTCCGGCAGCTCCAGCTCCCGGCACGAGCGGAGCCGCAGCCCCACGGCGCTGCCCAGCACCCTCAGCCTGGACACCATGCCCAAGTTTGCCTTCTCCTCGGAGGATGAGAGCCCTTGTGTGGCGTCCAAGCCCGAGAGACCCAAGTTTGTGGTGGGAGACTCGGACGCGGGGACTGGCGGCGCGGTGAAGCAGTCGGCGTTATCCGGTGAGCAGGCTGCGGGCAGTGTGCGGATCTCTGGGGACAACCAGTATTGGAATTAAATCCCAATATTGCCGGATGGAACGTGCCTGGGCTTGTCTGACCCTTGCTGCTTGACCAAGGACGGCAGCTGTGGTCGTTTCACCTCAGAGACACCTTTGGCTGGCTGGATATTGCAGCAAAAGTGAGGGTGCCACCTCAGGGGTCTCTTCCCTGATTGATCCATTCTCAGGATTGAGCTGTCCCACGTTGGGCGCCAAAATATTGGAATTTAATACCAATATAGCCAGATGGGACGTGCCTGGGCTTGTTTGGCCCTTGCTGTTTGACCAAGGACGGCAGCTGTGGTGGTTTCACCTCAGAGACACCTTTGGCTAAGCTGGATGTTGCAGCTGGCACTAGAGACAAGTCCAGGCATGCAGGAACTCAGGTTTACCTCTGGCTTTAGGCGAAGTGAAGGAAAAAGAGTCTGGTTCTGCTGGAGGGTTTGGATCCAGAGCTTTATTCCTGGCACACAGGCCTCTGAATGCAGCAACAGCTCCAATAGAACCATGGCCACATGGTTGCTGTGTCTTTTTAACCCCAGGAAGAGGGGGAGGGAAGGGGTAGGGATCCCATCAACCAGGTATGAAAGGGGAAGTCTCAGGGGACAAATGACACCTGGATAGCCCAATGTCCCCAGGGCTGAGAGGCATCTTTTGAACTCTGCCAATCACACGATGCCCTTAATGGAATGTTAAGATTGATGGACTGCACTTAGCAGAGGCAAGGGAGGGGAAGGGAGGGGTTATTGACACTCCTGGGTAAAGAACTGGGATACTGAGATAGGCTAATGCATCACGCTGCAACACTGCAGGGCACGGGGTGGCTTCTCCACATGCCCAAACCCCCCCTCCTCCCCTCCATGCAGCCGATCTGGTGAGCCTGAACCGCATCCGCCTGCGGAGCAACAGCACCGGCACCAAGAACTCGACCCCGCGGAGCCTGGAGCCCAGCGGGGGCCGTCGGCTCAGCACCCAGAAGGATGTGCCGGACAGGCAGAGAGCCTCCCTGGGCAGCCGTGTGCCCAAATCTGCCTCCGTCTCAGCCCTGTCCCTCATCATCACCTCAGGTCTGTGTGCTGGCTGATTCACCCTGCTGGATGGCCACTGCCGCGTGGTTTTGCCGGACTGAGGTGGCTCCTTCTGCTTGCAGATGACTTTGGTGGCAGCGCCCTGATGAGCCCCATCTCCCCTCACTCCCTCTCATCCAACCCCTCTTCCCGGGACTCCTCCCCGAGCCGAGACTCCTCCCTGGCCATCGCCAGCCTGCGGCCGCCCATCATCATCCACAGCTCGGGGAAGAAGTACGGCTTCACCCTGCGCGCCATCCGCGTCTACATGGGCGACAGCGACGTCTACACCGTCCACCACATGGTCTGGGTACGTGCCCTGGGGTCTAGAGGTGCTTTAAACCCCAGGAGGGAGCTGGGATCCAAATAGAACCGCTCTGTTTGTGTTGCAGAGCGTGGAGGAGGGGAGCCCTGCGCAGGAGGCCGGGCTGAGGGCGGGAGATCTCATCACACACGTGAACGGAGAGTCCGTTCTGGGTTTGGTCCATCGGGACGTGGTGGAGCTGCTGCTGAAGGTGGGTGACTAGAGCCACTCTGCTCTCCCAGGACATGAATTCATCATTGCCTTTGCTGGCAGTTGAGGCAGCAGCTAGCTCAGATCTGTTGCTGCAAAGATTTGTTTTCCATCCCCCAGAGTGGGAATAAAGTGGCCCTGCGGACCACTGCCCTGGAAAACACCTCCATCAAAATCGGTCCTGCAAGGAAAAACAGCTCCAAGACAAGGATGGCACGGAGGAGTAAAAAGAGCAGGAAAAGGGATGGCCAAGACAGGTAGGTAAAACTGGGACAAAATGGCATTTATCCCACTATGTGGGGTACTGGGAGATGCTGGGCATCTGCCATATCAGGGTGGCCAGTGGGGTCTGGTCCTGACAGCACTGGGTTGGATGCTCTGGATTTGCCATACTGGGATGTCCAGTGGGATCTGGTCCTGCCAGCACTGAGTTGGATGCTCTGGATCTGCCATATCAGGGTGTCCAGTGGGGTCTGGTCCTGCTGCCACAAGGTCAGCACACTTGAGACTGACAGCTTTAAGGAGAAGCCAAATTATTCCTGTCCCCACAGCAGGAGAAAATCCCTTTTCAAGAAGATCTCCAAGCAGTCGTCGGTGCTGCACACCAGCCGCAGCTTCTCCTCTGGTCTCCACCACTCTCTGTCCTCCAGTGAGAGCCTCCCGGAGTCCCCCACGCACAGCCTGTCCCCGGGTCCCACCACGCCGTGCCGCAGCCCCGCTCCCGACCTGCCCTCAGGTACCCCAGGGGGGGATATTGGCTCGGGGCAGGGCAGGATGCTGCGTGTCCCTCGGGGAGGCCGCGTCCCTCCAGCCCTACAGTGACCTTTTCTCTTTGTACGGCAGATGCTGTGTCCCCTCAGAGCACCTCTCCCTCCTCCAGCACCCCAACGTCACCCGCCGGCCACGTGCGCCCCAGCTCCCTGCACGGGCTGGCCCCCAAACTGGGTGGGCCGCGCTACAAAGTGGGACGACGCAAATCCACCAGCAGCATCCCCCCCTCGCCCCTGGCCTGCACCCCTTCCTCAGCCCAGCGCCCGCCTTCCCCGCAGCGCTCCCCGTCTCCGCTCCACGGGTACCCCAAAACGCCCCATTCCTTCCAGGGCAAGACCCTGTCCCCCCCCACCATCGTCCGGCAGAGCTCCCGGCCCCGCAGCGCCGACTGCCCCCGCTCCCCCCTGCTCAAGCGCGTCCAGTCGGCCGAGAAGATCGTCACCATCCTGGCCGAGAAGAAAACGGGCGGCCGCAAGCTGGGCCTGGAGATGATGTCCTCGCTGGATGGGGAGGCCATCGCCGAGGGGGACGCGCTGTCCTACCCCGGGGAGCATGGGTACCACCCCGGCAGCTCCCGGCTGGCGGAGCGGCACGAGCGGGACCAGGAGATGGTGGTGATGCGGCGGCTGAACCTGTCGGAGCGCAGGGACTCGTTCAAGAAGCAAGAGGCGGTGCAAGAAGTGAGCTTTGACGAGCAGGAGACGGCGGCAGGAGGTGAAGATGGTGGCAAGAGCGAGGAAGGGCAAGGCACGGCCGGTGCGGAGCTGCTGCCGAAGCTGAAGCCCGGCACGGTGCCGCAGATCGCGGTGCAGGGCTCGGAGAGCGACGAGCAGGAGCCGGCGGTGCCCGAGTGGGAGTGCCAGGGCTCCTACCCCATCAGCAGCACGGAGCAGCCCAGCAGCATCATCTCCTTGCCGTGGTGGGATGGGTGTGAGCACCGGGACCGTGGCTCCCAGCAGCAGCAGCGGAACTGCGGGCAGGGCTCACCTGGCCACTGGCAGGTGCCAGCACAGGGCCAGGAGCCAACGGGGGCTCATCTCCCGGCTCCCCGGGGCTTGTGGAGCGGGGCCAAGCACGCCTGAGCCCCATGCAGGCACCAGGGATGGCTCAGGCTCCCTGCAGCATCCCCAGCACCCCGTTCTGTGCGGCAAATCCATGAGAAAAATGTCCCCGGAGCCACTCTGGACCCTGGCTGGGCCGGCTGTGCCCCGGCTCTTCGGCCCCCTGGAAGGCTTTTTGTACTCCCTGAAAGATGCTCATATTTTTATAGAGACGCAGGAGCTTTTCCGGCAGCGGCGTTTCCCCAGCTGGGCCCCAACCTCTGTGTACAGAAAAGGACTCGATGCAAATATTCCTTAATTAATTTATTACTTTTTATAAGCTAAACGGGCAGTGCAGGACTGTCGCAGGGGCCAACCCAGCTCTGGGAGTCCCAGCCTTTCCCGTGCGTCTCCCAGCCCACTGTTTTCTAACCCACCTGCTTTTACCTACTTTTAAACTCCAATTCTAGCTGGAAACACTCCAAATCTCCTAAGAACCCCATAACTCTAATATTTAAAATTAAAACAAAACCCCAAGTCCACAGTAACATCCTCGAAATGCTGGGATGCAGAGGGGGGGATATTCTTTGCATATGGATCATCAGATGATGAGCAAATGGATCATTTTATAAGCTTATAGAAGGTATAAAAAGGGTTTAATTAGTTTATTTGGAGATTTTATAGCCTCCATTTGGCCCTTCCAGGTGGGGAAAACTGAGACATTCCCCAGATGGGAATATCAATGGGACTTTTAGGGTCAGTTTTTGCTCTTTCAAAAATCCCATGATGTTGGTGGGTCAGTGCACATACACTTACAAAATCCCAATTTAATTTATCTTTTTTTTTTTTTTTTTTTTTTTTTTAAATTGCCCTAACCCAGTGAGCACCTGTGCTGCTTCACTTGTAATTTGGGAATTTCACCCCCTTCTTTCCCCCCTCATTGCTCTCTACCCAACAAACAACAGCTCAACCCAGCATTTCTCCCCCCTTTCTACCGTTTTCTGGCCTATAAACGTTTCCATTTGTTGATGCATGTTCTGGCCTCCCCTCCCCTGCCGTGGTTTGGTGACAGGGGCACATCCCTGGTTTGCCAACCCCGCTGCCATCAGGTGTCACCGTTACCCCGGTGGATTTTTGGGCTGCGTGTTGGATTCTTTTGTGCACGTGTGGTTTGTGCCAGGCTCCGTATCCCGCTTCTCCCGTTCAACTGGTGCTGTTAAACCCCCCCAAAAATGAGCAACCAGAGCTGCTCCGTGTTTCCTTTGCTTCTCCCTCCTCTCTCTGTAGGAAGGTCTTGGGAAGGCAGCGGGGTTTTGGGGAGACACCGGGCACCCCCGGTGGCATGGAGGGGCTTGGCTGCACACTGGTGGCGTGGGTAAGGTGGGAAGAGGAATTTTTTAAAGTGGGAAATGTCTTAAAAGCCGAGGGGACTGTGTGTTCCTGCCCAGCGCCCGGCTCTGTTCGTACCTTCGGGAAGTTTTATGTTGGATTAAAATCGTCCCTTGCGCTGAGTGTGGTGTCCAGTGGCACTGGAGAGTGCAGGGCAGCGAGTGCCCGCTCTGGGGGTGATGGCAGGGGGTGAACAGGGTGCCAGCACAGCTGGGAGGGGAGGGAGGTGGCCCTGCAGTGGCACTGGGAGGCTGGCACCCAGCCTGGCTCTGGTACCGGTCCTGGTGTGGTGCTGGTGCCCGGAGCAGCGTCCCACACCCCAGTGACCTGTGCCCAGGGCAGTGCCCCGTCCTTGGTGCCACACCCCACTCCAGGTATGCCTCATTCCTAAATCCACGCCCCACTCCCAAATCCATGCTCCATGCTCTGTCCCTGTCCCTGTGCCGTGCCCGATGCGCCATGCCCAGTGCAGTGCCCTGTGTCCGGTGCTGTGCCCAGTGTCCAATGCCTAGTGCAGGGCCGGTGCTGTGCCCTGTTCCTGGTTCAATCCTGGTTCAATTCCAGTACAATCCCAGTTCAATCCTGGTTCAATTCCAGTACAATCCCGGTGCTGTGCCTCATTCCCGGGACAATCCTGGTACAACCCCGGTTCAATCCCGGTGCTGTGCCCTGTTCCTGGTTCAATCCCAGCTCAATTCCGGCTCAATCCCGGTGCTGTGCCCCGTTCCCTGTTCAATGCCGGTATACAATCTCGGTTCAATGCCCGTTCAATGCCGCTACAATCCCGGTTCAATGCCGGTACAATCCCCGTTCAATCCTGGTTCAATCCCGGTTCAATGCCAGTGCTGTGCCCCGTTTCCGCTTCAATCCCGGTTCAATCCCGGTTCAATCCCGGTGCCCGATGCGGTGCCCGCTCCATTCGCCACCAGGGGGCGCCACCGCGCCCTCCCTCCGGGCTCTCTCGGCTCCTTCCGGAGAGTCTCGCGGGAGGGGCGGGGCCCCGATAGCGATCGGGCCAGGGGAGGGGCGGGGCCGGGGCCTTCGGTCAGCTCCGTCCTCTGTCGTCTGCTCTCGGTTATTTCCGGGATAGATTCGGGCAGTTCCGTTCTCTCTCGTCGGCTGTCGGCTGTTTCCGGGGCGGGTTCGGGCCGTTCCGGCGGCGCTCGGGCCTGTCCAAGGCTCCGCCGGGCCGGAGGCAGCAGCGGGCTGGAGGCGAGCGGCGGCGGATGGGGCCGGCGGAGAGGTGCGGCGGGGCCGGGAGCGGCGGGATCGGGATCAGGGGCATCGGGATCGGGGACAGCGGGCCCGGATCGGAACCAGGCCCAGGGTGGGCGTCGGGACCCCCTGATCGTGAGGCGCCCCGGGGCTTGGCTCTGTCCCTCAAGGGGCAGCCTCGAGGATGTCCCCGGACCCTTCGGGAGCTGCCGGCGCAGGGTGTCCCGCTGCCAGGACACTGCCACTGCCGTGTGGCTTCGCCGTGATGCCGGGGCTATGCCCCCCGGTCCCCCCCAGGGCTGATCCTGTGTCCTCCCATTGACGGGGCTGGATCCCCGATTCCTCCCGATCCGTCCCTGTCCCCCCATTGTCGAGGATATGCTCCCCGGTCCGCCGCAGGGCTGTCTCTGTGTCCTCCCATTGCCGGGGCTGTGGCCTCCTATCCCCCCCCCCCCCCCCGTGCTGTCTCTGTCCCCCCATTGTCGGGACTGCACCCCCCCATTTCCCCCCGAGCTGTCCCTGTCCCCCTCGCTGCCCGGGCTGTACCCCTGATCCCCCCTGAGCTGTCCCTGTCCCCCACGTTGTCGAGGATATGCCCCCCGTTCCGCTCCAGGGCTGTCTCTGTGTCCTCCCATTGCCGGGGCTGTACTCCCTGAACCCCCCCGCCCCGAGCTGTCCCTGTCCCCCCATTTCTGGGGCTATGCCCCCCAATCCCCCTCCGAGCTGTCTCTATCCCCTCCATTGCCGGAGCTGTGCCCCCGATCCTCCCCCTCCCACCCCCGAGCTGTCCCTGTCCCCCCCATTGTCGGGACTGTACCCCCCCTATTTCCCCCTGAGCTGTCCCTGTCCCCCCCCCCCCCATTGCCAGGGCTGTACCCCCTGTCCCCCCCATTTCCCCCCGAGCTGTCCCTGTCCCCACCATTGTCGGGACTGTACCCCCCATTTCCCCCCGAGCTGTCCCTGTCCCCACCATTGCTGGGACTGTACCCCCCCTATTTCCCCCTGAGCTGTCCCTGTCCCCCCCCCCCCATTGCCAGGGCTGTACCCCCTGTCCCCCCCATTTCCCCCCGAGCTGTCCCTGTCCCCTCCATTGCCGGGGCCCAGATCCCTCCTGGTTGTCTGCAGCCATCACAGATCCCCCCCCTGTGCCACTGTCCCCACACTGGTGACAGTGCAGGGACCCCCCATCACTGAGGGTCCTGGGGGTCCCGTGGGCCTCTCAGGTCCCAGCTCTGTTCCCCCTGCCCTGGGGCAGTTCACACCCAGCAGTTCCCAGGCTGGAGCTGGTGGCCCAGGGATGTGCCAGGTTCAGCCCAAGGGTGGCTTTGCAGGGCATCCCCAAGCCCTGGCTCTGGCATGAGCCCCCCCAGTGCTTCCCAGGGAGGTTGGCCATTGAATTTCTTCCCTTCCTGGGGATGTTTCTCAGCCCCTTGAGGAGGAAGGCTCCCATGGTCTTGTGCCTCCTGAACTGGTGGTCTGTGATCAATGAGGGGATAAAACCAGGGGGTAAAACTGTGGAGAAAAGTGAGCTGTGAGGAGCTGGAGCAGCCCCAGCGCTGCCTTTCAATGGAGCCGAGGCTGCCTCTCCTCCCATTAATGCAGCTTTGATTTCCCAAGCAGCTCTTGGAGCCGCTGGGGAACTGGCCCTGTGACTTTCTCTGTGAGAGCAGAGAATGGAGACAGCTGAGTAAATATAGCCTAAATCACTGCTTTCCTGGCCATTCCCCCACCCTTCCCCGACATGCCACGGGCTGCTGTGTCCCCGAGGCTGCACTGGGCTCTGCTCTAGCCTTCCACCCTGTGGGAAAGTCCAGGGCATGGTTTGGTTTCTTTGGTGGCTCTCTTTGACGTGGGCAGCTCGCGCTTCCAGCTTCGTGGCACGGCCTCGTTCCTCCTCAAGCTGATTTCTGCCCCAAACCCCAGCATTCCCAGCTCACTGGAACAAGGTTTTAGGCACACAGGAAAATCCTCTGTGCCTGCAGTTGGGTCTGGCTTGGACAAAGGCGCTGGGCTGGAAGGGAGAGCGCGGCTCAGCTGGAATGTGGCGAGCAGCAGAGTGGTTTGCGGAGCCAGTTTGGAGCCGTGTCAGAGCTCTGAGTGCCGGGGTGTGTTTACAATGAAAAAGAGTATTTATAATATCGAGGGCTCTTTTAATTCCTCTGGGAATCTCTGGAGCCGCAGCTTGGAGCTAAAGTAGCTGGGTAATGGAAGATGAAAAGCAGACAGAGGAAGGGATGGTGGATTTCTTCTTCTTCCTTCAAGTTGGAAGGTCTTGGCTCTCTCACCAATATCCAAATCATGCTGCTCTATTAACTTGGGTGCTTCTTACCTCGTCGGTTACTTCATGTGATTGCTGAGCTGTGCAGAGCTGCTAATAAATCATATAAATTCCAAATACCCTGGGGAATGTGATTTTAAGCAGATAAGTTAGCAAGAGCAGTTGGATTTTTTTTTTTTATGTACTCAGGTTTTTTTTAGAACTGTAATTTTTTTGCCAAAATCCATCTCCTGGGTTTCTATATCCCTAAAGCCAGCTCCATGAATGCTCCTAAAATGGAATTAGTGTGTTCTTGCTGTGTGGGGGATGGTGTAAAAGCAGCTTGGAGTGAGGTGCTGGGGCTGGTGATGGGTGCTGGGTCCGTCTCTGCCCACTGCCAGCAAATAAAAGTCTCTGGCCACATAAAAATGTCTTGTAGGCAGGAGAAGAATTTTTGTGAGGTGGTTAAGAAATAACAAGCTTCAGCTGGAGCAAGGAAGTTCAGTGTCTCTGGACAGTGTGAGAAGTCTTGGAGTAGGTGTGCAGACTGAGGTGCTCTCATACTGTCCAGCCTTTGAGCAGGAGGTCTCTGGGACCTCCAGTGGTCTCCCAAAAGCGAGGATGGTGTTGGTCATCTTGTTTTATTCAACTCCTTGAATCCCTGCTAATCATGACATTGACCTTTTCAGTGAAATATTTCAGATATTCCTTCACTTCCTCGGGCTTTGGTGAATAAAGCAAGATATTTAATGAGACTCAGGCGTGAGCAGGAGATGCTCAGTGTCCCTGGCAGAGGTTGGCTTGTGGTTGTGGGCAGGAGCTGCTGCTGGCTGGCTGGGAAGCATTTTTGGTGAAAAGAAGAGGTGAAAACTGCCTTGGCTGTCCCATGCCTGGCTGGGGCACGGCTCAGGCATAGCTCCCCTCCTCCCCTGCAGCTTTTCCCTGTTTGGAAGGAAATACCAGCTGGCTTGGCAGCACCGTGGCCGGCCCGGGCTCGGCTCTCCCTGCTCCGCTGGCTGCTTCCCCAGGGGCAGCTGCTGGAGCGCGTCCAGCTCCGCTTCCCGCCCGCCCCAGCTCCCTGCAGGCTCTCCCAGCTCCTTCCCCCACAGCTCCTCGTGGCACTGCTGCCTCTAGCACGGCCTGCCTCATGGCTCCAGCCTCGCCAGACCTTTCTCCAGTCATTGTTCCTGCCTGGGAGCTCAGGGGTTTGCTGTGCTGTTTGTCCTGGTTATGAATCAGGGGTTGCTGAGCTATTGCCCTCTCTGCCACTCGGTGGGCACAGGATGACCCATGGTGTGCTTGCCATTGCCAGCTCCAGGAGCTGAGGCCATCAGAGCTGCCCTGGCTGCGTGGGTCAGAAGGATGTGATGCAGCAGCAGATGTCACCGTGGCAGGCAATTCCCTGTCCATTTTTATTCCCATCCATCATTGCATTGTTCTGTTTTCTCTTTTTATTAAAGGAAAAGGTTGTTCTTTTTGTCTGTAACTTGCAGTTCAAACTCGATATGGTGTTTGTTTTGCTCACTGAGGATCTGATGTAACTTGGAAAGGTTGGAGCTCTGTATACTGGTGTGAGCATATTCTTCTTTTAAATGTTTTTATGCATTCTTTCCTCTCTCTGCAAGGAAAGTAACTCAGTCTTGCTTCAAGTCAAGCTGCACTTTGAACTTCATTTGGAACTGGGTTAAAAAGCACAGGAACCACATTTAAAATGTTAAGATGCTTTTATTTATGTGCTGGGCACAGACAAAAAGACTTGTAATGTGTTTTTTGTTTCAAACCGATGTATTAAACAAAGAAAGTATTGACAGCAGTTAATGAATCGAGGGATTGTTTCTGGGCGCTGAGATAGATTTACCAAAGGTATTTAGCTGTCTGATGCATGGGATTTTCAGAGCAGCCTAAGCAAGAGCTCGCCAGCGCAGACACACGAGGTTCCTCTCTGAGAGCTGAGCAGAGCTGGAGCTGGGCCCAGCAGAAATCTTTTGGCGAGGTGCTGCTCTCTCCTGCTCCGAGGTGCGCTTCCAGCCGACAGGCTCGTGCGTGTCCCGGCCTCTCAGCGCTGCCTTCCCTCCAAAGAGCTGTTCCAGGGCTTGGGAAGTGTGTGTTCCCAATCCCCAGACCTCTGCCAGCTGCTCTCCAAGGGTGCAGCTCAGCCAGGGAAGCCTCTGCAGGACAGAGGACAGCTGTTGCCCCGGAGAGGACGGTGCTGGCACTAGCCATGAGGATTTGGGTCTCATGGAGGGCTCCTCACTCATGTTCATGAGCACTCAGTGCCCACCTGGGCTGAGTGTGAGGAAAGCAGGTGAGGCTTCTCCAGGAATAGCCTGGCTCTGAGTTGTCTGGATTTTTTCATGTGCCCAGTGACCTGCTGGGACATGGAGAGCATGGTGGCACAGAGCTGTGCCTGCATTCCCACCCCAGGGAAGAAGGCTGTGAAGGAGTCAGTTGGAAGAAGCTGTGGGACCTGCTCTTTGGAGACACTCGGTGCTCCAGAGTCACTCTCCTCTTCCCAGCCCTCCACGCAGATCTGCTTTTAAAAGCTACTGAACGAGTTTGCCAGGCCTGAGCGTTTTGTCCTTCCAGCCTCTTCAGCTGCACCGGCTTGTTGGAGACGCCTGCAGTCGGGGCTGGGATCCGCGGGTGGAAGCTGGGGGGAGCCTGTGGGGGAGCCTCGACCCTTGCTGCCTCTGGGTGCTCTCTGGAGTCTGTCCTCTCTGAGAGGAGCCACTCTGGGTCTGGGAGGAGCTGGAGCTGCCCGTGCCGTGCCCAGCGGCCACTCAGGCCCTTGGCATCCAGACAGTGCCCCCGGCATGGCGACTCCGCTCTGGGGGACCCTGACAGGCAGCACTCAGAGGGGCAGCCAGTCAGCCTGGTCATAAATCTCTCTTTATGCTCTGGATTATGAAGTAATATTTTCCTGGCCAGGGCTGGTTGGACTGGGGAAATGCGGGCTCTGCTGCGAGTTCCTTGCAGCCACTATCCCAGCACGATGGGAGCTTTCACAGCGGCCATGCTGGGCTGTGCTGCTTGCCCCGTGAACACCAGAAACCTCTGTAGGTTCTCTCCATGAATTCTGCAGTCTGGTGTTGCTCCTGGAGCTCTGGAGAAGCTCTCCAGCAAGTTGGATCAGGCTCAATCCTGTTCCCCACCCGCCTCTGGCCGCAAGTGCCTCACCTCCCCGCGGGCAGTGCCTGTTCATTCATGGCAAAGACAGCCCGGCTGGGACGCCTGCCCGAGCTCAGGCAGGCGGTGCGGGCTCTGGCTGCTGCACAGGTTTCCTGTGCCATGGCCTCTTTGTGCCTTTTGTCCTTGTCAAGGGAAGGAGCCCTGGTGCCGAGCTGGAGATCCTGGCTGTGAGAGGTGGGGCTGGCTCCTCTCTCGGGGGACTCACCCCGATCCCAGACTTTGTGGCAGCACGTGCAGATGTGGTGACACGTGCAGGGGTGATATACCACGTGCAGGAGGAAAAGGGATTTGTAGCTGATATGAACTGTAAAGTATAACTGGCCCGGAAGGGTTATTTTGAAATCCTGCAGATCACCACCGTTGGTGCCTGTCACAGAGTCCAACCAGCAGTCAGAGCAGCCCTGGCTTCGTGCCATGCTTGGTTGTTCATGACCCCTCTGGGAAGGGTGTCCTGGCTCCCTTTGCCTCCTCACCTCCCTCTGCCCAGGCTCCCACAACCCTGAGAAGCACCTTCCTGCTCGCTAATAGTTTTCAGATGAGGCTCAAGAGTTTGAGCTGGGTTTGGTGGTTTCTGGGCCAAAACAGCTCCAGCCTTCAACAGGATTTTAGCAGCATTTGAGCAGGCCCAGGGTGTCCCTGGGAAGGCTGGGTTCTGGCTGCCCCGGTGCCTTGCAGGTCCGGTCCTCAGCTGCACGCCATTTCTGCAGGAAGCAGAACTCTGGGATTTGCCTGAGGGAAGTGGAAAACTGGCCTGTGCAGCCAGGAGGGGATGGGAAAAGAGGACGTGCCTGGCTGGTGGGAATGTCCCGGCTCGTACATCTCTTCAGCAACATGTTATAACCCAGGTTTATTCTTTTTGGTGGATTTCTGGGCAGGGCAGGCAGCATATTCAATTTCTCTCTGAATAGCTGAAAGGCAGTTAGGAGCTCTAAGTAGACTTGAAGGCATCTAAAGATTATTTTAACTCCTTTTGCCTCCATCTCTGCAAAGAGAACCTGTGCCTGCACTTGATGCTGCTGCTGCTTTTGAAAAGTTCAAAAATTGACTTTTTGCTCAGAGCAAAGCTTTGAAGTGCTGTTCTGTGGGAATGGCAGCGCATCTCAAAAGCCTTTTGCTGAAAGCGTGGTTAACCTACATTTGTGGGCAGCTCCCTTCAGAAGATGCCTTTGTGGGGGATTGCATGGCAAGATGTAAAGGTGAACAGTGAAATGTAATCGATTTAACAAGGGAAGGTTAAATCTGTTTGTTCTGCTCCCATTCAGGGCCTGCAGCTGGTGGGTGCAGGGTCACCCTTTTCTGTATGCAAAAGTTATCCTGCATAAAGGCTGTTTTGTCCCACTTGTTGTCTCCTTGTTTGCATAAGTGCTGCGAGGAGGGTAAGCTGAAGAAGCAGGGGTGAACCTCTTTAAGATGCAGAGCTGGTGCCTGGCTGTAACAGAGAGGAGGCAGCGTTCCTGCCCGCAGCCACTGGCTCCTCTCTTTTGGGAGTGTAAATCCGGATTAGCATGCCCTGCTTGGATCCAGGGCTCTGTTAGGTAGGAGAGAAACGAGTCCTGCCTCTCTCAGGTGAACCCCTGGTTTGAATGTTGGCGTGTCAGGAGGGTGTGGAGTGCCTGGCTGTGCAGTGACAATTCTTCTTCTCTTTGCAGGCACTGGGAAGGGGAACGTAGCGTGCCACGCTGTTCCAGGCTGGGAGCCTACTGTGCTTTTCCTCCCCAGACTCCAAGAGACTGGTTTTTTTGGTGAAACAGACCCTGATCTCGGGTTTCTTTGCTGCATGCCCGCTCACCAGTGCTGGATTATGTTCGTCTCCTTCTCCCTTTGCTCCATAATTTGGCTGAATCGTGGTTTCAAGCTGAGGAAAAGGGGCTGCACCTAAGCGCTCCTGGGCACCCACACCAGGCTCCTGGGGTGCTGCTTCACACAGAGACAGTTCAGAGTGCTGATGGGGCAGAGCTGCCTCTGAGGGCTCTCCTCTCCCACCTGGAACGTGCTGCCTCACCCTTCAGAGCCCTTCTCCCCCGGCAGAGAGGATGGGCAGCACCGACGGCTTCCAGTACCGCGCGCTCTACCCCTACCGCAAGGAGCGCGAGGAGGACATTGACCTGCTGCCCGGGGACATCCTGGTCGTGAGCAAGGGGGCCCTGCAAGCCTTGGGCTTCAAGGATGGAGATGAGCAGACCCCCAATCAGATCGGGTGGATCCTGGGCGTCAACGAGCGCACCAAGCAGAAGGGGGACTTCCCTGGCACCTACGTGGAGTACGTGGGGCCGGTGAAAATCGCTGTCCCCTCACACCGGCCCCGTGTGCAGAGACCCCTGCCTGCCACACCCGGGGCCACTGGTGGCCGTCTGCCCGAGGCTCTGGAGCAAGGTAAGCCCTGCTGTGTGCCCTGTTGCTCTGGGGCACCTCCACAGTCTTGCTCTGTGACTGGCTTCATAGGACAGCAGTGAAACCCTCAGCTCGGCAGCACTGGGTTGCCCCACCAGCAGCAGTACAGTTGAGTCACAACCAAAAGCCAGCCTCTCTCAGTGCTGGCCCAGAGGAAAGCACTTTGTTCCTCCAGCTTGTCAATCTGCTCAGCAGAGCTTCCTGGGGTGAGCTTTGTCCCACTCTTACATCTCCAGGATCCTTCTCCCCCTCTGTTCTGCAACCAGCCAGGATCCCCACGGTCCCTCTCCCTGCTCCACTGAGTTTTGCCAGGCTCCCTCCCTTCAGGATAAGTCCTGACCTCTCCCAACCAGCACCTCCCCGCCCCTGCAGCGCCTGGGGCAGTGCTCCCTGCCAAGAGCTGCTCAGCCCTGCTGAGAGACACAATTACTTGTCTCTGGGCAAGAGGAGAAAAGTCAGGGTCTAAAAGAGTTCTTCTGAGAACTGGAGCTAATTGCTTGTCTGCCTGGCAGCCTGCCCACCCCGCGGGTCGCAGAGCCCTCGCTGGGGCCAGGCAGCCACCCTGGGGCTGGGCATGGGCTGTCCTGCACCTGCAGCTGCCTCCAGCCTGCCTGGCCTTGGCACAGACCCGGCCTGGGAGAGCCAACGTGCCTCAGCCCTGCCTGTGGAGCTGTGGCAGCTGCCTGCTCTCAGCCTGTTTGTTTGGCTCCCAGGCACACAAACCCCGTGGCCAGGGCTCAGCAGCCCCCAGGGTTTCCCCCTTCTACTCTTCCTTTGTGAGACCCCCACCTGCAGTGCTGAGTCTGGGTCTGGACAAGGCAAGAAAAATGTGAGCCTGTTAGAGGGAGTCCAGGGGAGGCCACAGAAATGCTCCTAGGGCTGGAGCCAGGCTGGGAGAGCTGGGGGTGTTCACCTGGAGAAGAAAAGGCTCTAGGAGACCTCACTGTGGCCTTCCAGTGCTTATGTAAAAGAGGGAGAGAGGCTTCTTATACAGACAGATAGTGATAGGACAAGGGGGAAGTTTTAAATTAAAAGAGGGAGAGATTTAGATTAGATGTTATGAAGACATTCCTGACTGTGAGGGTGGTGAGGCCCTGGCACAGGTTTCCCAGAGCAGCTGTGGCTGCCCCATCCCTGGAAGTGTTCCAGGTCAAGCTGGATGGGGCTTGGAGCAACCTGATCTAGTGGAGGATGTCTCTGCACAAGGCAGGGGGGTTTTAATGGGTGATCTTTTAAGGTCCCTTATAGTCCAAACCATTTTGTGATCCTCTGGGGGGTGACAGCCGCACTTGGCCTTCCCATGCCTGACAGATCTCGTGCTGGTGTCCATGGGAGGAGCGGGGTCAGCAGCAGGAGCTGGAGAGTGCCAGGGAACGCTCCCAGCTGGCAGTGCTGCATCCTCCCCGTCCCTCTGTGCCTGGGAGCCACGGCTACCCCAGCAGATGCTTCTGGCTGTGTGAAAACACCTCTGGGGTCTTACGAAAGCAGGCTTGTGGGGCTGGTGCAGCTCCCTGCAGCTGCCTCCCGCTCCCGGAGCCGGAGGGGCGGCCCCAGGAAACATCTCCGCAGGGTGGGAATGCGGCCGGGCCCTGCTGCGTTTGGCTTGGCAGGAGAGCCTGACCTGAGTCATCCCGCTTGCAACCTGACTTTCCAAGAAAGCTGCTCCTCTCAGGAGCCTGGGATGTGCTCTGTGCTGCTGCTCTGTGCTGCTGGGATGTGCTCTGTGCTGCCTGTGCTGCCCTTGCCTGCACAGTGCTCCCTCTGGGGCTGGATTTCTGCCCTTCTCCTCTCCCCCCTCTTCTCAAGGAGGCTTGGTCTGGGTGGTCAAAGATGCTGGTGGGGTCTGTGGGAAGTGGAACAAGGTATGTGCCAAAGCTCCTGAAGCACAGCAAAGACAAATTTGGGAAGGAAAGCAAAAGCCAGCCTCTCTGCATCGTGCCCAGGGATGGAGGGTGGGGTACCAAGGCAAGTGAGACCAGCTTTGTCCCACTCTTACATCTCCAAGATCCTTCTCCCCCTCTGTTCTGCAACCAGCCAGGATCCCCATGGTTCCTTCCCCTGCTCCACTGAGTTTTGCCTTGTCCCTGTCCCCTGTGGGGCCATCCCCAAAGCCAACCTCCACTCAGGACATAGGCAGGGCCTGCAGGGAGGCAGTTCAAACACCCAGAGCCTGCTGGTTTGATCCCTCTATGAGCCATTCACTTAAGAGCTGGACTTGAAGATCCTTGTGGTTCCCTTCCAGCTCAGGATATTCTGTGATACTTTATTTCTGCATTCTGCTGGAGAGACACATTTTTGCAATGGAAAAACCGTATTTGAGCCAAGCCTGTGTTATTTCTTCACGGTGTGCACTTTAGGAGGTGCAGAACCATCTCCTGGCAGCTCCTTCCCTGCTTCTCAGCTCCTGCCCTGGCTGGCAGGGACCCCTGAGCCCCTCAGTGTCCCTCGTGGAGCAGGGCCAGCCCCACAGCTGTCCCGGGAGCAGCGTTGTACCGCTGGATTTACGAGCTGCTGGTGTTTGCCTTCCGCAGAGAACACGAGCGGAAAATGCGGCTCGGGAATATTTCCGCAGCTGCCCGGGCCGTGCTGTGAGCAGCCTTGTTCACCACGGCAGCCCAGCCCGGAGGCCCGGCAGGCTCAGGAGTTGCTGCTGGCTCCCCGCTCTGTGCCTGACAAAAAAAGACAAGCTGCTGCCTGCTGAAGCAGCACATTCCCGGCCGGGCCACGTGGGCAGCGCCAGTATTTACTCTCCTTTCAGTTCTTCCCAAGGGTCAGGCAGGGAGCTGCCAGCCTGGAAGTTTGCCTGCAGCTTCCCCGCACCAACACTGTGCCCAGGAGCTCGCTCCATTGTGGGATTGTCCCCCCTTCCAGCAGCACAGGCCTTTGCAGAGCTGCTGGGTGCCTGACCCGTGTCCTTCCCTTCCCTTCCCTTCCCTTCCCTTCCCTTCCCTTCCCTTCCCTTCCCTTCCCTTCCCTTCCCTTCCCTTCCCTTCCCTTCCCTTCCCTTCCCTTCCCTTCCCTTCCCTTCCCTTCCCTTCCCTTCCCTTCCCTTCCCTTCCCTTCCCTTCCCCTGGCTGTTGTGTCTCCCCTCGAGGCCCTGGGTGCAGGAGGCTGAGCTGGGTGCTCAGTTCCAGCTTGCTGCACCTTGTGGTGAGACCACACCAGGCGAGCTCGGGTCAGATCCATGACAACGGAGCTGTTTCGCAACGGGGAGCAGCCTCTTGGCTCTGCCTCTGCACAGTGGAGTGTGCTGGGTGTCCTCACCCACTGCGGGCTCCCCAGGGTCTGCCAGGTGCTCTGGACCAGCCTGGAGGAAGCTCCTGCTCGGGCTGGTGCTGCTTTGGAAGGGGATGGAGCCTGGCACCGCTCATCCCTCAGCAAACCTCCTGCTGGCAGCTCCTCAGCCAGGCCTGCGTGCTCCTGCCCTGGCATGCACAGGGGAGGGGGTGCCTGCAGCCAGAACCTCAAGATTTTCTGGAAGTGGCAGTGAAACACCACCTGACACGGGGCTGCAGATCCCCCAGGAATGGGGGGATGCTGGTCCCGTGCCACGGGCTGGCTGTGCCCTGTAGCAGCTTGCACAGAGGCTGTGGGCTCACGGGGAGGGGGAGGCACAGGGCCGGTTTCCATGTTAAACGAGCAATCAAGGGCAGGAATTTGCTGACACGGCGTTCTGTCTGAATCGCTGGATTAATCACAGCTCACCACGAGCAGAGTGAGCTCCCTGGCCCCGCTCCCCTGCCAGCCCTACGCAGCCCCTGTGCTGGGCAGGGACCCAGCCCTGAGCTTCAGGAGCCCTGGTAACCCCTGTGCTGCCTGCCCGGGGGGCTACAGGTCACCAGGGGGGTGGGCTCTGTCTCCAGGCCTCAGCACAGAGCAGCAGATATCTCCCTGTGCACACCCAATCAGGGCTGGAGCTCAACAAGTGCTGGCTCCTGGCAGGTTGCTTGCAGGCTGCGTGCTGTGTTTGCCTGGGCCACAGCCTCACAGCAGGGGCCACGGCTTTCCTTGCTCCTGTTGGGAGTTGCCTGGGTTGTGCCCTGACCCAACTCAGCTGCTGAGGGCTGAGCTGGTGCTGAGCCCTTCTCTCCCTCCCTCTCCCCCCAGGGTCTCCTCTCCCGGACTTGCAGGAGCAGTTCAGCCCTCCTGAGATTGCTCCGCCGCTCCTGGTGAAGCTGGTGGAAGCTATTGAGAAGAAAGGTAAGGGGGCGATGCTGATACACCCCAAAACCCCACAATGAAACCTGAGCTCTGTGGGACACACAGGACACAGCTGCTCTCATCTTCCTCCCTGGGCTGAGCTGCTGAGGCCCATGAGGGTGTTTGGGTTGAGCACCTACACGCACTGGGTGGGTGCTGGGGTTTGGGAAGTGTTTCCCAGATCCCAGCCTGGATCTGTGCCATGGTGGAGAAATGGGGCCACTGAACCGAGTGTCGTCGGGGCCAAGGGGGCTGCAGCAGGGGGTTGGCTTGGACACCATCCAGGCCTGGCCATGCTACAACCATGGCCCAGCTGGCACCGAAACAGTGCCTGTGCTGGAGCTGACAGCAGTGTCCCCCCTTCTGCAGGGTTGGACAGCGAGATGTTGTACAGGACATCTGGCTCCGAACTGAGGCAGGCGCTGAGAACCGGTAAGAACCAGCTCGGCGCGGTGGAGGCGAATCGGCTCAGATGGAGGAGATTAGTGGATGTGACAGCGCCAGCAGTAATGCAATCCAGGCCAGGCTCGCCTGTCCCCGGCAGTTCCTGACTCCCAGCACGCTGCCTCTGGGGCTGGGCTGTCCCCATCCCAGCACGGCCTTGTCCTGCGTGGAAGGGATGGGACAGGGGGGATCCCTGGCTCCATCCGTGGGGGGCTGGCTCAGAGACTCGCAGGCAAACAGCAGACCCCTGTGTTTGTCCCCTGCTGTCTTTGGGGTGCTCTCCTGATGGGCTGGTGGAGGTTTCTCTGGCTCTGTCATGGCACTAATAAGCAGGGGAGGATCTTTGAGCTCAGTTTGGTGGCTGGAGCCGATGTCTGTGCTCCCAGGGAGCCCTGGGAGCTGTCTGCCTCTCGGCTGGGCTGGGGCCTCATCCGGCACCACGCTGGCGAGTCCCCTCCCGCAGACGTTCCTGCAAACCCCAAGCACACAGTGCTGCCAGGCTGGGCTCTTGGGACAGGCTTTTTGTGCTTCCCAAAATGCTGTGTTGGAGGGAGGCGTGTGGCTGCTCAGTCTGCGCTTGACTCTTGCTGGCAGCAGAGAGCAAAACTCTCACCCGAACTATACCTGCTCAGAATTCTTGTGTTGGGGTTCAGAGCAAAGGTTGTGAGTACCCAGAATGACCTCTGCCCTCTCCCAAGGGGAACTGCTGGGGTTCCCAGAGCTAGCTTATTTATGGGGTGCACATCCTCTGTCACATGAGCTGCCTGAAGGCTGCCTGAGCTCCCTCGTGGTGCTAATGAGCTCTCATGATAGCTGGCTGCTGTGTGATAGTTTCTGGGATGGGTGTTGGCAGTTGGGTGCCCAGTGCCGTGTCCACCCTCCCATGGGAAATCTGTGCCCTGACAGATTGGACCCTGGGTGACCTGGAGGCCCTGGACGTGCACTCCCTGGGCGAGGCACTGCGAGGTTACCTGCAGGACCTGCCCTCCCCCGTGGTGC
Source organism: Ammospiza caudacuta (assembly GCF_027887145.1). NCBI lineage: Eukaryota > Metazoa > Chordata > Aves > Passeriformes > Passerellidae > Ammospiza > Ammospiza caudacuta. Next base: position 2,983,895 of record NC_080620.1, on the reverse strand, counting down.
CAGTGTCAGTGCACGGAGATATCCTTCGCATCCTGCAGGGTAAGGGCCTCCCTGGCTGCCTTGGGAATGGGTGCCTGGGTGGGGTGGGATATTAAAATAAGCCTGTCCCTATGGGGCCTGGCACACGGCCCCCAGTGCTGACAGTGCTCCTGTGCTGTGACACAGCCGGAGCGTGGAGAGTGGTGCCGGCTGTCCCAGCTCTTCCCTCGTGTCTTGTTCTCTCCCCAGAGATCCCCCAGGCAGAGAATTGCCGGAAGCAGCTGCTGCTGGCCCTGGAGTCGCCTGCGGTGCCGCTCCAGAACACGCTCACCCTGCAGTTCCTGCTCCGGCATCTGGGGAAGGTATCGCAGCAGGCCGAGAGCAACAGCCTCCACCCTCGGGCCCTGGGAGAGATCTTCGGGCCCCTGCTCCTCCGGCTGCCTGGCGCCAGGTACGTCAGGCTCCTGGTCCCAGCAGTGCTCCCAGCTCCGGCCACTGGGCCTGCCAGGACAAGGAGTCCAGTCCCTGCTGGGCTGCACGTGGGATTGAACTGCTGGCAGCACACAGAGGTGGGGCTCAGAGCTGGGACAGAGCCCTTGCTGCCCTGACAGCCTCAGGTCTGGCAGCTGGGTGAGCCAGCTGACCCCAGGGGATGTGGGAACAGTGCCATGTTGTACCCCACAACTGTTCTTAACTTGTCTCTTCTCTCCCTGCAGCCCGGAGCTGAGCCCTGACTTCTCCGTGCTGTTTCTGGAGACACTTCTGCAGACAAAGGAGCTGGAGCCAGAGCAGTTGCCTCCAGGTACTGAGATACCCCTTCCCTGGGGCCTGAGGCACTGGCATTTGTGGGTGTGGACTCTCTGCCCCCATGATTGGGTTGCTCAGGGCGTTTTGATAGCCTGGAGGCCGGCTCAAGGTGTTCAGCTGCTGGAGATGTGCCTGGAGCAGCTCTAGGAAATGTGGTGGCCAAGGGACCTTCCTGGGCCAGTCACTGCAGGGAGTGGGACTCAGGGATTGCCAGTGAGGAGCTGGGATTTGGGCTCACTCTGTTTCATCCCTCCTCTCACAGCCCTGCCTCCCAAACCGCCGAAGCCGAAGCCCAGCGCAGCCAGCCTGGCCAACGGGAACAACGCGCCCTTGCAGGACGCCGAGTGGTACTGGGGGGACATTTCCAGGTGAGGCAGCTCACACCTGGGGTGCCCTGTCCATCAGCTGAGCCCTGGGGCCACCTCCCAGGCTGTGACCATCCTGTTCCTCGCAGGGAGGAGGTGAATGAGAAGCTCCGGGACACACCAGATGGGACCTTCTTGGTGCGTGATGCCTCCAGCAAGATCCAGGGGGAGTACACACTTACACTCAGGTAGGGCCTTGGGATCCCCTGGGAGCCTCGGGGATGCAGCTTGTGGGACATGTCCCTGTGCTTCCAGGGATGCTAGAGATGGCTGGGGTGGTGCTAAGTGCCCTCTGCTCTCCCCTGCATACAGGAAGGGAGGCAATAACAAGCTGATCAAGATCTTCCATCGGGAAGGCAAGTACGGCTTCTCGGAGCCGCTGACCTTTGGCTCGGTGGTGGAGCTCATCACCCACTACAGGCACGAGTCACTCGCCCAGTACAACGCCAAGCTGGACACCAGGCTGCTCTACCCCATCTCCAAGTACCAGCAGGTGAGGCCTGTGCTGCAGGGACATGGCTGGCAAGCACAGCCTGAACCAGGGGCGTTTGTTCATCCATCCCTGTCCCTTTGGGAGATGATAATGTCCCATCCCTCTCCCTGTGTGCTGGAATGTTTTGTTGTGGGGTTTTGTGGGACCAGCTGGAGCAGGTCCTGACTGAGGCTGTGCTTATGGCAGGACCAGGTGGTGAAGGAGGACAGCGTGGAAGCTGTGGGGGAGCAGCTGAAGGTTTATCACCAGCAGTACCAGGACAAGAGCTGGGAGTACGACCTGCTGTATGAGGAGTACACACGTACATCCCAGGTATGTGGGCACTGCTCTGTCACCCCCTGAGTGCTGGCAGCCACCCTGCTGTGCACAGGGGAGACCAGAGATGGGGCACCTGTTGTCTCATTTGTCAGCTCATGGACAGGCACTCCTCAGAGGATGGGCTTTGAAGAGGGGGATATTTTGCCTGCAGCAAGGACAGAGCTGCTTTGGGGAAGGTGAAACATTTCTGCAAATGTGCAGAAATGTTTCTCAGCTTTTCCCTCCCTTGTCCCCAGGAGCTGCAGATGAAGAGGACGGCAATTGAGGCCTTCAATGAGACGATCAAGATCTTTGAGGAGCAGTGTCAGACACAGGAGAAGTGCAGCAAGGAGTACATCGAGCGCTTCCGGAGGGAGGGCAACGAGAAGGAGGTGCAACGGTGAGCATGGGGGTGGTGGGGGCCTGCCCTACCTGCAGAAGGGCCCCAGGGGCTGCAAGGATCCTCCTGGCTCAGCACAGAGCCGAGGCACGTGGACTCCTTGTCTCTCCAGCAGCATGCTGTGGGCTGGAGCTGGCAGGCTGCCTCCTCTGCCTCCCCCACTCTGGCTCACAGCCTAAACCACCCCCCCTTATCTCTCCCAGGATCCTCATGAACTCGGAGAAGCTCAAGTCCCGCATCACAGAGATCCACGACAGCAAGATGAAGCTGGAGCAGGACCTGAAGAAACAAGCCTCGGAGAACCGGGAGATCGACAAGCGCATGAACAGCCTCAAGCCAGACCTGATGCAGCTGCGCAAGCTGCGGGACCAGTACCTGGTGTACGTAGTGCCCCTGCAGCGCTTCCCGGGAGCCATCCGCCTGCCTCCCGCGGGGCTCCGCGGCTCGTCGGACCGGCTCGCAGCCCGCTGTGGGCTGGAGCCGCTCCCGCAGCGCGGCCTCGGGGCTCGGCGCTCCCCGGCAGCGGCGGCTGCTGCCCTCTGGTGATGGCCGCGCCCGGGGCTCGCTGCGGCCGCGCTCAGCTCTGCTCTCCTCCCCCAGGTGGCTGACGCAGAAGGGTGCCCGGCAGAAGAAGATCAACGAGTGGCTGGGCATCAAGAACGAGACAGAGGAGTGAGTGTCCTGCTCGTGTGCTGTTGGGTTTGGGGGATGTGGGAGCACAGGCTGTTCAGCTGTTTCTGCCCGTGCTGTGGGCAAATCCCAGGATGTCTTCCCTGCCTGATGGGCGATGGCAGCTAGCAGTGTGGGGAGATGTGGGGGCCACACACTCAAATTTAAGGAATCTGACCCTGCCTGTGCTTGATTACAGCCAGTACTCCATGATGGATGATGAGGAGGAGCTGCCCCACCACGAGGAGAGGACGTGGTACGTGGGGAAGATCAACCGTGTGCAGGCAGAGGAGATGCTGTGTGGGAAACGGGACGGCACCTTCCTGATCCGTGAGAGCAGCCAGAAGGGGTGCTATGCCTGCTCCGTGGTGTGAGTATCCATGTGTGGGTGGGGTGGGATGGGATGGGATCCATGGAATGGGATGGGATGGGATGGGATCCATGAGATGGGATCCATGAGATGGGATCCATGGGATGGGATGGGATGGGATCCATGGGATGGGATCCATGGGATGGGATGGGATCCATGGAATGGGATGTGATGGGATCCATGAGATGGGATCCATGGGATGGGATGGGATCCATGGGATGGGATCCATGGGATCCATGGGATGGGATCCATGAGATGGGATCCATGAGATGGGATGGGATTCATGGAATGGTATGGGATCCATGAGATTAAATGGTATGGGATCCATGGGATGGGATGGGATTGATGGGATGGGATGGGATCCATGGAATGGTGTGGGATCCATGGGATGAGCTGGTATGGGATCCATGGTATGGGATTGGGATGGGATGGGATGGGATCCATGGGGTGGGATGGGATGAGATCCATGGAATGGTATGGGATCCATGGGATTAGATGGGATGGGATCCAGGGGATGGGATGGGATAGGATGGGATGGGATGGGATGGGATGGGATGGGATGGGATGGGATCCATGATGTGATATGGGATCCATGGAATGGTATGGGATCCATGGGATGAGGTGGGATGGGATGGGATCAATGGGATGGGAGGGGGCTGGCCCAGGTTGTGTTCCCACATTGCTCCACCCTCCCCTTGCTGGATGCTGGAGGTGACAGCTCCCATCTGCCTTGGCTTCTCCAGCCAGGGCCAGGTGTTTACACTGCTTTGGTGGCCCTGCTTGTGCTCCCTGTCGCACTGCTGACGCAGGCTCCTGTGTCTCCCTGGCAGGGTGGATGGTGACACCAAGCACTGCGTGATCTACAAGACGGCGACGGGCTATGGGTTTGCTGAACCCTACAACCTCTACGCCTCCCTCAAGGACCTGGTCTTGCACTACAAGCACACATCCCTGGTGCAGCACAATGACTCCCTGAATGTCACGCTGGCTCACCCGGTCCTTTCCCAGCCACCAGCCAGATGAGCAGCCCATGCACAACACAACAGCTGCCTTCAGCTTCTCCCCAGGGCGCTGCTTTCTGGCTCTGGACTCTTGCACCCTGTATAGTTGAGTCTCTGTGCTCCTGCTCCTTCAGAGCCTCTGAGATGTCTGTGACCGTTTCTGATGTCCCTCTTGGTCAGTAGCTGAAACCCGTGTTGGCTGATGGGACAGAAAGGCTGGGCTGTAGATTTGCAGTGGCCTCCAGCCTCTAGGAGGTGGGATCCAGTTGTGATTGAATTGCTGGGGGTGAGCACAGCCGCCTCCCCTTCCCTGACAAGCAGGTCAGATCCCTTTCTTGCTGGCAGGTCACCCCGCTGCGCATCACTGTAGAGCTTTGGTTCTTGATTCCTCGGTGCTGGGACCGAGGGGTTCCCTGCCTGGACACCCGAGGAGGCAGAGGAGGAGGAGGCTCCACTGAGTGTGTGCATCCTTCACTCTCACTTCTCTGAGTGGCCTCGCAGGCTGTGATGGTGTCTGGTACGAGGGGTGCTGCTCTTGCATGCAGAGACACATTTAGGAAGGAGAAACCTCATCCTCAGTGGGGCTCCCTGGCTGAGGTCTTCGCTCCGTGCTGTGCCCCACCTGGCCACCATTCCCTCTTGTCATAACCATCTCTGGAGTGTTGCTGCCTGGGCTGGGAGGATCTGCTTAGCCACGAATCTCCCACCTTAGCTGTGCCAACGAAGCTGTGAAACCCGTGTTGGTACCCGTGTTTTCCTGGCAGGATCTGTGGCATGCACAGCTCGTTGTTTCCGGCCGGTCTCGGTGACTCTGCACACGTAACCCATTGAAGCTGACTGTAGCTCTGTAAATATGGTTCTTTTTGTGACCAGCTGCTCCCCTGGTGCTGGTGTTTTCTGAGCCCCCAGTGCCACCCCCAGCGTGGGCAGCAGCTGCCAGGCTGGCACAGCCCCGGGCCCTGCAGCTGAAGCAGGAGAGGGCTGCAGTCCAACGCACACTACAAGCCCTACCTGCAATGAAGGACCTCTCTGCTGCAGGAGGACACATCTGTGGGGCCCAGGGCATGCTGAAATGTATCTGCATGATGGTGAACTATGTATGCAAAGCACTTAAATCATGGGTACTGTATGGGGCCAAGGCAGGGCTGCCCAGCACAGCTGGCTGCTGCAGGCAGGGCGCTGTGTCTGAGCTCAGAGGGCCCCAGGGCAGCCCAGGTGGGTCTGGAAGAGCTTTAAAAGCTGAGCTGAGAGTTGAAGCCATGGTGGCATTTGCTTTCCTGGGTTATCTCAGCTGCCTGGCTGGAGGAGAGCATTCTTGATCCTCTTGATTTCCCAGAGTGGCTCCTTCCCTCTCTGGGGCTCCTCCTTGGGACAGGCAGGTGGATGCTGTGGAGTTTGGCACTTCTGTTTCCCTTTGCAGCTTGGGTTCTGCTGGATCCATGGGGTGCTCTGCTCATGCTGTGCCTGCATCCTGTCCTTGATGTGCCACCTGCACTGTCCCTCCCTCCCTGGCCAGCTCTGCTGCTTTGCCTTGCTCTGGGCTTGTCCCCAGATCCTTCTGGAGCTGGGGCTGCTGGAGCAAACATCCCATTCCTGTTGCTTGTGGCAGCTCTCCTCTGCTCAACTGTACAGCCCCATTCTGTGTTCTGCATGTTCTCTCCAGGCCCTGGGCCCTGGTTTTGGGTCTGGTTTGTCAGTGTTTGGTGCCCAGGTGCAGGCAGTGGGTCAGGAAAGCTGTGGTTGGCTTCGGGGATCACTTGGGAAAAACTGCCAGGGATGAGTAAGGGAATAATTTGGACTTGGGCACGTGAGAGATGCGGGCACGTGGGCCTGGGGCAGGGAGGCTCAGTCCTCACAGCTCTATCCAGAGTTCTCCTGGGGCCTGTGGAGTGACCAGGGGGCTGCACCAACACTCCAAAGCTTTGACAGTGTTCCACACCTTTTCAGCCTGGGGCTCTGCTGGTCCTGTGCTTGTCCCTGCACTTCCAGCACATCCCCAGATCCCAGGATAGGCTGCAGGCAGATGAGATCCTCAGCCCCTCATCCCATGGGCTCCACCACCACCCCTAAACGAGCTTGGGGCCACTCCTGCCTGGGGGATTGCTCCCTGCTCATGGCAGGACCTGCTGAGCATCTGGAACAGAGTCTCAGCTTGAAGTTGTCACCCGTCAACACTCGCTTGGTGCTCACCTGGCTTTGCTGCCCAGGGAAATTCCAGCTTCACTTTATCCTTTATGTGTTTTTCTCCTTTTGGCTGAATTTCTGTTGTTCTCCCCGTGCTGTCCCTTCCTGCTGTCCAGCCACAGCCCAACGGGGGTCACAGTCACCCCTCCTGCAGCACTGCCTTCCTTCCCTGCCTGCTGGCAGCCTGTCCTTGACAGGGCACTGCTCACAGCGTCCTGTGTACGACGAGGAGGAAGATGCCCTTCCCCAGGGCTGCCTTTCCCTGACGGTGCTTCACCCAGCTTCCCCCTGCTCTCCCTGGACTGGGCTCCCCCAGCATTAAAAGCTCCTTGTGATTTGTCCTTTTTGCTGCTTTGGCTCGTTCTGAACCCGGCCGTGTTTTGAGGCTGTGCTTTGCTGCTTGTGACGCCCGCGTCCCCCAGCCGAGCCGCACGCCCACATCCCGTGGGTGCCACATGGCTGTCCCTGCTGCCCAGGACACAGTTTGGGGCTTGTCCCTCCGTGTCCCTGCTCTGGGGGGGCTCCCCCGTGTAACCCCCAAGGTGCCAGTGGAGGCTTTGTGCTCAGAGAGGACGTGGTGGCTGCGTGAGGTTTTAGTTTCTAGGTATATGCAATAAAGAATAACCTGCCCCCCCGAGCTGTCCGTTACCAGCAGTAGTGCTCTCTGCTCTTTCTGTTGATGTTTACTAATGTAAACCCAGTATTTGTTACTGTAAGAGGAATTTTTTTTTTTTTGTACGGTACTTCGAAAAAACCCACAAAAAACAACCCAAAAAAAAAAAAAAAAAAAAAAAGGAAAGAAATAAACAAAATAAACAGAGTTAATGAAGCAGGCTGCTGGATTGCTGTGGGAGGTTGTGCGGGGGCAGGAGAGCCGTGGGGCCGTGCCCCAGTTACTGGGTTGGGTGCAGGATGTGACCCATCGCGCCAGGATTGTGCACACCGGCTTTGTAGGGCTGAGAAGGGGCCGGAAACAGCGGCTACAAACGGGGGAACCGCGAGGTTCCCGTGATGGAACTCGGGATATCTCGGGCTGCATCCCCTTCCCGCACCGGAGCGGCTCCGTCCCGCACCCACCGCGGCTGTACCGGCCCCCAGCTCCGTTTGCTGCTCGGGGAGCTCCACGCGTGGCTGCTCGGGCCGGGTTTCACTGCCAGAACCCTCGGGGAACCGAGTCCCCAGCCCTGGGACAGCGGGGACCGATCCCCGTACTCGGGGGCAGCGGGAGCGGCGGCGGCGGAGCCCACGTGGGGCGGCGGCGTCACGGGAGGCGGCGGCCGGGGCGGCAGGAAGGGCAGGCAGGGCCGGAGGGCGGGCACTGCCCGGCTTTAAAAGTCCCCGCTGGGACGGGCTCATTTCCGCGTCACCCCGGCGTCCCGATGGCCCCCGCGGTGGCGCTGCCTGTGCTGCTGGCCCTGGTGGCCCTGGTGGCGCCGGGGCTCGGCGCGGCCCCCGGCTGTGATCACCCTGCCCACCGCTGGTGCAGATCCCGGGACGCCGCTGTCGCCTGCCAGGTCAGAGCTGCTGCTGCTGGGGCTGGGGACAAGGGCAGGGTCACCGGGACGCGGGGTCACTCCCGCCTGCCCGGGGACGCGGGGACAGGGCTGGGGCAGCGATGCCTGGGGCTAATGCCAGCTGCGAGTGTCGCTCAGGCTGTCACATCCACGGGGATGCTCAGAGCCACACGGGCACCACGGCGTTCCCCAGATCCCCGGCGAACGGCTGTGGTCCAGCAGAACCCTGCCCGCATCCCCTCCCCAGCTGCCCCTGGCACTTCTGCTTTTTAAGCCTAAAACTGCTTTTTGGCTCATTCTGCCCCAAACAGCCGGGTGCTGACAGCGCTCTGTGAGCCCCATGGGGCTGCGGCTTCCCCCTGGCACTGGGTGCTGGGCCATCCCCCCACCCAGGCACATCCTGCTCTAAATTTGCTTTCCCCTGAAATGTTTTGGGGAAGTTCTGGTGGAAAGCCCCAAAAACTCCCGGCCACTCTCACTTCCCTCCAGCCCTGCGCGCCCTCATCTCCCCCTTCTTCCCTGCATCCCGGAGCTTCACCCCATCCCTACAGACACTAGAACGGGGGTGCAGCACCCATACCCCCCCGTGCACCCCGAAACCCTCTGTGTGCAGGTGGAGAGCAGCTGCCCGAGCCTCCCGCGCCCCGCGGCCGCGCCCGTGGAGCTGAGCCTGTACTACGAGAGCCTGTGCCCGGCCTGCCGCGAGTTCCTGGTGCTGAAACTCTTCCCCACCTGGCTGCTGCTGCCCGAGGAGATGCTGAACATCACCCTGGTGCCCTATGGCAATGCCCAGGTAGGAGCCTGTGACCATGTTCACAGGGGTTTTCAGATGAGGGAAGAGATGAGGATGCTGACTCCATACTTCACAAGGCTTGATTTACTACTTTGTGATATATATATTACATTAAAACTGTACTAAAAGAATAGAAGAAAAGTTCTCATCAGAAGGCTAGCTAAGAATAGAAAAGAAAGAATAACAAAGGTTTGTGGCTCGGACCGAGAGAGAGCCAGCTCTGCCATGATTGGCCATTAATTCCAAACATCTACAAGAGACTAATCACGGATCTACATGTTGCATCCCACAGCAGCAGATAATCATTGTTTACATTTTGTTTCTGAGGCTTCTCAGAAGGAAAAAACCCTAAGGGAAGGATTTTTAATGAAAAGATGTCTGTGACAGGAGCCAGTGCTCTCCCTGGTGGTGCTGGCCCTGCTCATCCCTCTTGGTCCCACAGGAGAGGAACGTCAGCGGCAAGTTGGATTTCCAGTGCCAGCACGGCCCCGAGGAATGCCTGGGCAACATGATGGAGGTGACAGTGCCCGTTCCCACGGGGCTGGCATGGAGGGGTCCAGTGTCCCCTCATCGCCCGCCCTGTCCCCCCAGGCCTGTCTGATGCACGAGGCCAAGAACTTCAGCACCTACTTCCCCGTCATCTTCTGCCTGGAGTCGGGCAGCTCCGTCACCAAGAACCTGGAGGCTGTATGTCCCCTCCCCGCCCCTCACTGCCCCTCATGGGGGATGTCCCTGTCCCCCTGAGTGTCCCCTGTGCCCGCAGTGCCTGCAGATCTATGCCCCTGAGGTGGACAGCGGCCGCATCAACGCCTGCGTGCAGGGGGACACAGGGGTGGCCCTGATGCACCACAACGCCCAGCTGACCGAGGCACTGGATCCTCCACACCAGTACGTGCCCTGGATCACCATCAATGGGGTAAGGCAGGGGGGCACGGGGTGCCAGGGACACCCTGGGGCTGTAAGCATGGCTGTTCACCCCTCTGAATACAACACTAAAATCTGACCAGACCGACAAGAAGCCCCCAATATTCACCATCCCCTCATCCACCAATAACCCCAACACACCCCCCATGACAAGCCCCACCATCACAACCAGCCCTATCCCAGTTCCCCATTCCCAACCAGCAGGTTTAGGATGGAATTTTTTCCCTGAGCACTTGTGACAAGCAATTCTCTCTGGAATTTCCCAGACCTGCTTGCCCCAGCAAGAAGCCATTCCCAGCTGGGGTCTGGGGGGTGAAATTCACCACAAGGACAAGGAATTCCTGATCCAGATAATTTTCCTCCCTATCTGTAGAACAACTCCTCAGTGCCAGGGCCCTGGCTGGTTGATGGGCACCAGAACCTAAACCTGCCATAACCAACAACACCCCAACTACCCCAAGCCTCTGGATAAAGATCTGCTGCCAGTGACACTGAATACACAAACACTACCAACATCCCCCCTAAATAAACCATAACAAGCACCAAAGAGACAAAAGTGACCCCCAAACTTACCAGTCAACCACACCCCGCAACCCCTGCTACAACCAGCCCCAGCACCCCGTAGTAAGGCCACAGCCCTAAAAACAAAACAAATTCTGTCATAAATTCCTTCTCGGCCTCTCTCCGAGATTTGTGGCCTGAAAAGCCATTGTTACAGCCCCAGCCCCATAAATCTGGGACCCAGCTTTATGGCCTGAAAAGGCCCCTGACCTGCCCTTGTCCCCCCACAGAAACACACGGACGAGCTGCAGGCACAGGCCGAGGCCTCGCTGCTGGCGCTGGTTTGTCACCTCTACCAGGTGGGACAGGGCTCTGTGGGGACAGCAGGGCTTGGGGACACGTCCTCATCCCTGCTGGGGCTCTCATGGCTGCTCTCTGGCAGGGGGAGAAGCCTGAGGCCTGCGGGGGCTCCAAGGCCCCGAGGATCCCACCTGGCTGCAGGCGCTGAGGGAGCACTGAGGGAGAGGCCAATAAAAAGGATTTTTTATGGAAAAGCAGCAGGATCTGGAGTGCTGTGCTGGGGGAGCAGGGAGGGGGTGTTGTGCCCTGGCGCAGTGGGAAGGGAGAGGGGCTGGGCTCTGGGATTGCCCTCCAGACCTGGGAATTACCCGCTCCAGAGGGTCACAGAGAAACCCCTTGAAGATTCCCAGGGAACTCTGCTGAGCAGCAGAACGTTTCCTCTCTCCAAGTCTTGGGGAGCAGCTCCTGTGTCCATCTCTCTCCTCACACTGACAGCATTAAACACAATAATGATTTCAGGAGCACTGGGGCCAAGACCATCCCAGTTCCCACCAGTCCCTCCCCATTCCCAACAAGCAGGTTTAGGATGGAATCTTTTCCCTGACAAACAAATCTCTCTGGAATTTCCCAGACCTGCTTGCCCCAGCAAGAAGCCATTCCCAGCTGGGGTCTGGGGCATGAAATTCACCACAAGGACAAGGAATTCCTAATCCAGAGAATTCTCCTCTCTACCTGTAGAACAACTCCTCGGTGCCAGGGCCCTTGCCTGGGTGAGAACCAGAACCCAAACCTGCTTTGTTTTCCATCCTCCTCATCCTCATCCCGAGGCTCCTGACTGCAGGGGCTGCTCAAAGCTCTCCTCACATGAGGTGTGAGACTCATCCCAGCTCTGGGCACAGCCCAAGGGCATTTGCACACCCTGACAGCCACCTGTACCTCCCTAAACCCTTTCCCAGAGGAGCTGGGGAGGCTGTGGGAGCAGGAGGGACACAAGAAAGCCCCAGATTCCATCCTGAGGGATACCAGAGAGCCTTGAGCAGCCAAGAGCAAGGAAAAACCATGGCTCTGCCACCACAGCATCATTCTTGTCTCAGGCTCAGCCAACCTGGGCACCCCTCAGTGTCCCCACCACCCCAAGGACAGCAAGGGAAGGAGCTGTAGGCAGGGACCCTCCTTCCATTGTCCGGCTGCACCTCAGGCAGCAGCAAGGCCTGGAAAGATAAGGGGGAAAAAACCAAAAAAAACCCAAACAAAACCAACCAACAAAAAAAACAAAAAAAAAACAAAAAAAAAAAAACCAACCCAAAAAACCAAAAAACAACAACAAAAAAAAAACACCCAACAAAAACCCAACAAACCCCCCCCCCCCCCCAAAAAAACTCACACCATCAATCAGAGAGTGCCTGGAAACTTCATCTCTCTTTATTGTCCATTTCTCATCCAAAACCTGGACCCCAAACCCAGCTCTGGGCCCTGAGCAAGCACAGTCTCACTGGCATGAGCACAGCACAGCTCCTGCTGCTGCTCTGCCTCGAGCATCGCCCGTGCCCCAAAACTTCTGTGCCCTGGCTCAGCTGCTCTGCCACTGCCCACAGCTCACAGGACCAGAGGAAAGCCTTCCTCTCGAGAGAAGAAGGGGAAAAAGAGACAGTGAGAACCCCCAGCCCTGGATTGAAGGATTCTCAGCGCTGCAGGAAGAGCTCTTCTCTCCTGCAGCTCTTGGGGCTGTGGGGCAAGGGCAGGACCCCGTCCCACAGGCTGAGGGGCTCAGACACCCCCTGAGCATCACTGAGGGAACCTTTGGGACAGAGCCCGCTGCTCCAGGGTGTCCAGGACCCCGCTGCACCCCCGGCGCAGCTCTCAGTGCCCACCCCGAGCTCAGGGAGGAACGAGCCGGGGCAGCTTCTGCAATCTCCCGGTGTGAAATCACCGCCAGGGCAGGTCGGTGCCAGCAGCTCCTGGTGCAGGAGGAAGGACAGCGACCCTGCAGCATCACCGCGCTGGGGAGCGCTGCAGGGCAGGGACCCCTGCCTGGGGCTGCGGGGGATGCTCAGAGCCGGTGGTGGTGGTGGCACCTTGCAAGCCGCTCTCTCCTCGCTGGATTTCTTCTTGCCTCCCTTGCCGCTCAGCCGCACCACCCTGATGCCGCTGCGCCAGTCGCACTGCCCGAGGCTGTCGGCGGCGCTGCGGGCGCTCTCCAGGCTCTCGTACTCCACCAGGGCACAGCAGCGGCTCAGCATCTCCGGGAACCTCGCCGAGTACCTGTGTTAGCGTGCAGAAACAATCACCAAGGGATTATATGCGGTGCTTTTTGTTAAGAGCTCTGGGTGCCAGGGGTATATTCAACCCAAATCTGACTCTGACCATACATCCGAAGTGATCATGTTTTTATACTCTATCGTTATATAACTTTCATGTTAATTATTTAAGTTATATTGTTCTATAATATACACGGATTTAGCCCCCCTCTGACTTTCCAACATAGCTTTTCTTTATTCTTCTTATGGTTATATAAGAATTATATTTAATTACTAAACAATCCTCACATCGAACAATTATATAATTTATCATACCGCTTACACAGGTGCAGTTGATCTGGGAAAACACAAAGCTTAACATTTTAGACTCCATCTTTAACTTTTTCCAGGGCCCCGCTCTCACCTGCGCACGTCCGAGGGCAGCTTGCGGCCTGGCCGCAGCAGGCGGATGGAGGCGATGGCTCCGAAGGGGCTGAAAACCCTGGTGATGGTGTCCAGGAAGGTTTTCTGCAGGGGCAGGTCCTGCTCCCGCGGCTGCAGCTCCCAGATCAGCAGCAGCTTGCTCGGGGGGATGCTCAGCAGGTGCTCGGGGATGGGGAAGCGCCGCCGCACTTTGGTGCCCTCCTTGTTCACCTCCAGCAGCGCCGAGAACTTGAGGGCATAGAGGGTGAGGCGCCAGTCCCGGGTCAGGTATTTCACCTGGGCACACAGGGGGTGGAATGCCCATCACCCTGCATTCCCTACAGGGGCAGGGAGCACCCTAAACCCCCCTCCAGCAGGCTGGGACCCCATACAATATCCCCCAGAGCACCCCAAATCCCCCTCCAGCAGGGTGGGACCCCATACAACATCCCCCAGGGCACCCTAAACCCCTCCAGCAGGCTGGGACCCCATACAACATCCCCAGGGCACCCTAAATGCCCCTCCAGAAGGCTGGGACCCCATACAATATCCCCCAGAGCACCCCAAATCCCCCTCCAGCAGGCTGGGACCCCATACAATATCCCCCAGAGCACCCTAAACCCCCTCCAGCAGGCTGGGACCCCAATGTCCCCCTTCTGCTGACAGCCCCAGTGTCCCCCAGACTCTGGCAAGGAGCCACAATTTCCCCCTAAGCCACACCACCAGCATTTCCCTGGGTGGTTTTTGTTAAGGGGTGATCACTTCCATGGGTAGAAGAGGTGACTCCAGCCCTGGGGATGATTTCAGGAGCTTTCCCTGCTCCCCTGGGCACTGAGCCCCCCACACACCCCACAGGAGGCACCCCCAGGACCCACCTTCTTGAAGGATGTCAGCAGTTTGATGCTGACAAAGCCCATCTTGTTCTTCTGCACGTGTTTGAGCAGGAAGGCGTCCCTGGCCAGGTTCTCATCGGACAGGTAGAACTCCACCTGCGCCACGATCCTGCGCAGCAGCTGCGGGTCGGGGCCGGGGCAGGAGCGCTCCAGCAGCGCCACCCCCGGCTCGCAGCGGCTCCTGGCACAGAAATGGGGACTCAGGGCTCGGGTGCTGCCCAGGCCACCGTACTGGGACAGCAGAGACACCCGGGGACAGCCCCAGCCTGGCCCTGGGTATGGGGACCTGCCCAAGCCCATGCCCTGGGTACAGGGAATAACTCCAGCTCATACCCACCAGCCTTCTCCTGGGTATGGGGAATTACTCCAGCCTTGCCCTGGGCACAGGGAACAGCCCCAGCCTGTGCCCACCAGCCTTTTCCAGGGTCCAGGGAGCCCACCAGCCTTGCCCTGGGTACAAGGAATAACACCAGCCCGTGCCCACCAGCCTGGGAACAGCCCCAGCCTTGCCCTGGGTACAGGGAACAGCCCCAGCCCTTGCCCACCTCCCTTGCCCTGGGCACAGGGAATGACTCCAGCCTGTACCCACCAGCCTTCCCCAAGGTCCAGGGAGACCACCAGCCTTGTCCTGGGTACAAGGAGTGACTCCAGCTTTGCCCTGGGTATGAGGAACAGCCCAAGCCTTGCCCTGGGTATAGAGAACTGTCCCAGCCCGTGCCCACCAGCCTTGCCCTGAGCACAGGGAATGACTCCAGCCTTGTCTTGGGTATGGGGAACAGTCCGAGCCTTGCCCTGGGCATCAGGAATGACTCCAGCCCGTGCCCACCAGCCTTGCCCTGGGTACAGGGAATGATTCCAGCCTTATCCTGAGTGTGGGGAACTGCCCCAGCCTTGCCCTGGGTATGGGGAATGGCTCCAGCCCGTGCCCACCAGCCTTGTCCTGGGTACAATGAACAGCCCCAGCCTTGCCCAGAGTACAGGGAATGACTCCAGCCTGGCCCTGGGTATGGGGAACTGCCCCAGCCTGTGCTCACCAGCCTTGCCCTGGGTACAGGGAATGGCTTCAGCCTGTGCTCACCAGCCTGGGAACAGCCCCAGCCTTGCCCTGGGCACAGGGAATGGCCCCTGCCTTACCCACCAACCTTGCCCTGGGTATGGAGAACTGCCCCAGCCTGTGTCCACCAGCTTTGCCCAGGGTCCAGGGAGCCCACCAGCCTTGTCTTGGGTAGGGGGAACAGCCTCAACCTTATCCTGGGTACAGGGAACAGCCCCAGCCCATGCCATGGGCATAGGGAATAACTCCAGCCCATGCCCACCAGCCTTGCCCAGGGTACAGGGAACAGCCCAAGGCTTGCTCTGCGCACTTGGAACAGCCCCAACCTGTGCCCTGGGTACAGGGAATAACTCCAGCCCTTGCCCACCAGTCTTGCCCAGGGTACAGGGAATGACCCCAGCCCGTGCCCACCAACCTTGTCTTGGACACAAGGAACAGCCCCAGCCCAGCCTCAGGAGCCTCCCAGGCTGTGCCAAACACACCCCAGCCGTGCCCCTTGTCCCATCCAGGCCAGGCCCAGCCCTGCCCGTACCTGGTGCCGCTCTCCACGGGCTCCTCGTGGCCGAGCAGGGCGAGGGAGCAGCTCCAGGGGGCACAGAGAGGCCGAGCCAGGGGGGAATTCCTTGGTGCAGGCACCGGGGGGCTGCAGCTGGGCTGGGAATCGAGCCCCAGGGCGGCTCCAGGGCCACGGGAGGACATTGTCCCTTCACCTGGGATGGGACACAGAGGGACAATGCTGGGACAGCCCTGCCAGCCCAGGCAGGGGGTGGGTGATGGTTGTGTGTGCTTACCTGCTTGCTAGCAATGGGAGGAAATTCTAAGCTCTAGCAGAACACCCCAAACACCCCGAGGCAGCAACTCCCAAATACCCCAAAAGCTCCCAAAAAAGGGCAAAAAAAAAAAAAAGAAAAAAAAAAGAAAAATAAAGGGAAAAAAAAAAGGGAAGAGAGAGAGAAAGCCCCTGGGGTGAGGAGGGTGTGGGTTTATAAACACAGCCTGGAGGAGCTGCAGGGGTGGCTGTGGACCTGCCCCCACACTGCTGCTCCAGGTGAAACCTGTTTGTGGTTAAAGGGCCCCAGCTGAGCCCTGGGATCAGCCAGGCTCCTCCTGCCTCAGCTGCAGGGCCAGGCAGGGCTGGGCCAGCAGAACCTGTCCCCTCTGCTAGCCAGAGGGGCAGAGAACTGCAGCACGAGGCCTCTGTCCGTGCCTCAGTTTCCCTGCCTTGTGCAGGGACAGCCACAGGGAGGGGAGGGAAGCCTCTGTCCAGGGCTCTCAAATCTTTTGGGCCCCCAATCAATCCTTTGGGCCCCCAGTCAATCCTTTGGGCCCCCAGTCAATCCTTTGGGCCCCCAGTCAATCCTTTGGGCTCCCAGTGCTGCCAGGGCAGCAGGGAAAGGCAGAAACATCCCGCAGGATGAAACCTCCTGCAGAAACCTCCCCAGGCCAGTGAGGGATGGAGCAGGGATGGAGCCCAGGGCAGGGCAGGGGAAGGGTCTGGAATGAAACATCCCCATGGCCTGAGCCCTGTGCTGGGCAGCAGGGGAAGGTGAGGGTGGTGACACAGGGTTGGGGGCAGTGCCAGGGCAGGGGTTTCTGCGGAGCTCAGTGCAAACTGGAAATTCTGATGCTGGGAGCCCCCCTGAGCCTCTCCTGGTGTCCATCAGGGCCTTGGCTGCTGTTCCTGTGCCCTGTGGCCACATGGACAGGCCAAGGGCTGCACTGGGAAGGGAAGGTGCTGTTGCAGAGGAAATGATGGGAGAAGTTGCAGGCAAACAACAGGAGGCGGCTCTGGTTCCTGTTTTCAAATCCCTATTTTTGTGTTGGTTCGTTTTGAGAACTTCTCTCATTTCCCTTCTCAAGTCCCTGTCCCAGAGGCTTCCTACACGTGGGGCTGTTCTGTGGCACTGTGGGGACAATCCAGGAGTGCCAGGCCATGACCCTGAAGCCATCCCAGCCAGGGGACAATTCCCAGGGGGACAAACAGGGGGTGAATCCAGGGCTCATCCCAGCCTCACATCCACACACAGGCTGGGGCTCTCCAGGATGTCCTGGTGGTCCCCAAAGCAGCAGCACCCCCAGGCTGGTGGCACTGCAGAGTCCCCTGGGCTCTGCCACCCTGCCCAGCTGTGCAGGTAATGCTGTGATAAAGAAATTATCAATGCTAGAGCTTGTGGGGGCTTGCAGAAATTCTGGTGCTGAAAGCAACTTTTGGACCATTTTTGCTTGGTTTTCATGGACTTTGCCCTGTCAGGAACCCAAAGTCAGTCACAGGTGGTGCAGAGAAGGGGGAGATCCTTTCCCTCCCTCCTCCAAAGCCCAAATGATGCTCAACCACCCTACATATTGTGTGCATAACAGGAATTTGTGCTTAATAGATTCATTTATGCTCCTCTTTGGACATGTAGGTCTGTATTAGGCTTGAAATTCTGCCCATATAAATGGAAGAAGGTCATGTTCTGTATGAGCTATTGTGTATTGCTTGCTATAATTGAAAGCTCGACATTTTTGCATCATTTTGTAACCTTCTCCAGGAAAAAGGAGTTATTTGCAAGCCATGTATTTTTCCTGGATGGCTGGGTTTTCCAAAAATGCTGAGTTTAAAACTTTACAAAGTACAGGTCAGGAGCTAATATTGTTTTGGTTATTTAGCACAGAAGTCTCTTGACTCTGAAATTAAGGGTATAGTAGTTACTCACTGATGCTTTGAGATGCCTCAGTGTTTAGTTTTTGTTTTGAAGTCAAACTCAATCAGGAGAAAAGTTCTCATTAAAACACTAACCAGAAAGAATGTTTCTTGCCAAAACTCCAGGGAAGATGCTCCAGGAGCTCTTTTCTTGTTCCAGGCACTCCAAGATGTCCCAGAGCAGCAGCACCCCCAGGCTGGTGGCACTGCAGAGTCCCTTGGGCTGTGCCACCCTGCCCAGCTGTGCAGGTAATGCTGTGATGAAGAAATTATCAGTGCTGGAGCTTGCAGAGATCTGCAGAAATTCTGGTGCTGAAAGCAACTTTTGGACCATTTTTGCTCGGTTCTGATGGACTTTGCCCTGTCAGGAACCCAAAGTCAGTCACAGGTGGTGCAGAGAAGGGGGAGATCCTTTCCCTCCCTCCTCCAAAGCCCAAATGATGCTCAACCACCCCAAAGCTCCAGGGAAGAAGCTCCAGGAGCTCTTTCCTTGTGCCAGGCACTCCAGGGTGTCCCAGAGCAGCAGCATCCCAGGCTGGTGGCCCTGCAGTGTCCCCTGGGCTCTGCCACCCTGCCCAGCTCCAGGGTTGCCCCTCTGGGATGAGCCACAGGGCCTGGCAACGTCCAGCTGCTTCTGGAACGTTCTACCCCTCTGATTTGGTGGCATCTGCCCTTCTCCTGCCCCCTCCTGGTGCTCTCTGCTGCTTGGGGAGAGGTGGAACACAAAATCCTGGGATGCTGGTGCAGAAATCTCTGCAGGATTTGCCCATCTGGGAGGGATGGGGGGTGGAGGTGCTGACAGGAGGATTTTGAGTTGTGTTTGCTTTGTGGTTAAAGGCAGATTTTCCTCAGGGTCAGGAGGTGCTGCCCAGCTCCCCTGGGGGAAATAATCTGAGATTGCCAAAGGAAGAGGCTCTGTCTGGTGCAGAACAAATCCCAAACACCCCCAGATTGGGCTCATCTGAGGCTGAACCTTCCCAAGGGATCAGAGCAGGAATGACCCAGCCCTTGTCACATCCTCACTGCCCCCATCCTCTCAATTAGTCTGGAAGCTTAATTAGAAAATCCTCCCGTGGCCCTGTGCTGTCTGATCCTGTCCTCCCCTTGTCACAGACATCCTTTATGGAAAATCCTTTTCTTGGGATTTTTCCTGCTGAGAAGCTGAGAGGCCTCAGGAACAAAATGTAAACATTGATTATCTGCTGCTGTGGAATGCAACAGGTGCATCTGTGATTGGATGTGGTTGTTTCTGATTAATGGCCAATCACAGTCCAGCTGTTATTCACAAGCCTTTGTTACCATTCTTTCTTTTTCTATTCTTATCTAGCTTTCTGATGAAATCCTTTCTTCTTTTAGTACAGTTTTAATATAATATATATCATAAAATAATAAATCAAGCCTTCTGAAACATGGAGTCAGATCCTCATCTCTTCCCTCATCCTGTCAACACTGTCATCCCCTCTGGGTTATCTGACACAGCAGCTGCTGCCCCAGGGGGAATTTGCCTCTTGCAGACCCCAGACCCTGCCCTGAGCTGCTTCAATCCCCCTGGGCAGCTCCTGAATCCCCCAGGCTGCTGCAGTGTGACCGTGCTCACAGGGGTGTGAGGATGAGGGAAGAGATGAGGATGTGACTCCATGTTTCAGAAGGCTTGATTTATTATTTTATGATAGATATTACATTAAAACCATACTAAAAGAATAGAAGAAAAGGTTTCATCAGAAGGCTAGCTAAGAATAGAATAGCAAAGAATGATAACAAAGGTTTGTGGCTTGGGCTCTGTGTCTGAGCCAGCTGGGCTGTGATTGGCCATTAATTAGGGACAACCAACAAAAGTCAATCACAGATGCACCTGTTGCATTCCACAGCAGCAGATAATCATTGTTTACATTTTGTTCCTGAGGCCTCTCAGCTTCTCAGGAGGAAAAATCCTAAGGAAAGGATTTTCCATAAAAGATGTCTGTGACACTGCAGCATCTCCTGGCACCTCTCAGGCACCTCAGAAGCAATGGGACCACGACACTCCTTGTGCAGGCCTGAGTGCTGGACACACATTTATTGCTGTTCAGCTTTAGTGGGGATTCTGTGGAGGGGTTTGGGCGCTGCTGCAGAGCTCCAGAGCATCTCCTCTGCCTGCTGGCCTCCCTCAGAGGCAGAGCTGAACTCCTGTGGCCCTCAGAGGCAGCAGGGCAGCTCAGATTGGGTTGCTCAGTTGTTGTTTTAGACTCTCTTATCTCATCAGCAGGATCCCAAGTGTGGACTCTGACCCAGGGGGGTTTTCATGGTTCTGTACAGTTAAATCTGCCTCTCTCACTTCTCTCCTGCCACTTCCATGTGAGACATTTACAGACAAACACCACCCTAGCACGACAGCATGGCACAGAGGGAGGATGTGCCACTGCACACACTCTCATTTCAACGTGTTGTTTCAATGTTTGAAAGTGGCACAGCTGCCTTAGTGCCTCTGGGAATGAAAATCAGAGATTTGGGTAGAAGATTCTCTGCTGGGCAATGCACACGAGACCCCTGGAAAAGCTCACATCAAACATTATGCAGCACCAGAAACCATAATAACAACAATAATAATAATAAAAGCTATTTATGACACGGCCTTTATTCACAGAGACATTTGCCCCAGGGCTTTGTTTTACAGATTCCCCACCTCCTCTGCCCTGTAGCCCACAGCACCCCAGGGCAGTCCACAGCATCCCAGGGCAATCCACGACCCCACAGGACATGGGAAAGGGGAATAAATCCTACAGAGCTCCCCCAGGAGCCACGGGAGCCACCCCACAGGAAAAGGCAAAGGGATCCAGAGAGGGAAATGCTGGGGGTCTGTGCCAGCCCCTCCCCACCTGGGATGGGCTGTGCTGGGCCAGGCTGAGCCGTGCTGGCCCCCCTGGAGCAGGGCAATGGGGCCAAGGCCCCCCTAAGGCACTGCAGTCACCCCCTCACCCCTGCTCCAGAACCCCCTTCGAGCTCAGAACAGGGCTTGAGGTGGGGATTTCACAAACCCCAGGATGTGGGGCCGGTTCCTGTGTGCCTGGGCACCGTGGAGGGTGGGGATGGACATGGGATTGCCATGGGATCATCATGGGATCATCACAGGACTGCCATGGATTGCCATGGGGTCACCATGGGATTGCCACAGATTGCCATGGGATCATCATGGGATCATCACAGGACTGCCATGATGATGACTGCCATGGGGTCACCATGGGATTGCCATGGGATCACAACAAGATTGCCATGGGATTGCCATGGGATCACCACGGGATCATCATGGGATTGCCAGTGGATCACCATGGGATTGCAATGGGATCATCATGACATCACCACAGGATTGCCATGGGATTTGCATGGGATCATGGGATCATCATGAGATCACCAGGGAATTGCCGTGGGGTCATCATGGAATCACCATGGGATCCCCATGGGATCACCACAAGATTGCCATGGGATCACCATGGGATCATCATGGGATTGCTATAGGATTGCCATGGGTTCCCCATGGGATCATCACAGGACTGCCATGGGATCACCACAGGATCGCCACAGGATCACCATGGGATTGCCATGGGATCATCATGAGATCACCATGGCGTTGCTATGGAATCATCATGGAATCACCACGGGATCATCACAGGATTGCCATGGGATTGACATGGCATCACCATAGGATCATCACAGGACTGCCATGGGATTACCACGGGGTCACCATGGGATCACCATAGGATTGCCATGGGATCACCACGGGATTGCCCCAGGCAATCACGGCACGTGGGACAACGGGCACGCTCTGCCTCCAGCTGCCTCGGAGTCCTTTGGTATTTTGAGTTGGCCAGATGGCATCCCAGGAGCATTGGGGTGAAGTGCCAGGCTGGGGAGCCATGGAAGCAGGTGGGAATGCTCATCCCATAGTCCCAGAGCACGCTGTGTCCGTCGGGATGTGCAGCCTGGAGCCTCTCCCGGGGGGGACAAGGGACACCAACTGCCCTGTGCTCCCTGTGCAGAGATTTGGCAATCCAGAGCCAGAACAGCTGGTCTGGAAAGGCTGCAGGAGAAGGGCCAGACATTTCTCCTTCTTCTTGGGCACTGATTGGTTCAAGTTTGTATCACAGTGAAGTCTGAGACGTGGGGAAGGAACCCAAAGCACCTTCCCAGACAGAGCCAGGACAGCTCCTCCAGCCAGGCACATCCCACCTGCTGCTGGCCACAGAGAGCAGACTCTGGAGCTTCTCCCTCCCCTCTGGAGGGACACTGGCAGCCAAAACCGCCTCAGCCCATCCTCAAACACGAGTAAACATCAAGAGAAACTAAGAGGCACTATAATAACGCAAATCCGGGGGTGCCGGGCTTGGCATGCCCCGCCTGGCTCCGGATGGATGGCTCGGTGCAGCCCAGGTGTCAGATGTCCTGCAGGGTCCAGCCCAGGGCTCAGATGTCCTGCAGAGGTGGCCAGGTCCAGCCCAGGGGTCAGATGTCCTGCAGGGAGTGGCCGGGCTCACTGCGCTCCCGTTTCACCAGTGGCTCTCCTGGATCCCCCTCCGTGCCCAGCTCGATGTCATCTGCAAAGGACAGGGCTCAGAGCAGGGCACGGGGCCACCAGGAGCTGCTTTCCAGCAGAGCAGGCTGCAAGAGGCAGCACAAGGGTCCCCAACCCTCCCAAACCATCCCAACCCTCCCAAACCATCCCATCCTCCAACCCTCCCAAACCATCCCAACCCTCCCAAACCATCCCAAACCATCCCAACCCTCCCAAACCATCCCAACCATCCCAAACCATCCCAACCCCAACCATCCCAAACCATCCCAACCATCTCAAACCATCCCATGTCTCCAACCTGCCCAAACCATCCCACTTCCCAATCCTCCCAAACCATCCCAACCCTCCAACCCTCCCAAACCATCACTCCCCAGCAGGGAGGACAGGTACCTTTGTCCAGCAGTGTTGGGGACAGGGATGTGAGGTCACCAAACTGAAAGAAAAAGGAGTTTTGGGGTCAGTGAGGCTTTGGGGAGCTGAGATGCCAGAGAATTTCAAGCACCAGGAGAGACTGTGAGCATTGGTGGTGGAGAGCAGAAATGAAAACCAACCACAGGTTTTGGGGAAAAAGCCTTTTGTTGCCATTTAAACCTCTGGGTGAACACCACACACAACAATCCAGGGCAGGGTTTAGCTCTGGAATTAAGGCAGAATGAAAAAGAATGGAAATTTTTCCATCTGCCAGGCGATGACCAAGTGCTGCTACAGGTAAAAGTGGTGCCTTTTCTCCAGCCCTTTCCACCTCTGGCATTTCCCCTCCCTGCAAAGCCTTTGCAGTGATGTCTGAGAGAGTTTGGCCATCCAGGATGTGGAACCAGAGAGCTCCTTGGCTCTGGAGGTGTGATGTCCCTCTCAATGACCAGGTCTGAGACACCAAATTGCTGCAAACAATAATTCTGGAAAGTCATGGAAAGCTGGGCAGGAGCTGAGGAGAGTGGGAATTGCAAAGCTCAGTGGGAGTGGGAGGATGCCTCATCCTTCTTTGCTGGAAAGAATCAGCCTCCTCCTGGAGAGCAGGAATATTGCAAGGGTTGAATGGAGGAAAAGCCTGAGGGATGGGAGCCAGACTCTGCCTTTCCTGTTCCTTTAATACCAGTGAAGGAGGAGGTTTTGCAGGGAACAGTGGGAACTCAGCATTGCAGGGAAGAGTGGGAACTCAGCACTGCAGCTGGAGCAGAGTGGGAGGGCAGGGAAGGCAGAACCAACAGGATTTGGTGGCTTTGGTTTGCCTGGATCCCTACATGAGCTCTGTGGAAGCTTCAAGGAGCAAATGAGATCAGTTTTGAGCACGTGGGCTCAGTTTTAAACTCACAGTAGTTTCAGCATTGCTGTCACAGGTTCAGCTGAGGCTTTTAACTCTGTATTTCAGAGGGAAAAACTGGATGTGGCCTCAGCTAGGCAGGACAGGACCTCCCTGCAAGCCAGGCACCAGAATTACTGTGAACAAAAAAAGCCCCAAACCGCCACAAACAGCCCAAACAACCCCATCATCCTCTTCTTCACCTCAAAAATGGAGGGAGTGGCTCACTGTGCAGGTAATGCTGGAGCTTGTAGAGGCCTGCAGAAGTTCAGTTGCTAAAAGCAACTTTTGGACCATTTTTGCTTGGTTTTGATGGACCTCCCTGTCAGGAGTCCCAAAGTCAGGGCTGGCAGTCACAGGTGGTGCAGAGAAGGGGGGAGATCCTTTCCCTCCCTCCTCCAAGCCTCCAAATAATGCTCAACCACCCCAAACCCACCAGCTCAGGGAATATGCTCCAGGAATTCTTTCCTTATGCCAAAACAACTCAATAAATAATTTTTGTTGCAAAACAAGCCGGGAGTGCAGCGTGCTGTGTGAAGCACCGGTGTCTTTTGAGGAACTGCTTCTTTTGGGTTGGTTTGTAGGGAATAAAGGGCTCTCACCTCTCCCATGACAGCAATTGGGGTCTCCCCTGTTGCCTGGGCCACACGGTGCTCCACCAGGTAGAACATGTACTCGTCGTAGAGCAGGCGGATCAGGTGGAAGGAGCCAAAGCTGGCGGCGCTGCGCAGGGTGAGGTCCCGGATCACCATCGAGCTGGGAATGGGCAAGAATCACAAATTTGGGATGAGTTTTACATCTCTGCCATGGCTGATGTGAGTTCTGGACCCTGGTGGTTCTGTGGGACCCAACAGTGTCTCTGCCTCTGACCCAAAAGTATCGAAACAGTTTAAGAAATTTGGTTTATGGAGCATCCTATCCCCGTGCTGAAGGGACACCAGAACCACAGTCAAGCAGAGTTTAATGGGAGTAAAGAACTTGGCCTTGGCTTTAAGAAATCTAGTTTATGGAGTATCTTGTCCCCATCTTGAAAGGACACCAGAACCACAGTTAAGCAGAGTTCCATGGGAGTAAAGAACTTGGCCTTGTGGCTTTAAGAAATTTAGTTTATGGAGTATCTTAACCCAACCTGGCCTTGGCTTTAAGAAATTTAGTTTATGGAGTATCCTATTCCCATCTTGAAAGGTTACCAGAACCACATTGAAGCAGAGTTTAATAGGAGTAAAGATCTTGGCCTTGGCTTTTCAAGGAGTTCCTTACATGCCCCAAGGTTGATGCAGAAATACCCCCAAAATGAGAAAGAAAATGTACCTGTAGAAGGACCACTTCAACAGGAACTGCCTGGCTGCCTTGGGGAAGCTGGGGCTGCCCTCGTGATGCTTCAGCACTTGAGTGACCACATTGTCCAGCCAGCTGGCCCACTGGTCCAGAGAGCTCTGCTGCTGCAGAGTCAGCTTGAAATCCTGCTCCAGCTTCTGCACCATGCCCTCCTCACACTGGCACACCCACGAGGCCTGCTCCTGCTCAGGAGAAAGGGCTCACAGTTACTCATGCCCTGCTCCTATTCAGGAGAAAGGGTTCATAGTTACTTATGCCCTGCTCCTGCTCAGGAGAAAGGGCTCACAGCTACTCATGCCCTGCTCCTGCTTGCCTTATCTCTCTCTTATGACCACAATCACTCCTACCTTGGGAAGGGACATCTGCTGATAACAGCTATTGAATGTCACTGCATGGCTGATAAGAACTACAGCATCCCATTGGGAGATGTGAGCCCAGAGGGAGGAGCCAAGAATTCCTGCCTGGATATAATCTGGAGATTCTGGAACACCAGCACGGCTTCTGCACTGGATTCCCCAGAGGAACAGCAGCTGCCTCTGCCCCTGGATCTTCAGAGGAAGATTCCACCCTTCTACAGGATCCCTGCTCCAGCAGAACCACCCCTGACACTGCAGGAGGGCTGAGCCACAATTCCAATGGGACTGCTGCCCACACCCTGACCCACAGGGTGTCAGGTTGTGTTCTGACTCTGTCAGTGTTGTTTTAGTTTACTGCATTGTTTATTTTATCCTTTTACTTTCTTCCCTATTAAAGAACTGTTATTTCCTGCTCCCATATTTTTTGCCTGAGAGCCCCTTAATTTAAAATGTATAGCAATTTGGAGGGAGCTCTGTCAGTGTTGTTTTGCTTTATTGCATTGTTTATTTCATTGTTTACTACATTACTCTGTCAATGTTGGTTTAGTTTACTGCATTGTCTATTTTATCCTTTTATTCTCTTCCCTATTAAGGAACTGTTATTCCTGCTCCCATATTTTTTCCTGAGAGTCCCTTAATTTAAAATTTACAGCAATTTGGAGTGGGGGGCGTTACATTTTCCATTTCAGGGCAGGCTCTTGCCTTCCTTAGCAGACACCCGGTTTTGGAAATGAGGCAGTGAGGAGCAGGGGGTCTGTGGGTACCTGCACGTTGGCGAAGTCCACGCGGTTGAGGTCGCTGAGCATCTGGTTGATCTGGGACGTGTTCTGCAGCACGGCGCGCGCCGCCTGCGCCAGGTGGTTCAGGGACGTGTACCTGCGCAGGGTCTGGGCAAAGGCACTCACCACCCCCACCTGCAACACACCACAGCGGCTGCAGGGGGACACTGACATGTTTGATGGAAACCCTTTCGTTATGATTTTTCTCCTGAGAAGCTGAGGAGCTATCGCTGGCTGTGGGCTATGTACAAATCACCAACAGGATGGGACTGCTGGGAACGTGCCTTGAGCTGTTTGATTTTCCAGCATCAGTCTCATTCCATGGTTATAACAACGGGAAGATGCCAGCAGCTCACATCCCAAGAACTTAATGTTACAACTTACTTTATAAGTTTTTTGACCAATCACACAAAGCAAAAGCATATTGACAGTATTTATATCTCTAGAGTATATATTCTAAATCGACACTAGTTCTATCCACTCACTATGAGCACACGTACATTTGGTTAAACAATGCTTGCTTATTTCAAATACAACACCCGCTTGTAAGCCTTAAAACACAATGCACAGAGCTCCATTATTAAGCTTCAAACTTCCTAATATCTTGCTAGATAAACTTTTCTGCAGCTTAGGGAGTTATTCTAGACAAGCGTTAATACACAGACCATTGTTCTGTTTGTCTTTGCTTTTCTACATTTTACATAATTTTTCTGCTGACCTATCTCATGGCTACTGCTTAGCTCTAATCACAGTTCTGCTGTCTCTGAGGCCTCCCTTTTGTAGCTTTCCTAAAACCTTCTGAATTTATGGATTCCCACAAGAAGGCTCAGAAAAGAAATGTAAACAATAACTATCTGATGGCTGTGGAATATAATCTGGAGATGATTTACCAACAGGTGCATCTTTGATTGGTCTCGTGTGAATTGTTTTTAATTAATGGCTAATCACAGTCCAGCTGTGTCAGTCACAAAATTTTATTATCATTCCTTTCTAGCTTTCTGATGTCTCCTTTCTTCTATTCTTTAGTATAGCTTTTTAGTATATCATTCTCTTTTAATACAGTATATATCATAAAATAATAAATCAGCTTTCTGAAACATGCATGGAGTCAAGATTCTCATCTCTTCCCTTGTCCTGGGGACCCTCAAACACCACCACAGCATGGCCAGTGCTGCAGTCACCAGCCATGGAAGGGCTCAAAAAACGTGGAGGTGGCACTTGGGAACATGTTTTAGTGGTGGTCTGGGCAGTGCTGGGGTTGTGGTTGGACTTAAATCATCTTAAAGGTCATTTCCAACCTAATCCTTGTGCCAGGCACTCAGAACAACTCAGTCAATCCTTGGGCACAGGTGGTTGTAAAACATGTTGAGGGCACAGTGTGGTTTGTGAATCAATGGTGTCTCTTTAGGTGCTGCTCAGTTTGGGTTGGTTTGTAGGGAATGAAGGATTCTGACCTCTCCCATTACATCTCCCTGGTTGCCTGGGCCACACAATGCTCCACCAGGCAGAACAGCAATGGAAGGACCCAGACCTCAATAATTCTATAATTCCATTATTTATTCTCTTTAATCTACCAGGTTTTCACACTCTGCCTCCAGCAGAGATCATGGTGGGAAGAGGCAGCAAGAATCCCTGGCTTTAGGAGAGCAGGAGCCTTGGGGCAATGCCACTCACTCCTGTGCTCTCCAGGCTTTTCCAGCCTCATTCCAGAACAGAGATAACAGGGAATGGTCCTGGCCCCAAGGCTGCCAGAGCTCCAGAAGGGTTTGGACACTGCTCCCAGGGATGCTCAGGGTGGGGTTGTTGGGGTGGCTGTGCAGGGCCAGGGGTTTGTGATGATCCCTGTGTGTCCCTTCCAGCTCAGGATGTTCTGTGGCACTATGATTTTCTCCCACAAAGCTTTACCTGCAATTTCAGGGCACAGGAGCAGCTCCATGGACAAAGAATCATGAACTTCTAGTACAAAGGAACTTCCCCACCCATCCTCCCACTCCTGGCTGATTTTGCTTCACAATCAACCACTGCACCATGCCAGGTGTCCAAACCCCAACAGGAATTTCTGCAAGGTGCAGACACACCCTGGGCCCATCTCTGCTCACCTTGGTCTGCACGACCTGGGGGGGGAATTCACTCATGGCATTCATCAGCCACCCTTCCAAGCTCTTGGCAAAGTTCCGGATGGCCTGGGTCAGCGTGCCTGCAAAGAAGGCTGCAGAGTCACAAAAGCTGCTCTGGGGCATTTTTGGCTACCATTTTCTGCCTTAGGACTACTGGGAAAGCCCAGCCTGTGGTCTGGTTATCTGAGATGTCAACTCAGCATCAAGGAAATCAGCTGGGTTGGTACACCAAAATTATTCTTTGATATTATTACTCAAACTCTTATTCTTCTTTTTCTTCTTTTTCTTTTCCATTTTTATTTTTAATTTTTCTTATACTTATTCTTATTCTTATTCTTATTCTTATTCTTATTCTTATTCTTATTCTTATCCTTATCTTACTCTTATACTTATGATAATTGGACTTAATGGTCTTAGAGGTCTTTTCCAACCTAAACATTTCTATGTTTTCTCATTTTTATTTTCTTTTGTTTTATTCTTATTCTTATTCTTATTCTTATTCTTATTCTTGTTCTTGTTCTTATTCTTATTCTTATCCTTATCCTTATTCTTATCTTTATGACAACTGGACTTAATGATCTACAGGTGTTTTCCAACCTAAACATTTCTATGGCTTCTAAATTATTTTTATTTTCTTGCATACTTTTCTTATTCCTGGCCCTTCTGAGCATTTTTCAAGCATTGAAATTCGCTCTTCAGAGACATCCTCATGCCCCAGCTTGTGACAGCCCTCAGAGAATCTAAATCAGAGAGAAAACTCTCAATACCCCATTCCTAATCTCAAAAAGTTGACCCCTAATTTCCAGGAGTGTCAGGAACAGGATGGTCCTATGCAAACAAAGACCTGCAAGGAGCCACATCCCAAAGCGCTCCCATATCCAAACTCCTGGCCAAAATCAGGA
Source organism: Ammospiza caudacuta (assembly GCF_027887145.1). Classification (NCBI taxonomy): domain Eukaryota; kingdom Metazoa; phylum Chordata; class Aves; order Passeriformes; family Passerellidae; genus Ammospiza; species Ammospiza caudacuta. The sequence goes on along the minus strand of NC_080620.1, from coordinate 2,954,670 downwards.
GATGTGAAATGCAACACACAAAATTTAAAAGGCAGGGGAATTCCCAGGGGGTATAAAACATCCCCCCAGAGCAATGCTGCAGGAAGAACACTGCTGTTGCCACGATATTTTAGCCAGGATAAACATGTCCAAGTGGGATTTTAGAGTGGAAATCTTTATGGGAAGTGAGACCAGGCTCAGGTGGGGCTGTGGGTACTCACTGGGCACTGGCCTGAGCACGTCAGGGATGAGGATCTCCACCAGGGCCTGGTACAGGATGTGGTCACAGCTCCTCATCCACTTGAGGATGGGCTCGTACTTGCACAGGGTGATCAGTTTGTCCTTTGGGAGGGTCCCTTCGGGTTCCTCTTCACTGCAGGAGGAGGAGGAAGGAGACAGAATTAGCAGCAGGTTTGCATTCAGTGTTTTCCCTCTCCCTCTGCATTTCTAACTCCAATTTTCAGCAGAAAAAACCATGCTTGTGTGCCTTGCAACCTCCCTGTCCTTGGGGCCAGAGCTTGGAGCAGTTTTCCCTCAAATCCACACTCTTGGTGTTCCCTTTTTACCTTCACAGCCTCTCACACCCCCTGTTCAGTGGGAGCTGAGCTCCAGCACTGCCAGCTCAGGCAGCAAAGGCTCAGCTGGATCCTCCCAAACCTTCCCTCCCCTCTGCTCTCACCCTCCTGAGCCACAGCACAGGGGACAAACACTTTGCAGGGTTTGCATCTGTAGGGGCAGATGAGCTGATATTGAGTAATTTTCAAGGTGTTTAACCCCTCCAAATGCATCTTCAGAAAGAAGGATACTGAATGGTTGGATGAGAACAAAATATATTGTCTGCAACTGGCTGGGGTCAATCCAGCTTGCATTATTTTCACTTTGTAGCTGTAAAAAGGCACAAGATATTTGTTACAAAAAAGCAGAAAGAGCTGAAACCTGAATTCACTGCCAGAGCTGCTCACCCACACATTACACTGAGAACTGGGAATTTGGAAAGGTCTTCCCCCATGGAAAGGGTCTTTTTGCCCACCAAAATCATTAAAGCCAAGCCTTGGACATGCTCTAAAGGGGACTTTGAGCCTCAGGCTGCAGAATTTTAGTGGTGAACTCCATTTGCATAACTCCTGGAAAATCCCACATGGAGAAACAGGTCAGGAAACCTGCTGTGAGCCTGCTGTGAAGTGCATCCATGTTCTGCATCTTCTCATGCTTTCAGTGTGCCACCTCCCCAATATTTGGGGTTTGTATTTATATTTATGTATTAAGAAGGGGAGGGAGTATGTTATTCACCTCTCTGGTTAGGGGCAGATGTGTGAGAGTCCTGCACAAAAGCTGCCTCCAGTTTTCCCCTGTGTACCTAGAAACAGCTCCTGGGGTGTTGCAATTTGCCTGGGAGCTGTTCCCTCAAAAAAAAAAAGAGATTTTAAACCAAGCAAACACAGCTGCAGTGACTCCTTGCAGGAAAATATCCCCTGGGCAACATCTACAGGGCCATATTTACTGATTTTTAAGGGACTTTTCCTTATTACTCAGTGTTTCACCATTTTTCTTCTGAATAGAAAACCTTCATCTTTATAGCCTCAGTAAGAGTGGACAGATTTGTGATAGAAATTTTAAGATTTTTTTCAATTTTCTCTGCTTTCACTTATTTCCATTCCCCTGGCAGCAGCTCCCAATGCATAAAGGATGAGGAAGAGGCACAGCAACGAGCCAGGCAGGAGTGAAAAGATGAAAGCAGCTTTGTTTGCAATGATCTGCCTCAAAACATGAAGCACTGACAGGTCTGGGCATGCAGGCAAGGCAGAGAGTCAGTCTGGAAATCCCTAAAATTTGAGCAGGGAATCCTCAGAGAGTCCCTAAAACCTGAGCAGGGAATCATCACTGGGGAAAGCAGGAGGTGCAAGGGACATGGATGAGAGGAATTAGCCTCAAATCACCCCAGGGGAGGTTTATATGGGATATGAGGGGAAATTTCTTCACTGAAAGAGTGGTCAGGGATTGGAACAGGCTGTGGTAGAATCACCATCCATGGAAGTGTCCAAAAAAGGTGTGGATGTGGCACTTGGGGACGTGGCTGAGTGGTGACTCAAAGAATTCACAGGTTGGAAGAGACTTTAAAGATCATCAAGTGCAACCCAACCCCAACACCTCAAGACTGGTGAGGGCTGGTAATTGCTATTGTGGAATCAGATGGAGGGGAAATGAGAAGCTGCTTTTGAAAGGAGCTTCTTCTGATGCTCTTGGAGGGATTTTCCAACCTCAGTGACCCCACAATTCTCTAATCAGAGCAGACCCTTCCCCACAGCTCTGAACTTTTCATTACACTATTAAACACTTCCAACTCTCTTTGTCACAGCTCTGCAGGGCAGAAAATACTCCCAAATCCTCCAAAGCACTCATTTATGCTGATTTTCTGCTGGTTTATTTTCACATGCCAGCAGGTGCTTTGGAACAGCAAGTGCACAACCCTATAGCTTGCTTTTCTTTTTATTTGGTCTGTCTAAAAAACAAAATGACTGAACATCTCTGAGAGGATTTTCTCCCCACAATAACTTTCACTTGAAGGGCATAGATTTGTACCTGTAAGATCATCTACCTAAAATCTTGGCATTGAAGAAGAATGAGATTTAGGCTCAAAAACACTAAAAAATCTTCATGCATGTTAAAAAGAGATTATCTGTAAGAAGTGGAGCAGGGAAGAAGGGGAGTACCTGGAGGGCAGAGCAGTGGGGCCATCACTAGGGGGTGCCTTAGGATTCCAGAAGGATTGCCACAGCTTCTCGATGTAGTGGAACTGGAGGTGCATCACGACATCCAAAGTGGCCTGACAGCAAAGAACACCACGGGGTGAGCACTCAGCTCCAGTGCTGCCACCCACAGGAAATAATTTACATGAAAAACAACAGAATTGGCACTTTTGTAGTGATCAACTTAACATAAAACAGGTCACACAGGGGAAAAAATATCAATATTTGAGTTGTAATTGCAGGCAAATGAAGCATTCCCAGCTTCTCCTAAGAGCTGGTCACTTGATTGATGTCCCATGTCAATTAATAAATTAATTACAAATAATCCCCAAAGAATATTGCACACAATCACCTCACAGTGCCTCCTGTAGAGAACCTGCAGAGTTTTCACGTCATTCAAGGTGAAACCTTCTTGTAAGAGGACATTGCCAAGATCAGGGGCTGGGAATTCAGGAAAGACGTGGGTTACATCTGGGAACAGAAATTGGGAGAGGTGGTGAGGGTCAGAAAGCTCAGAGCACAGCTGATCACAAGGTGCTGCTCTCACTCTTTCATGTTCCAGCTGGGATGAGAGAGGAAAAATGAGATAATTTACTTATTTCCCTGATTTGTGCTGAGAAAAATAACCACAGCCCAGTGGGTTCAGTGGGGAAAGGAAAATGCTTCCTTTCTGCTTGTAATAAAAGAAATAAGAAAACATTTTCCTCATCTACCATCCATTAGAATTTCCCTGAAGCTTGGAAATGTCTCTCTGTACAATGAGGAATAGAATTGGGCAGCAGAGGTGTCAGGAGCTGGGATTTGTGGTGGAGACACAGATCCAGGACCAGCAAATCCAGAGAAGGTCAACATGGATCATCTCCACCCAGATCCCCAGTGCAGCCTTTGCAAGGAAGGGAATTGCTTCCTCACTCTGGCCAGGACCTCCAGTCCTCCATGGAATTTAAATAAATCAGATGGATTAAAAAAATACTAAAAATGAGGGACCTAACAGACCCATGGGTTTGAGGAAAAAACCTTCCTGGGGAGAGAGGAGTCAGCAGATAAACTTAGCAAGTGTGACACTACAAAAACCTATAGAACACATCCTATATATATAAAATACAGACACATAAACATATAAAATATAGAAAATTATATATAATATATATATATTATGTGTTATATATATTAACACTATAATATATATATATAAGTTATATAACATAAAATTAATATAATATATATTTTATATTTACACACTATAACACATATAATTTATATATAACATAAAAATTAATATAATATATATTTTATCTATACACACTATAACACAATTTATATATAACACAAAATTAATATTATGTATATTTTTATCTATACACACTATAACACATAAAATTTAAATATAACACAAAAATTAATATTATATATATTTTAATATATAATTTATATATAACATTAAATTTTTATATATATTTTTATATATATATGCATATATACACACTGTAGATTTTTTAGATAAAGCTTTCCCCTAAAAACCCAAATCCCTGATGTGGAATAATTAAGAATTGATCACCAAAGGGGTTTCCTCACCTATGAACTGCTGGTGGTGCTGGCACTGAGCAGCCACTGACTGCTCGGGGGTGGTGTGGGGGGTGCTGTTGGATGCACTCTCTGCCATCCCATCCATCTTCTGGGCTGCTCTGTACCTGAATTCCATCAGAATTAGGATGGATTAGGATCCACACAGACAGGAGAAAACACCTCTGTGTTATTTATAACACACATCTGTGAGTCCATGGAGTGGTTGGTACATTCAAGGCAAACATGGGGAGGGCTGAGAATTTATATTGTGAAATCAGATGGAGGGGAAATTAGAAGCTCCTATTGAAAAGCTTCCCCAAGACAGAATTAAAGGGGCTAAGAAGTTTGGTGACACCAAAAAATCCAAAAAGAGAAGCAGAGCTGCAGTGGGGTCCAAGGCAGACTCTGTCTCAAGCACTGACTTTTGCACTTACTTTCTATTTAGGAGCTTAAAAAATAAATTCTGTTCCTTCTGCACTTCAGCAACAACAAGCGCCTCATGCTCTATGGACTGAGCAGATTCTCACAGCTGCTGAGTGTTTTGGGCAGGGCCTGGGGACACCTACCTTTGTTTCTGGTGGATGGGCTGCTGTCTCATGGCCATGTACTGCGTGTCCTCCTGCAGGCGGTTCAGCGGCGACTCTGGCTTCAGGCGGATCCCATAGTAGTGATATTTGGAATTTCCCCTGGAAATATCAACTTAGTCACCAAAAAGGGCATTGTGGCCCTGGCTGCTTGGACAACGCACCCCATTTCAGGCAGCACAGGGCTGCCAAGCACTGTTTGAGTGGCTGAAGGGATGAACTTGGTGCCTCAGGTTTGAGTTTTTATATTTTTCAGATTCTGTGCTGCTTTAGTGGGTGGGTCTGGGTTCATATCAGGGGATGGTGAGCTCTGTGCACAGAGCAGGGAGACAAAACAATTCCTGCTCCAGCTGGGGACCAAGGACAAAAGATCCAAATCTCAGGCCCAAGAGCACAAACAATGTGGGCTGGAGAGAGAAAAACAAGCAGGGTGGGACTGCATGGGCTAAAGCTGTAACTAGACACTTAACTCCAGTATGCAAATGGAGCAGAACTTATAAAATTGTGAGAGACCCTGTGACCAGTTGTCCATTTTTGTGACCATTTTGGTTCATCTTGGGCTCAGCCCTGGCTGGACTCTTGTGCTGCCCAAGATGGATCCATTGAAGCCTCCTAATAAATCCCTACTTTATTAATTAACTCTCTCTATTCTCTGTTCTGGCTCAGCCTTCACAAGGCATCAAACTAATGAAATGCCATCATCCCCTGGAAAATTTAAACCCACATGTGGCCAAGTGCAGTGGCATTTATTCCTGTAGATCCCAGAAAAGAAACACCTGAACCTCCTAAAGATCCTCAGCAGCTTCTGAGTGCACCAGAGATGCTGCAGGAGAGTTGCTTTTTATTTCTTGTCCTAGGTTGATAAGGAAGTGAGTTTTTGGGAGGTTGTGGTCAAACCAATCAGTGCTCAGATTTGAATACTGGCAGGTGGTGTGGCCACTGAAGACATGGACACGCCTCTGAGGGACTCCTCTCCCCTTGATGAACTGAGAATTGATTATCTGAGGGCTGGTGATGAACTAAGAGTTGATTATCTGAGGGATGGTAACTAGATTTAGAATCTAAGGTTTTATTTTGTGCTGTAGTGGAAATTGGGGAGGAGGAGCGTTTTGGAAGGTTTTCATTCTATGTGTTTTCCTTTTTACATATTGTAAGTCAATAAAGTCTTTTTCCTTTATTCCTAAGCTGGAGCCTGCTTTGCTCTATTCCTGGTCACATCCCACAGCAGACACTGGGGAGAACACATTTTCATGGGGGCACTGGCATTGTGCCAGCATCAAAGCACGACAGATTAACTGCAGATTGGCACCAACCTGGTGCCCAGGCGCCGTGTCCTCAGCCCCATGAAGACGGAGCGGATGAGCTTCCCGAAGGAGGCGGCGTTGACGGGGTCCAGTTTGTGCTCCTGGCAGTGCCTCAGGTAATGGTTGTACAGGGAGCTCCGGGGCAGGCTCACACCCTCTGCTGTCTCATAGTTATCCAGCAACCACTGCAGCTTCAGGCAGGGAAAAATAAAAAAACATGCAAGTCTGAAGAGAGCTGAGAAGTCAGGCAGGGTCGATGTTTAAATGTCCAGATGCTGAAGTTCAAGAGAACTGAGTAATTAATTTCTATGTGTTAATTAACATAAATTATAATTTATATAACTTTATGGTAGTTTATAGGATAGCAAAACCCAGTTTATAGGATGGCAAAATCCCCCAGCACAAACAAAACCAGTCAGATTTTTCATTAAACCACAATCCTGCTGCCACCTCAGTGTCCACCTCGGGTTCGGATGAATTCCTGCAGAGCCAAAATAAAGCTGTAAAAATTCACATTTTCCAAGGAAAAGAGATCTTGAGATACTGCCTAAGAGAGATAAATTTTAGGGGAAGCAAATTGATGCAAAGTCTTTATTAATTGGAAGATTGGCATGTCTGCAACTACTCCCTTAACAATAAAATTAATGGTTGCCAAAGCAACCTTCAAAATCTGAGGGAATCCATCTACTTTGCAAAATTTACTGTCTGAACTTCTGACATGGCTGTTGATTAAAATTTGCAATTAATATAAATTATTTATACTGAGATAGTCTGAAAGGGCAGGTCCAGCACATGGTGTCAGCACAGGAATTCAAATGCAAAGCCCCCAATCTCCTTTAATTAACTAAATGACTTCAGCATCAATAAAATGAGAGTTGTAATAATTGATTTTTGGGAGGAATTGGATGTACACATGGACTAATATCAACAGGGTGGGTAAGAGCCCTTTCAGTGTCATGAGGGGTGTCTGGGATGAACATTTTGCAGGCTTCCCTTCCCTCCAGACCTCCATCCCTGCACCAGAACCAGCTGCATTCCCATCAGAACCGGGTAAAACAGATTTGGGTTGTGAAATCCAAGTATCAGCCACAGCATCTCCAAACAACTGAGAGTCCAAGCAATTATAGGAACTGAGCATGGATTTAGTCTAAAAATCAGTGGGATTTGCCAAAGCCCACGGAGCTGCACCCAAACCCTCTCCACTCCCATGCCCCTCTCTCTTCTCCCATTTTCTCTTGGTGACACTCCAAGGTCCCAGTTCACCCCAAGGCTGGAGTTTTACATCAATAATTCTCTGAAAGACAACCTGAGCTGTGTGATGACATCTCTGGAACCTCCACTGAGCTGTTCCTGTGTCCCACCCTGCTGTCACACAGAGCCCTGCAGCCCCCTCAGGGTGTGCTCTGTGGGTCTCCTTCACACACCCACACTGAAACTGCTGCTGCACAAAGTCAGCTGCATCCAAAATTGTAATTAAAATTATTCCATTCAGTCTGGAGAGGAGAAGGCTCCAGGGACACCTCAGAGCCTGGGCCTGAAGGGGTTCCAGGAGAGCTGAAGATGGACTGGGGACAAGGCCTGGAGGGACAGGACACAGGGCATGGCCTCCCACTGGAAAAGTGACATTTAGATGGGAAAAAATCCCATTTAGATGGGATATTGGGAAGGAATTGTTCCCTGGCACAGCTGGGGATGCTCACCTGGAGAGGAGAAGGCTCCAGGGACACCTCAGGGCCTAAAGGGGCTCCAGGAGAGCTGCAGAGGGACTGGGGACAAGGCCTGCAGGGACAGGACACAGGGAATGGCTCCCACTGCCACAGGGCAGGGCTGGGTGGGAGATTGGGCATCAGCAATTGTTCCCTGGCAGGGTGGGCAGGCCCTGGCACAGGGTGCCCAGAGCAGCTGGGGCTGCCCCTGGATCCCTGGCAGTGCCCAAGGCCAGGCTGGACAGGGCTGGGAGCAGCCTGGGACAGTGCGAGGTGTCCCTGCCATGGCAGGGGTGGCACTGGATGGGCTTTGAGGTCCCTTCCAACCCAAACCATCCCAAGATTTGTCAGCTGGAGCTGATCCAAATCCAACCACAAATTCCCATGGCTGCACCCATGAGCTTTGGTGGACTTTGGAGCTGGAAGGAAGAAAAACCTCCTGGCCATTTGTCCCTCTGTCCTGCTCTTCAGGAGCCTCCTGTCCCCCTCCCACCTTCCCCCAGCTCCACTCCACCCAGAGCACTCTCTGAGGGGATCCCTTCTCCAAACCCCACAGTTCCAATAAATGTTTTTTTAATGATCCATAATGACCCTTCCTGCTCCCACCTGCAGCACAGACACCCCTGGAAGCCCCAAAAAGTCTTTCTGTGGCCCTGAGCCTCCCCCAGCCATTCAGTGCCCTCTAACAAAAACAGACCCCAGTGGTTTTGCCATAAAACACCAGCAGGAGTTCAGTTTTTAAGCTGTCCACATCTATGTTAATTTGGCCCATCCCCTATGTTTAAGAGATTATTGCTTAAGATCCTTTCAAATTTTTAAAGCAGGTATTTTATTTATCCTATGGAAGGTACTGAATGTGCATCAGCTATTTATCCCCTAAATCTTAATCCTTAAGCCTTAAAAAAAATATATATAAAAGTTGTGTATTGCTACGGAAAATCCAGATACAGATAAACCTTCTCATTTAAATTTGATCCTGGGCATTTTTATTCTAATCTCTGATATTTCTAGAAGATTCCCTTCATCTCCCAGCTTCCTTTTCCTGCAAATGTCTTTTTATATTCCCTCAAACATTGCAGAGTTTCACAATATGAACTCCTACTATTGAATTAGAAATTTATTATGAAGAACACAAAAGAGCTTAAAACAGAGATGTCAGAATATAAATAATTTTCCAATCGTGATTTTTGTTCTTCCTGCACAACTAATAACACATTGGGCACTTAAAATGAGAAAATTAAAAACTCTTTCCATCTGAATCTTTTCTTCTGTTTGCTTTCTGAATTTTGTTCTGTTGTGACAATCAGATATTTCTGATTATTTCCCCAGTTTATTTCTGTTTATGCCATGATCAGGTTCAATAAAATCACTCCACAGCCATATGCTGCTGTTATTGGCACTACAGGGGAACATTTAATTTTCATTTCTACCTTAACTTTATTTCTATCTGACTGTTTGAAAAAAAAACACTGACAAAAACTTTATCCTGGTTCGATCCAAGGGTGGAAAAAGCCACTCATGGGGCTAATGGAGAAAATAATTTTATTTTTTTAGAGGTGGAGGTTTGGAGACATTTTCTTGTGGCTACTTCTATGAAATACAAAAAAGAAACAATTTGTGGGTCATATTTAAGGTGTTTTTAGCTGGGACCATGAGCAGCAGAGCAACCAAGGCTGGGTGGGACAGAGCTCTGAGCATCCCTGGAGGATCCAAGGCTGGGTTGGACAGAGCTCTGAGCATCCCTGGAGGATCCAAGGCTGGGTTGGACAGAGCTCTGAGCATCCCTGGAGGATCCAAGGCTGGGTTGGACAGAGCTCTGAGCATCCCTGGAGCACCCAAGGCTGGGTTAGACAGAGCTCTGAGCACCCTGCTCTGGTGGAAGGTGTCCCTGCCCATGGTAGGAGGTTGGAATTAAGTAAGAATGAGCTTTAAGGTCCTTTCCAACCCAAACCATCCTGGTCCAGCTTCCTGCTCCCATCAGGGTGCCCTTCCATGGGCTCAGGTCTCTCACTACAGCCCAGTGCCTCACTCAGAGGAGCCCCAAAAGAACCTCCCTGGGCAATGGCACTGCAGCTCCTCCAGCTCTGGAACTGCCTCATCTGCTTCCCCAGTGTGCTGTGTCCCCTCCAAGCACTGCTCATCCCCCTTTTTATTCCCACATGTCCCCAGACACCTCCCTGAGCAGGGACATTGGGGACAGCAAGGACCTGGAGGGTTCCTCAGCCCAGGAGCTGCACCTTCAGAGGGACCAGCTGGGGCTGGATGTGTTATTCATGCTCAGGAAGGAGTTTGTTTGTACCCACACATGCTCAGGAAGGAGTTTGTTTGCTCCAGAGGTTGCACTTAAACCTTAGGCCAGACTATGAACCAGGCCTAGAACCAGGGACATCAAGGACCCAGAACCAGGGACACCAAATTCTTCATTTCTACCCTGCAATACCAGGGCAGGGAAGGTCTGATCAGGGGCTGGATGAGGTCCCCCCTCCATCCTGTACAGCTTGTGGTCAGTAAAATCTCTTTTCTACCTTTTGCTCTCTTTCCTCTGCCCTTTTCCTGATTTTATTTCAAACTTTGTTCTCGATGAACAAGAAAAGTCCTGCAGAGCAACAAAGTCTTTGTGCAGCACTTGAGGAGTGCCCAGCCTGGGGTGGGAGGGATGCTCAGAACAGGAACTGCCTGATCCTGCAGGTTTTTTCCCCAGCTACAACCAGAAACCTTCACTTTCCACCAGCTGAAATAAAGTTTGAGCTCCCTCAGGAGCCCGGGCCTGGAATTTGAAATCAGAATAAATAATCAGACTGGTTTAAAGTTCCTTTTGTCGTCTCAGGGTGAAGAAGCCAAAGGTTTTTATTTTTCGCCCTAAGAATGACAACAAACCAGCCCCCAAACCCAGAGAAAACCTGTTAGAGCAGAGAAACACCACTTTGTGCATGGAATTTATGGGTGCAGGACATGCTTGAGCTTCATCCAAACACAGGGAAAACAAAGTCCAGGGACCCCAACATGACCTGGATCAACCCAAATCTCACCCAAGCATGTGCTCAACCCTCAGTGTTCCTGCATGGGAGCCACAAACCAGGATGCAAAGGCCCAGCAGAACAGTGGGAATATCACACAAAGCAGGGGAATCCTTGGCACAGTGAGAGAGAGGCCCAGCACATGGATTTAGCACAGCATTGTGACAGGAATGGGCTTCCTGAGGCACAGAGAGAGGGGAAAAAAGGCATTCAGAGAGGCTTTTGGTTGAGGGGGATCTGTCACAATTCACACCAAGTCATGCCTCTGCATTTACAAGTAATTTTCCAGCCACGTTTCAGTTCCAATATAAAAGAACTTCCTCCAATGTGTTTATCTGATTGCCAGCAATTTCCATTGCAAGGCAGATGAAATAAATAAACACATTTATATTTATTATGAATAAATAACAGACTCCTGAGCATCTCAGCAGCAAACATTATCATATAGCACTTTTTGCAGCCTATTTTTCCTTGGGAATGGGCTGCTTTGGGCAGCACAGCTCAATCACAGGCTGCTTTTGAGTGCCTCATGCTGTTGAATACACCAAAGAAATAATTCTCCTTCCAAAGCAGGGGAAAAGGTTGTAAATTCTGATTGTAACTTACATGGCTGTTGAGCAAACTGCTTTTGTGTGATGTTATCCCTTCATTTTTTTGTAGGTTTTCAATCGCCATTTCAAGCTAAAGAAAAACGTGCACAGGAGAGAGAGAGAGAAAACAAAAAAAAAAAAAGGAAAAAGAAAGGAAATCAGATAGTTAGCAACAGCCAGGATTATTGTTTCTTTATTAATATTTGAATGATTAATGCTTTATATCAACAAGCTGGTGAAAAAGAGGCAAACAGATGTGGATGGAGCTGCAGAGGCGTTACTGGGACATGCAAATGGAAACACAGCAGGGATCCCCTCAGGGGTGACAAAGCAAGGCCAGGGGGGGTTCATCTTCCACTAAAAGCACTGCCTATTTATATAAAAAAATGCAATTTTCCTCCTCTTTTTCCCTTCCTGCTGAGAGCAAACCATCACCAGGCAGATGCACTGCAGAGATTGGCTGCAGAGCAGGACCCAGGCTTTCCAAGGAGAGCTGGCAGTAATGACTTGGTCACCTCTCCATATTTTGTCAAAAAAAATCTAAAAAATTAACTAAAATTGGGGTGCAAGGAGAGTGCATGAACTGGAATGGTCAGAGATTGGTTGCAGAGTTGGACCCAGGCTTTCCAAGGAGAGCTGGCAATAATGACTTTGTTACTTGTCACTGCTTCATATTTTGTCAAAAATCCTAAAAATTAACTAAAACTGGGGTGCAAGGAGGCTGCATGAACTGGAATGGTCAGAGATTGGCTGCAGTGCTGTACCCAGGCTTTTCAAAGACAGTTGGCAATAATTACTTGGTCACCTCTTAATATTTTGTCAAAAAAATCTAAAAAATTAACTAAAATTGGGGTGCAAGGAGAGTGCATGAACTGGAATGGTCAGAGATTGGCTGCAGAGTTGGACCCAGGGCTTCCAAGGAGAGCTGGCAATAATGACTTGGTTACCTCTTCATATTTTGTCAAAACCCCTAAAAATTAAATAAAGCTGGGGTGCAAGGAGAGTGCATGAACAGGAATGGGTGAGGGCTCTCTGCTGCTGAGAGCTGCAAAGGGAAGAAGGCAGAGCCAGATTTTACTTGGGTGATTTCTCCCCCAGAAGCCAGGCTGGAACATTTGGTACTGCCTGTTCTGGTTTCTGTTGATCTCAGAGCAGCCAAGGTGAGATTTCCTGGCTCCTGAGGAACCCCTCACCCCCTGGCTGCCTCCTCCTCCCCTTCAGCCCAGCTGTGGCTGCTGCCTTGTGCCTCAAGCCTCTCCTGAACCCTTCTTGTCTTCTCCATTCTGCTGCTGGAGCAGAACCTGGGCTCCTTGAGCAGATGGCTGCTGCTCCCAAAACTCCAGTGCTCCTCTACGGGGAAACACAATCCTCAAACCTCCCCAAACCCCACATTAGAGCCTGGCAAGAACAGAACCTGTTTGTTTCCAGCAGATGTTTCCTCTTTGAGGCGTCCCAAACCCTGTTGGCTGTGCCCAAGCAGGACAAGGACACAGAACCTGCAGCCAGAGCTCTGCTCTGTCCTCATTTAACACTTTGTGGGCACACCCACAAAACATCTGCAGATGATGTGTCCATGGCCTCCTGCCTGCCCTGACTCAGCCCTCAGTGGAGATCAGGGCTGAGATAAACCCAGCCCTGCACAAAGCCAGGCTCTGTCACAGCAGGGTGGCAGAGCAGAGATCAGACCCAGCTTCTGAGGTGACATCCAGCAACCACATCCAGGTCTGAAGGTGGCATCACCTCCAGCAAAGTCCCTTGGTTCCCACCCCAAAGTGGAACTACTTCTGGAGGGGTTCTCCCTAAATTCAGGCTCAGATTAGTGGGGTTTCACTGCCCACACCTCACCCCATTCAGGCCCAGATTAGTGGGGTTTCATTGCCTCACCCCATTCAGGCTCAGATTAGTGGGGTCTTACTGCCTCACACCTTACTCAATTCAGGCTCAGATTAGTGGGGTTTCATTGCCTCAAACCTCATCCAGTTCAGGCTCAGATTAGTGGGGTCTCACTGCCTCACATCCCACCCAATTCAGGCTCAGATTAGTGGGGTTTCACTGCCTCACTTCTCCCCCAATTCAGGCTCAGATTATTGGGGTTTCACTGCCCCACACCATGATGTACCACGAGCAAGCACAGCCTGAGTGCTGACACAGCCTTCAGGAAATGACTCAGAGGTAGAGGGAGACCCAATTTCCTTCCTTTGCCTGCTCAGGGGTTGTTTGGGCAGCAGCTCTGAGGCAAGCCCAGAAATGCTGCCTGGCTGTTACTGTTGGCAAATGTCCCATCCAAAAGGACACCTTGCATCTGCAATAAAAACTGTCACAGGGGAAAAACCAAAAACTCTTGAGCAGCTCTGCAGGAAGGTGAAGAGCTCTGAGGCCCCACTTGTGAGAGGTCTCAAGGATTTCCTCTCTTAGTCCAGACTAATTTAGGTGAAGATGCAGTGTTGGCACAGATATTGAATGTTCCCTGCGCTGTTTGAGCAGAACATTGGTGTTCCAGCACAGAGGGAAGGTTTCCTAAGAGGTTTCTTCAAGTATCTCAAGATTTTTCTTTAGTGCACACACAGACTTTACCAAACATCTCTCAGCCTGCTGAGGACCACTGCTAATCCTGAAGTATTCCAATGTTTCAATTTTTCTCTGGAGGTGCCTCCTTGCCCTCAACACCTCCAATCCCTCTCTTTCCCCATCCCTGACCACTCTGATGTCCATCTCCAAGGCCAGGGCAAACCCTTTGGCTTCCCTGGCTCTGCTTTCCTTTCCTCCCACAGAACTCCCAATCCTGCCCCAATCTGGCCTCTTTGTCATCAATACACTTTCAATTAACCTTCCTCTATATTTCCTAGTATCAAAAACAACAACCAAATGTCATCATCACTCCACTACCACTCCCAAACAGACATAGAATTAACCCCAGAACTAACCCCCCCCCCCAAAAAAAACCCCATCAAAAATACAAAGCAGCCTTTCCCAGTCTCTCTTTAGGCTGGACATTAAAACAGAAAATAAAGTTCAAATGGATTTGGTTCAGTTCCTGCTGTCCTTAAGCCACCCATCCCTCCTGGTGGTGCCCCTGGATCCCTGGCAGTGCCCAAGGCCAGGCTGGACAGGGCTTGGAGCACCTGGGATGGTGAAGGTGTCTCTGCCATGGCAGGGGTGGCACTGGATGGGCTCTAAAATCCCAAACCAAATTATTCCAGCATTAATTCCAAGCAGTCCAGGCTCTGCTCCAGCCCCTTGTGACCCTGGTCTGAGCTGGAAGGACAGACAGCCACACACAGACACAGCTCTGGATTACCTGCCAGGCTCTTTCCCACCTCTTCCTCAGCTATTTTGTGTTAAAATACCTTCAGAAAGCTCATCTGTACATGCAACAGAGTGGATTTATCTCAGATGTATTTCCATAAAGGTCACTTTCTAAATCTCTTTTTTTTTGTTTTGTTTTGCTGAACAGCCTTATCTCATGTAATAACCATCAACTAAATCCATTCATGGGATATTTCTACTGACATATTTTCCACTTGGGATTTTATATCATGCTCATCACCATGGAAATTACAAAACTTCAAACAACAACATAAAAAAAATCCCCCAAAAATCCAAGAGTAAAGTTGTGCAGTTTTGTAAGATGCAGTCCCACACAGGTGATGCTTCCAAATAATAACTTTGAGTAAAAAGCAAATGGTCCAGTGCTAATTTTTAACTATGAACAGTTAAAATACACACACAGACAATTCTCACTCAAGAAAAGAATCTCAATATCTGTCATTTTCTCTTCCCCCCAAACCAAGGACTTTTCCCCTATGCCTACCCAAGGCAGAGCACAGGATCAAAGCAACCTTTCAAGGCACAAAGATTCAAAAACCATAAAATCTATATTCAAAAACTCAGTGGGAAATAAAGCACAACTTTATTTCCAGATTTACATGAGTTCTCAGTAGCAACAGCTCCTGTTTTTCTCCCTAGTGATGCTGCTCACATTTGAAATTCTGGCTACATACCCTGAATTACACCTACATTAGTATTTATATTTATATTTGAATGCATAAACACACAGAAGTCTGCAGAGGGAGGTGAGCAGTGTCAGGAAATGAGCTGCAAACACTCCTGGCAGCTGCTCAGGGCTGGGAGATTCCCAAATCAAAGCCCTTACAGCAAAAAGGCTGTTTTGGGTGAAGAGCTGTAAACCCTCAGTCCCACACAGATGTGCTCCAGCACCTGCCACCTCAGCTGGCAGCTGGAGAGACACACTCCAAAGAAAGAAATCAGAACTTTAAACCATTTCTGTTTGATCAATATCACCCCTAAAAGACATTTTCTAAACATATGGCAAGGGCAGAATACACAATGGTGTAGGAGATGTATACACAAAGGGTTTTTGATCACTGTGCACTCAGCATGATCAGCTTGAACATAACTTATGTTCACATCTTCATCATTCCTCAATTGTCTCTTAATCCAACAGAGATTAGAGAGCAAAACCAAATTAACCTCTTGTTAATTTGTTAATTAATCCCATTTTCTCCATTTCCAAATGAAATTAATAATAATAATTATCCAATGGGTTAAGGAAGATTGTTTCAGGTCTCTTCACAATTGAAGACATATTTCAATATTTTGGGTAAGCATGCGAGATGTTTGACTTATAGAAAATGTAAATAGAGACAAATTTACAGTAGAAAACAGGGCTAAATCTTTAAAAATCAAAATGTAAATGGAGACAAATTTACAGTAGAAAACAGGGCCAAATCTTTGAAAAACAAAACGTAAATAGAGACAAATTTACAGTAGAAAACAGGGGCCCAATCATTAAAACCCAAAACGTAAATAGAGACAAATTTACAGTAGAAAACAAGGCCAAATCTTTAAAACCCAAAACGTAAATAGAGACAAATTTACAGTAGAAAACAGTAAAAAACAAAATATTTTGTTTGGGAGGGAAAAACCCCAAACCAAATGTAATGTTTTATTAATATTTGACTGATTAAGCTTTATTAATATTTGAATCATTAATGCTTTCTCTTCTCTAATGCTGCTGATCATTTCAGCGATCTGAGCGAGAGGGACAATCCAAACTGAAAAATAAATGTATTACACCAGTGTCTATTCTCCCCCTTGCGCTCATAGACATAAACAACGATAATGGCAGGTCAGTTAAATTTTCTGAAGGCTTTTCAGATCCCTTTGGAATCATTGCTGGCCCCCTTGCTGAGGTGCCTGCAGGGCTACATACCGTTGCTGGAGAGGAGCGTGAGGTGTGAGACAGAGAATGTCTAGAGTTCTCCAGCCCCCCATGAATGAGATAGGCTCCCGAGCCGGAGAGGATCTGACTTCCCCCAATGTCCATGGTGATGCCCACCATGTTGTGAGAGGGAATGGCTGTAGGAGAGGATGTCGCTGTAGTCACCTGAGCTCCTCCTCCTCCTCCTCCTCCCTGCGCTTCGAAATAGGGTGTGGCGCTGGCGGGGGCGTAAATCTGCGCCTCGCTGCTGTACGAGTAGGCAGCTCGTCTGTGCAGGGGACAAAAGAGAGGAAATCTGTGCTGGACAGCTTCAGAGAGCTGGATAAGTGTCAGAAAACCCCTGGTGTTAAAGGTTAGCCCTTAAGTTCGCCACTGAGATTATTCTTGTTCACAACCACATAGGTATGGTAAGGTGGGAACAAGAAATATACCACACCTCTATCAACCCTCAGTTGTCTCTTAATCCAGCAGAGAATAAAGAGCAAGAACAAATTAACCTCTGTAATCCCGTTTTGGACATTTCCAAATAAAATTTTTCCTGTAAGATTATATCCCTGTTGTGGGTGGCAACCCCATAAGCATGGTAAAGTGGGAACAAGAAAACCATACCACACCTCCATTAGGCGAGACTAAAGAGCAAAACCAAATTAACCTCTTGTTAATTTGTTAATTAATCACATTTTGTCCATTTCCAAATGACATTTTTTCTGTTCCCACTGTAAGATTATTCTTCTTGTTCACAACCCCATAGACATGGCAAGGTGGGGAACAAGAATTATACCACACCTCCCTCATTCCTCAGTTGTTTCTTAATCCAACAAAGACTAAAGAGCAAGACTGAATTAATCTCTGTAATCCCATTTTGTCCATTTCCAAATAAAATTTTTCCTGTTCCCACCATGAAATTATATCCCTGTTGTGGGTGGCAACCCCATAGGCATGGTAAGGTGGAAACGAGAAATATACCACACCTCTATCTTCCCTCAGCTGTCCCTCAATCCAACACAGACTAAAGAGCAAGAATTAATTGGCCTCTGTAACCCCATTTTGGACATTTCCAAATAAAATTTTTCCTGTTCCCAGTCTAAGATTATTCTTGTTGTTCACAACCCCATAGGCATGGTAAGGTGGGAACAAGAAATATACCACACCTCCATCATTCCTCAGTCTTTTCTTAATCCAACAAAGACTAAAGAGCAAGACTGAATTAATCTCTGCAATCCCATTTTGTCCATTTCCAAATAAAATTTTTCCTGTTCCCACTGTAAGATTATATCCCTGTTGTGGGTGGCAACCCCATAGGCATGGTAAGGTGGAAACGAGAAATATACCACACCTCTATCATCCTTTAACTATCTCTTAATCCAACAGGGACTAAAGAGCAAGACCAAATTAACCTCTGTAATCCCCTTTTGTCCATTTCCAAATAAAATTTTTCCTGTTCCCACTGTCCTTGTCCACATCAACAAATGCTGGTAAAAATTATTTTCATTCATTTTTTTGAGAAGGGTAAATTATTCGAATCAAAACCGAGTTAATTGTTTGAGCCAAATGACTTAGAGAAAAGGAGGAGGAGGGTTTGTTATAGATAAATGATGTCATAGTTGGCTCTCACAATAAAGAGATTGATATTTTGTAGATGAGCCACGTGGCTGGCAGTCACAGGGACTCCCATTGCTGAAAACATTTTCCTTATTCAAAAAATTATTTACAAAATTATGTTTAAAAATTTATTGAATTCCTTATTTTAAAAATTTCTTTGTTGCAATTTTTGTTAGGGTTTAATAAACCTTTGAAATTGTAAAAGTGAGCAGTTGTTTCTGACAGTGGGAATGGGATCAGTCGGCCCCACAGCACAAGCTCTTGGTGAGGGCAGCTCCTCGTGAGGACCTGGGATGGGGAAAGCCAAAAAGAGGCACAAAATAGGGCACAGCTGTCAGGAGGAAGAGGAAATTCTAAGAATGGAGAGGCCCTGGCACAGCTGTGGCTGCTCCATCCCTTCAATGTCCAAGGCCAGGTTGGACAAGGCTTGGAGCAGCCTGGGATGGTGGAAGGTGTTGGGGAGCTGGAAGGAGATGGGCTTGAAGGTCTTTTCCATCCCAAGCAATTCTAGGATTCCTTAAGTCTATAAAATCTTCCAACAGCCCCCTTTTCCTCTGGGAGTTCCACTCCTAAAGCTGCTCATGGCACCACGCAAAGTTCTCAGACAAATTTCATGACCAGGATTCCCTGGAGAACAATCCCTCCATGAGGAGAACACCGCCAGGGCTGGAAACCACCCTCACACCCACCACAGCACCTGAAACTGCTCCTCCTCCTCCTCCTCCCATGGAAGGAGGCAGGGGGACAGCTCAGGGAGGTTCTTACATGGTTCCATTGGTGTAAACAGCTTCTCCTCCTTCCACATACTGCACCTGGGCTGGATAAACGTGCTGCACAGACTGCACCTGCAACAGGCACCAAGAGGTCAGGGGTTGCTCAGGAAGTGCTGGTTAAAATGCACAGCTCCAACCTTACAATGACATTCAGGCTTTCTTAAAAAAAAAAAAAAAACAACAAAAACCAAAAAAACAACCCCCCCCCCAAAAAAAAAAATCCAAAAACCAACAACAACAAAAAAACCCCCACAACAAACACCAAAACAAAACAAAAAAAAAACAAACAACAAAAAACCAAACCAAAATTTTAAAAAACCCAAAAAACCAAAAAAAGCCCCCAAAAAACCCCCACCCAACCCACAAAAAACCCCCAAAACAACAAAAAAACCCACAAAAAAAAACCCAAAAAACAAACAAAAAACCTACCAAAAAACCCACCAAACCAAACAAAAAACCCCCAAAAAACAAAGCCAAAAAACCCCCCAAAAAACCACCAAAAACCACCAAACAAAACAAAAAAAACCCAAAAACCAAAAACCCCCCAAAAACACCCAAAATCCCCCAAAAAACCCAAAACAACAACAAAAAAGAACCCTAAAAAACCCCAAAACAAAAAAACCCAAACCATAAACAACAACAACAACAAAACAAACTCAAAAACCCTAAAAAACCCAAAAACCACCAAAAAAACCCTAAAAAACCCCAAAACAAAAAAACCCAAACAATAAAACAAGAACAACAAAACAAACCCAAAACCCCCCAAAAAATAAAAAAACCCAACAAACCCAGAAACCCCCCCCCAAACAGAACAAAACAAACACTAAAACAAGAACAACAACAACAACAACACAAACCCAAAAAACAAACAAAAAACCATCCTGCCTGCCCTTCCTCCCCTCCATGCTTAGGAATGCCAAAGTAAAGGAGGTTTTTATTTTCAAAGGTCAAGATAAAATAGATAAATAAGTGGTTGCTCCATGAGAAGTGGAAACAATGGAGCTGGGTTTGCTCTGCACACGTGTCTGGGGCTGACTAACAGGGCTGAGCTCATTCTGCAGCTTTTCTTTCAGAGGGGAGCCTGACAGTGTCCAGCTGCACCCCAGCCCCTTTTTTGTTACTCTGGGGGAAAGGATTTGCCCCCCTGAAATGGAGAAATCAAATTAAAAAAATCACTAAAGAAAAAAAATTAAGAGGGTCAGAATTTTTTTCCCCCCATGAAATGGAGAAATCAAATTAAAAATCACTAAAGAAAAAAAAAATGACTAAAGAAAATCACTAAAGAAAAAAAGAGGGTCAGACTTGCTGTTCACATGGAGCAGCACCACATATCTCTGGTTTCTTAGGAAACAAGCCCTGGAAAAGGCAAAGTTCAAATAAATAAAAATACTTGCATGGCTCTCTGGCACCAAATGGAGTCACATGCAGGCAGTAAATTTGTTTAATTAAAAAAAAACCCAAACATTTTGCCTCTAAAAAACATCTTTACCAAAGGATTTAATTTTAATTTAACTTTGATTTAATAAATGCTTTTAAATTTAAGTTGAAAGCATCCATCAAATCTTCAAATACATGAAAGACAACTACTACAGCAAAGGTTTTTCCTAAACTTCAAATATCTTGAGAGTTTCTTTTGTCATCAAGAAAGGAGGAGAGAGCTGGAGAAAGTGATGCCAGCTCTGTGAGTGCCCACAAGTCTTTAATTAGGATTTTTCTAGATGTGGCAGAGTTTCAGAAGTGGCACTGGGGACCTGTCTGGGTGTCCCCAGGGTTCATTACCTGCTGTGGAACCTGCTGGACTCTGGGAACAGAGATTTGCTGCATCTGTGCCCCTTTGGGAGCAGAGCCTGTGGCCTGGACCAAAACCCTCTGCAAGGAAAAGATACAGGAAAAGACAATTTCAGTCCATAACACAGCTGAGCCAGGTGTTCCCTCCCCAGATTTCATGGCCAGCTTGCCTCTGACACCAACAGCAGCAGTGACATCCTGTGATTTGTGTCCCCGTGGTCCCCACCCTCCCGTGGGGTGCACCAGCCTGAGCTCAGCCCCTGAATTTGGGCAAATTTCTGCCAGGAATTATCTCAGTCCATTGATAAGCTCAACCCCCTGAATTTGGGCAAATTTTTGCCAGGAATCATCTCCAAATCTGCAGGAAAAGATGTAGCATTCATTGACAAGCTCAGCCTGTCATTCAACTGCTGAATTTGGGCAAATTTCTGCCAGGAATCATCTTCAAACCTCCAGGAAAGGAAGCAGCAGTTCATCAATCAGGTCAGCCCCTTGAATTTGGGCAAATTTTTCCCAGGAATCATCTCCAAACCTCCAGGAAAGGATGTAGCAAATAATGGATATGCTCAGCCCCCTGAATTTGGGCAAATTTCTGCCAGGAATCACCTCCAAACATCCAGGAAAGGAAATAGCAGTTCATTGATAAGCACAGGCCCCTGAATTTGGGCAAATTTATGCCAGGAATTATCTCAGTCCATTGATAAGCTCAGCCCCCCGAATTTGGCCAAATTTCTGCCAGGAATCATCTCCAAACCTCCAGGAAAGGAAGTAGCAGTTCATTGATAAACTCAACCCCCTGAATTTGGGGAAATTTCTGCCAGGAATTATCTCAGTCCATCGATAAGCTCAACCCCCTGAATTTGGGAAAATTTTTGCCAGGAATCATCTCCAAACCTCCATGGAAAGATGTAGCAGTTCATTAATGAGCACAGCCCCCTGAATTTGGGCAAATTTCTGCCAGGAATCATCTCCAAACATCCAGGAAAGGAAATAGCAGTTCATTGACAAGCTCAGCTTGTCATTCAGCTGCTGAATTTGGGCAAATTTCTGCCAGGAATTATCTCAGTTCATTGATAATCTCAACCCCCTGAATTTGGGCAAATTTCTGCCAGGAAAGGAAGCAACAGTTCATTTATAAGCTCAGCCCTGTGAATTTGGCCAAATTTCTGCCAGGAATCATCTCCAAACCTCCATGGAAGGAAGCAGCAGTTCATTGACAAGCTCAGCCACATCTGAACAAGGATCTCTCCTCACACATCCACATTTGGCTGCAAAGTTCCTTCTCTCAGAGCTGCTAAACCCAACCAAACTCTGCCTCCTGCAGCAAGAAATCCCCCCCAGCTCCTGCCAGCACCAAACTCAGGGGTTTCTGCTTCTCCCTGCTCTGCCACCAAGGGCACAGGGACATTTTGTGGTGCTGGTGGCTCTGTCACCTCCAGCATCCCCTGTCTTACACTCCATTTTCAGTCTGGGGTTGTCAGCACACCTCAGAGTGCTCAGCACCTTCAGATGCAGCAAAAAACAAACGTGGGGATGTGGTGATGGACAGAAAGGATTCAGTGGGAGCACAGCCAAGCATCTCCATGGCCTCTTAAACCTTCTCCAAGGAGATAATTCCTTTAAAAACACCCAGGAGATTGGGCCTGGGCTGGAAAAAATCCCAGGGAAAATCCTGGGAGAGAGAATTCTGTCTCTCTTTGTTCTGAGAATGCAAATACCACACGGGCCAACAGAACAAAGAGCCAGAAAACAATCCCAAAAATAACCTTGAGAATTACTGGCTACCTGGATATTTATGGTGGATAAATAACTTCCATGGATAACTACCATGGATATTTATGATGGACAACCATCATAAATAACTTCCATGGATAGCTACCATGTATATTTATGATTTTTAGCCCTCTCAGCATATCTATGTAACAACCAGAAATCCAGTTCTAGCAGAATCCCAGGTTTATGACAATTGCTCAGATATCCAGGCAGCTGCTCCAGGCTGCATTCCCTGGAGATCCTGCACCTATTTCAGCCATTTCCTGGCCTGTTTTCCCTCACCAGTGCAGGATGGGGACATCACAAACCCTTTTTGAAATCAGACCTTGGCAGTGCCACCTACATCAAAGACTCTTTCCTTTCTCTGTCATAGCCATATTTTATGAAAAATCCTATTGTTAGGATTTTTTGTCCTGAGAATCTGAGAGGCCTCAGGAACAAAATGTAAACAATGATTATCTGCTGCTGTGGAATGCAACAGGTGCATCTGTGATTGGTCTCATGTGGTTGTTTTTAATTAATGGCAAGTCACAGTCAGCTGTATCAGACTTTCTGGTCAGTCACAAGATTTTATTATCATTCCATTCCTTGCTGATGAAATCCTTTCTTCTATTCTTTAGTATAGTTTTAATATATAATTTTCTTTTAATATAATATATATCATAAAATAATCAATCAGCCTTCTGAAACATGAAGTCAGATCCTCATCTCTTCCCTCACCCTGGGACCCCTGTGAACGCCATCACAATTGGTGACCCCGAGTGAGGAACATTCCTTTTCCCTTTTCCCTAGTCCACTGTCTCAGACCCTCTGGCCAGTCACAAGATTTTATTCCATTCCATTCCACTCCTTTTTAGCCTTCCGATGAAATTCTTTCTTCTATTCTTTTAGAGTACTTTTAATATATCATTTTCTTTTAATATATTATATATCATAAAATAATCAATCAGCCTTCTGCAACATGGAGTCAAGATTCTCATCTCTTCCTGTGAACACCACCACATTTCTCCTCCTTTTTGCCCATTTTCTGGCACTGCTTTTGCCAGATGCCACAGCTCACTGCTCACTGCCAGTGCTGTGCTCTGCTATCACCTTCCAGCCAAGATAAGGAATCATCCCCACCTGGAAGGTGAGGCCATCCTGCTCAAACCCAAAGGGGCCCCAGTGCTCCACAAGGGTTCCAGCCTCACACCATTCCTGCTGCCAGCAGCTCATCCCCAGTGTTTCTTTGTCCTGCTGGCGAGAAGGAAGGCTCTGGATGCTCCTCCTCTTCAGCAGTCTTCACTATCCCCTGGGTTTTCCTTAATCCAAGCAGTTCCATTCCAGAGGCTGGATGGGTGATTTCAGCATCCAAAGGTTTTCCAACCTTTGTTCACAGCCAAATCCACGCTGTGATCCTGGGGACACCTGGCACTGCTGTCCCCAGCCCTGCCACACCAGCAAGGATGGGAGGTGACAGCAGCACTCTGCATCACCCCATGACTCCTGGAAAGTCAAATATTCCTTCAGTTCCCAATCCTGAATTGTTCCTTTCCATCAGCATCCAATGGCAGCTGCTGCTGCTGCTCACTTGGGAGTTGGAGAAGGATGAAGCTGAGTTACACCCACCCATCCTCTCATCCCTCCAGCTTCCTGAGGCAGAAATTTCTTTTGCAAGTTCCCCAAAAGGCAGAAAAAGGAACAAAAATGAAGCAGTTTCACTTAACCCTTCCCATTTTCCTGTGGGTGGTTCCTGTTCATCACTTGCCTCCTGTTGGGCCTCCCAAATGCAGCATTTTCATGGGCATTAATCACAAATCCCCCTCTGCAAAATGAAATGTTGGGGTCTGCCTACCCAAGGAAGAGACCATGGGATGGTTTGGGTTGGGAGGGATCTCAAACCACACCTTGTAAAGCTTGGCAGAGATCAAACCCACAGGACATCACCTTTATCAACAGGTTGTCCCCACTACCTCAATGAGATGATTAAAATCCCTCTCCCCACTATCAAAACCTGGGGTTAAAATCAACTGGCACAGAGTGACCACCTTAGAAACCTAAATTAAACCCCAAAACTCACCTTGTAAAGCTTGCATGTGGACTGGGAGTGCTCAAACCCACAGGACATCACCTTTATCAACAGGATGAACCCAGTACCTCAAAGAGTTGATTAAAAACCTTCTCCCCACTATCAAAACCTGGGATTAAGATCAGCTGGCACAAAGTGACCCCCTTGGGGACTTAAACCCCAAACCCCACATTTTAAAGCTTGTACAGGGATTGGCAGCACTCAAACTCACGGGACAACACTTTTACCAACAGGCTGTCCCCTCTACCTCAAGGAGCTGATTAAAAACCTCCTCCCTACTATCAAAACCTGGGATTAAAATCAACTGGCACAAAGTGACCCCACTGGGAACCTAAATTAAACCCCAAACCTTTTAAAGCTTGCACATGGATTGGCAGTGCTCAAACTCACAGGACAACATTTTTATCAACAGGTTGTCCCCACTACTTCAAGGATTTGATTAAAAACCTTCTCCCCACTATCAAAACCTGGGATTAAAGTCAACTGGCACAAAGTGACTCCCTTGGGCACCTAAATTAAATCCCAAAGCTTGTATGTGGATTGGGAGTGTTCAAACCCACAGGACATCACCTTTACCAACAGGTTGTCCCCTCTACCTCAAGGAACTGATTAAAAACCTTCTCCCCACTATCAAACCTGGGGTTAAAATCAGCTGGACCAAAGTGGCCCCCTTGGGGACCTAAATTAAACCCCAGAACTCACCTTGTAAAGTCTGCATGTGCATTGGGAGCACTCAAACCCAAAGGACATCACTTTTAGCAACAGGTTGTCCCCACTACCTCAAAAAACTGATTTAAAACCTTCTCCCCAGTATCAAAAAGTGGGATTAAAATCCCTGGCACAAAGTGACTCCCTTGGGAACCTAAATTAAACCCCAAACCTTTTAAAGCTTGGCAGAGCTCAAACTCACAGGGCATCACCTTTATCAACAGATTGTCCCCACTACCTCAAGGAGCTGATTAAAAACCTTCTCCCAACTATCAAAAACTGAGATTAAAATCAGCTGGCATAAAGTGACTCCCTTGGGCACCTAAATTAAACCACAAATACCCCCTTTTAAAGCCTGAATGTGGATTGTACATCAAACCCACAGGACATCACTTTTATCAACAGGTTGTCCCCTCTACCTCAAGGAGCTGATTAAAAACCTTCTCCCCACTACCAAAAAGTGGGATTAAAATCAGCTGGCACAAAGTGACCTCCTTAGAAACCTAAATTAAACTCCAAACCTTTTAAAGCTTGGCAGAGCTCAAACTCACAGGGCATCACCTTTATCAACAGATTGTCCCCACTACCTCAAGGAGCTGATGAAAAACCTTCTCCCCACAAAGTGACCTCCTTGGGCACCTAAATTAAACCCCCAAACCCCACCTTTTAAAGCCTGCATGTGGATTGGCAATGCTCAAACCCACAGGACAACACCTTATCAACAGGTTGTCCTCACTACCTCAAGGAACTGATTAAAAACCTTCTCCCCACTACCAAAACCTGTGATTTAAATGCATCTGCCAGGGAAATGAGGGCTTTTCTCCATGGTAACAGCATCCCCAGCTGTGATGCCTTACCTGCTGTGAGGCTGGCACTGCCTGCACCACTGGTGCCTGCGCTGAGCCCGACGGGTGAAGAGCCACAGAAGCTGCTGAGTCTGATCCACCCTCTGGACTCTGCATGCTCCCTGCTGGGGACAGCACAGGGACATCAGAGGGGACAGCACAGCACAGCCACACACCCCCAACCCATTGAGAACAGGGCTGAAAATCCCAGGGGAATATCCAGAGGGAAAGGAGGCAGCTCCCGTCCTACACACGGGGCTCGTTTTAGTCCCTGGAGCTCATTTTAATGCAGAATTATGTGAAGGAAAAAGAAAGTTGCACAATTGTTTCACAGAGAGAAGGAAGGAACAGAAAATGCACTTCTATATTTAACTGAAAAGTGGTGTTGGAAAATTATTGTGTCACAGTGAGCATCACATATGATTGGGAAGAGTAGGGGAATATTTTTAAAAATAATGCTTTCTCCCCCTCTGCCTTATCACGTTTAACCAGTGCCAAAAAAAGCTTTTAATCAAACCTAAGTTTTAGTGGGAAAATGGGGTGGCCAGTTGGGTTTATAACAAAAAAACCCCTCAAGGATGAAGAGCACAAGAACAGCAATTCAGCATCATTTTGGACCCCTTGAAGGATCATCTCCACCCTTCCAAAGCAGCATTTCCACCCTCTCAAAAGCAGCATCTCCACTTTCCCATCACCCCAAAATCCCACCAAGGTCCCCAAACAGCCCCAGCATCAACCTCCAGTGTCACACAGCCCTGAAGATGCCCTCAGCATCCTCAAATCCTCAATGCCAGCCCTGGGGACACCAGGGGATGCCTTATCACATTAAACTAGTGCCAAAAAAAGCTTCTAATCAAACCTAAATTTCAGTGGGAAAATAGGGTGGGCAGCTTGGGTTTATAACCAGAAAAAATCAAGGATGAAGAGCACAAGAACAAAAATTCACCATCATTTTGGACCCCCCTGAAGCAGCATCTCCATCATCCCAAAAGCAGCATCTCCACCCTCCCAAAAATCAGCATTTCCACCCTCCCATCCCTGTCCTTGCCCCAAAACCCCACCAAGGTCCCCAAACAGCCCCAGCATCACCCTGCAGTGCCACACAGCCCTGATGGTGCCCTCAGCATCCTCAAATCCTCAGTGCCACCTCTCCCTCCTGGCACTGTCCCAGCCCTGGGGACACCAGGGGATGCTGAGGCAGCACACAATGGCATTTTGAGGGTTTTTTTTGGGGTGGGGGAGCCTTTTTTCCTCATTTTCTTGTGGAACTTCCTGCTTAATAAACTATTTTAGGAGGGTTTCTGCTGTCACTTCAAAATCAAAAGGTTAAAAGCATCCAGATTTTGGGCAGTGCCATTTCTGCTTTCTCAGCCTTGACTCCAAACAAGATTATTATGGCTTTTATTTCCCTTCTTCTGCCATTATTTAAATTTTTTCCTCACATTTGTGCAAGTTAAGAGGAAAAAGGAAAACTGAGAAACTAAAGGACATTGGAACTGCTCATTTGTGTTCAAAAGAAATGCAAGGGGGGTGTGAAATTACAGAATCTACCTGTTTATTCATTCAGCCACAGGCAACCCCCCCAAATATTAAAATTCTCCAAAAACCAGCTTTTTAAGGGTTTTTTTTCCCCAATACTTCATACTCCCATTAGCAAATTACAATTACTCTCCCAATCTTCCCAAAATCCCAGAGCTTGCAAATCATTTTTCTCACATCTGGGAGAAAAAATAGATACAGAACTCAAAGTCAGAGCTACCAGATTAATCCAACAAGGCAGAGAGAAGGGAAATTAAATCAATATTTATTCCTGTGTCCCCCCAGCTGCCCTCAGCACCCCCATCCCTGCAGCTCTGCTATAAAAAGGCAGCACCTGCCTCTCCCCATCACTGCCTCTGCCTGGGTTGCAGCCAAAACCTCCCTGGGAGCAGATTCCAGTTTGCAACAGCACTGTGGGATCAGGAAAATAAAAATTCTCCCAGTAAATTCCGGCTCTTTCCTGCTCCAGCCACGAATTATTTGTAATTAAACACTGGGGAAGCATTGCTGAGTTTGGAATATTCAGGTGGAGATGCTCAGGCAGGAGAGGGGGCACTTTTACCACATTTAACTTTTCCAAAAGTGTGTCTTTTCTGTCCCTAACTTTTCCAAAAGTGTTTATTTTGTGTCCCCAATTTTTCCAAAAATGTTTCTTTTCTCTCCCTAATTTTTCCAAAAGTGTTTCTTTTCTGTCCCTTGTGCCCTGGGTTTGGTTTGCAGCTCTCCAGGGTTTTCTGAGTAATGGTGAGGTTACAGAATAAAAGCGGGTGAGTTGTCAAAGATATTTTAATTATCTATTAATGGTTCTGGCAGGGTCAGCTCTTGGCATTTTAGGTCTACACAAGGTCTCCTTTGAAGTGTGGCTATAATCAGAAAAGAACACTTAGAAAAGATGGAATTGGACTTTGATGATCCTTTTAAGTCCCTGCCAAGCCAGAATAATTCCTGATTCTCTGATTCAAATCACCAACAACTCATCTTTGCTGGCACATTTTGTCTCCTGCTTTCCCTCAGTGGCCAGGAGGGAGCAGAGAGATGTGGGCAGGGTGGAAGGTGAATTGTTTGCTGCCAAAAGAAATCCCAGAGTGATTTTCAGGTTTGTGATGACAGCCAGACACAAAGGCTCCCAGGAAATCTGCAGATGGCACTTCCAGACAAGGCAGACAGACAGACAAGTCCTGGATTGCCAAACCACGAGTAACAGGACTTATTATTATTTTATTTACCACCGCGACATCCTGGAGAAGGAATAATTCACTTCTCATTAAACCATCCTGCACTTCCTGAGAACTGCACTCAGATCTGTGCGTGCCATCTGCTCTGGGCAATTTGTGCTGATGAAAAGCTGACAGCACCCACAGAATTCCTGTGCTCCCAGAAACCAGCACGAGGTGCTGCAGAGCTCTGCTGCTGCCCTGGCACCACAGCTGGCACCTGCAGAGGGTGCAGAAAGGGTTCAGGGAGGAGAGGAAATGTGGCACCCAAAGCCTTGATGCTTCCCCTTCACTTTATTATTTATACTTTATTATTGATACTTTATTATTTATATACATAAATACTTTATGTCTTTATTATATAAAGTATAATTGTATATTTTTACATATAATTATGTATAAATATATAATTATATATAAATATATAATTATACTTTATATAATAAATATATAATGTATAATGTATATATAATATAATATATATTATATATTATATAAAGTATAAGTATATATTTATATATATAAGTTCATATTTAAAGTATATATATTATAATACACTTTATATATAGAGAGTATATAGTATATATAATATACTTTATATATAATATTTATATGTAAAGTATATATATATTTATTATTTATATATAAATACTTTAAATATTTATTATATAAAGTACAATTATATATTTATATATATCATTATATAAAATATATAATTACACTTTATACAATAAATATATATAATATATATTATATATATTATAGAGAATACTATATAAATATATTATATATTATATAAAGTATAATTATATATTTATATATAATTGTATATAACATATATTATATATACTTATATTATTATAGTATATAATAATATAAGTACATATATGAAGTATATATATTATTATATACTTTACATATAGAGAGTATATAATATATATAATATACTTTATATATACTATTTCTATATAAAGTATATTATATATTTATTATTTATATATAAATACTTTAAATATTTATTATATAAAGTACAATTATATATTTATATATATCATTATATAAAATATATAATTATACTTTATACAATAAATATATATAATATATATTATATATATTATAGAGAATATTATATAAATATATTATATATTATATAAAGTACATTTATAAATTTATATATATAATTGTATATAATATATATTATACATACTTATATTATTATAGTATATAATAATATAAGTACATATATAAAGTATATATATTATTATATACTTTACATATAGAGAGTATATAATATATATAATATACTTTATATATACTATTTATATATAAAGTATATTATATATTTATTATTTATATATAAATACTTTATATATTTATTATATAAAGTACAATTATATATTTATATATATCATTATATAAATTATATAATTATACTTCATACAATAAATAAATATAATGTATAATATATATTATATATTAGAATATATATTATATAGATATATTATATATTATATAAAGTATATTTATATATATAATTGTATATAATATCTATTATATAAACTTATATTATTATAGTATATAATAATATAAGTACATATATAAAGTATATATGTTATTATATACTTTATATATACTATTTATATATAAAGTATATTATATATTTATTATTTATATATAAATACTTTATATATTTATTATAAATATAAATACTTTATTATTTATACATTTTTATTTTTATTTGTTAAGAACAGGTCACATGAATCAGAGGTGGGACTGGCATGGCTGGTTCTCAGGGGGTATTTACAGAATCACAGAATTCCAGAACCACTGGGTTGGACGAGATCTTCAAGATCATTGAATCCAACCCAGTCCCAACATCTCAACTGAGCCCTGGCACCCAGTGCCACATCCAGGCTTTGTTAAACACACCCAGGGTTGGGGACTCCAGGCAGATAATCCTCCCCAGGCAGAACATTCCAAAACTTTATCACTCTTTCTGTGAAAAACTGAAAGAATGATAAATTTTTCCTAATATCCAACCTATATTTTTTTCCTGATATCCAACCTGAATTTCCCTTGGCACAGCTTGAGGCTGCTCTGGTTGTGTCAGTTCCTGCAGACAGAGCCCAGCCCCAGCTGAGCACAGGCACCTTTCAGGAGCTGCAGAGAGAGATTCAGGTCTTGTATTTCCATCATAGATTGGTTTGGGTTGGAAAGGAGGTTAAAAATCATCCCATCCCACCCCTGCCATGGCAGGGACACCTCCCACTGTCCCAGGCTGCTCCCAGCCCTGCCCAGCCTGGCCTTGGGCACTGCCAGGGATCCAGGGGCAGCCCCAGCTGCTCTGGGCACCCTGTGCCAGGGCCTGCCCACCCTCACAACCAGCAATTCCTTTTTAATTTCAAATTTCTCATCTAACTCTCCCCTCCTTCACCTTCAAGACATTTCCCTTGTCCTGTCCCTGCATGGCTTTATCCAAAGCCCTTCTCCAGCTCTTCCATTGGCACTTTTGGACACTAAAAGCTGCTCCAAGGTCTCCTTACACTGGATTTATTCAGCACCCAGGGCCAGCCCTGGCACCATTCCCCTCCTTCCCCAGGCTCTTTTGGGGTGCAGGAGATGCTGCTCCATCCCCTCCTCAGCACCTGAAGTGATCATGGTTGGCCTCAATGATCTTAAAATTCTTTTCCAACTGAAATTATTCTATAAATACATCATTCAGGCATGCAAATTCTGATTTAATGTTTCCTCTACCTCTAGGCAGTCATTTTGCTGTTGGATTTTATGCCTCACATTTAAATCCCCTTTGAGGAGAACTTGTTAAGCCCATTTATGAATGGCAAGGACAGCAGTGGATTTCTTACCCATGGAGGTAATAACACCCACCAAGCTTTATTGGGAAGCTTAAATATAAGGAGCTATAAAATAAAACAACTTTATCCCAGAGGTGAAATAATTGATTGTTCTTAAAACTAACCAAAAACTGACTGAGGATCTTTTCCTTTCCCTCATTTCTACCCCAGTATTATATTCCATTTTAAAAGTCCTGCCAGAAATAAAAGGATGTAATAAAGGAATTTTATCCTTGAAGGATCTCCTCCATTCCCCCCACTCCCCCTGCAAATTTGAACATAGAAAATATTTTGAAATGCTCCTCTTATCTCTGTTTCCCCAGTGTTTTGGAGCTGCTTTGGGCAGGAGAGATGAACAAAGGCAAAGCCATTTACATGGAGGCAGGGCTGCCTTATGAATGAAACATGGTTCATTTTGTTTCCATGCTCACCAGAAACTGTTCAAAGCAGGCATGGAAGAAGAAATAATTGCTCCTTTTTTTTTCATAGCTTGCTCTAGTCAGCTTAAATGGAGAATTCCATCAACCTACAAGGGCAAAATCCATCCTAACCCCTAAGGAAAGTCTCATCTGTGAGAGATGAGATTCAAAAAAAAAAATCAAAATTTTTGGTGAAAATCAAAATTTTGTTGTGAAAATCAAAACCTGTGACAGAGCCAGAATTCCACCTCATTTATTTTGATTTAATCCCCAAGGCCTTTTCACTTAGCAATTTTCTTTTTGCCATTAGCTACCCCTCTGCCCTAGATTTGGCTCCTCTCTTTAATTTCTGCTTCCTTATCCCCCCATCCCAGGATTATGGGATGGATGAAACTTTCATATCCCTGAATTCCCATCCCCCTGACCCCAAGGAGTGTCCAGGTGCTTGCTCTAGTCAGTTTAAATGGAGAATTCCATCAGCCAACAAGGGCAAAATCCATTCTAACCTGTAAGGAAAATCTCATCTGTGAGAGATGAGAGTAAAAAAAAATCAAAATTTTTTGTGAAAATCAAAATCTGTGACATAGCCAGAATTCCACCCCATTTATTTTGATTTAATCCCCATGCCTTTTCACTTAGCAATTTTCTTTTTGTCATTAGCCACCCCTCTGCTCTAAATTTGGATCCTCTATTTTTTTTGCCTTTAATTTCTACTTCCTCATCCCCCATCCCAGGATGATGGGATGGATGAAAGGTTCACATCCCTGAATTCCCATCCCCCTGACCCCAAGGAGCATCCAGGTGCTTGCTCTAGTCAGCTTAAATGGAGAATTCCATCAGCCAACAAGGGCAAAATCCATCCTAACCCCTAAGGAAAGTCTCATCTGTGAGAGATGAGATTCAAAAAAATACCAAAAATTTTGTGAAAATCAAAATTTTTTGTGAAAATCAAAATCTGTGACATGGCCAGAATCCCACCCCATTTATTTTGATTTAATCCCCATGCCTTTTCACTTAGCAATTTTCTTTTTGTCATTAGCTACCCCTCTGCCCTAGATTTGGCTCCTCTCTTTAATTTCTGCTTCCTTATCCCCCCATCCCAGGATTATGGGATGGATGAAACGTTCATATCCCTGAATTCCCTGCACAGACAGAGACAGGAGCATCCCCCTGACCCCAAGGAGTGTCCAGGTGCTTGCTCTAGTCAGTTTAAATGGAGAATTCCATCAGCCAACAAGGGCAAAATCCATCCTAACCCCTAAAGAAAGTCTCATCTGTGAGAGATGAGAGTCAAAAAAAATCAAAATTTTTTGTGAAAATCAAAATCTGTGATATAGCCAGAATTCCACCCCATTTATTTTGATTTAATCCCATGCCTTTTCACTTAGCAATTTTCTTTTTGTCATTAGCCACCCCTCTGCTCTAAATTTGGATCCTCTATTTTTTTTACCTTTCATTTCTGCTTCCTCATCCCCCATCCCAGGATGATGGGATGGATGAAAGGTTCACATCCCTGAATTCCCATCCCCCTGACCCCAAGGAGCATCCAGGTGCTTGCTCTAGTCAGCTTAAATGGAGAATTCCATCAGCCAACAAGGGCAAAATCCATCCTAACCCCTAAGGAAAGTCTCATCTGTGAGAGATGAGATTCAAAAAAATACCAAAAATTTTGTGAAAATCAAAATTTTTTGTGAAAATCAAAATCTGTGACATGGCCAGAATCCCACCCCATTTAATTTGATTTAATCCCATGCCATTTCACTTAGCAGTTTTCTTTTTGTCATTAGCTTCCCTTCTGCCCTAATTTGAATTCTCTTTTTTCTACCTTTAATTTCTGCTTCCTCATCCCCCATCCCAGGATGATGGGATGGATGAAAGGTTCACATCCCTGAATTCCCATCCCCCTGACCCCAAGGAGAGTCCAGGTGCTCTGTGTGCTCACAGTGATATTTTCACACTGAAAACCTGAACTTTTATCAGCCCTCAAGGCTTCTCCTGCTCCTCTTTTCTTTCTAAAAACCCCTGACAGCTCTCAGAGCTCAGCTCTTGAAGCCCACCTTGCCTAGGGGAGGATTTGTGGCTTTTTTAGGAGTGGGAGAATTGCAGCACAGGGAAAAGGAACCATCCTGCTCAAGGTCACGGAGCGAGCTGGTGGCAGCACCAGAAATAGCACCCACAAGTTATTAAGGTTTATTTATTTTTTTTTTTCCCCTGAATTTCCTTTCCTGTCCCTGCTGTTTGCTTGGATACCCAGCTGGCTGTGTGTAAACAGGAGGTTTCCAGCAGCCCTCCTTATCTGCCTGATTCACCCAGTGATGATGCAACCTGGAATCCAGATGTCCATGATGCCTTCCAGGGCCCTGGTGGCTCCTCTGACATCATCAGCAACTTTAAACTTGTCTGAAATGCCAATGTGCTGAATAAATCCACTGCAAGGAGAACCTGGAGCAGCTTTTTAGTGTCCAAAAGTGCCCATGAAAGAGCTGGAAAGGGATTTTTTTACAAAGCCATGCAGTGATAGGACACAGGGGAATGGCTGTAAGGTGGAGGAAATTGAGGAATTTGAAAATTTAAAATTTGAAATTGAAAAATTTGAAATTCGAAATGGAAATGGAGAATTTGAAATTTGAAATTGAGAATTGAAGAAATTTGAAATGAAAAGAATTTGAAATTGAGAAATTTGCAACGAAAAAGGAATTGGTGGCTTTGAAGGCAGTGAGGCCCTGGCACAGGGTGCCCAGAGCAGCCCCTGCATCCCTGGCAGTGCCCAAGGCCAGGCAGGATCAGTTTGGAGCACCCTGGGACAGTGCAAATGTCCCTGCCATGGGCATTGGAACACAATTTTTAAGGTCCCTTCCCACCCAAACCATTCAGAGATTCTCACCAGGATTTTATTCCTTCTGCCCCATCTGCTCTCTCTGTAGAGATTTCAGCTGCAGATTAATTTTCAATTCTCACCGAGGCAGGAATTTCCTCCCTACAGAACCATACATTTCTATTAGTACTGCTTTCAAAACATTA
Organism: Ammospiza caudacuta; assembly: GCF_027887145.1. Taxonomy (NCBI): domain Eukaryota; kingdom Metazoa; phylum Chordata; class Aves; order Passeriformes; family Passerellidae; genus Ammospiza; species Ammospiza caudacuta. The sequence continues at coordinate 2,919,333 of NC_080620.1, read as the reverse complement.
AAATGTTGCTGTTCCAGTGAATCACTTGCTCATTTGAAGACAAAACAGATCATGAACTATTTGATTTAATTTGGATTTCAAAGCTTACTTGGTTGGTCATCCTTTGATCTTATTTAAACTTTTCAAATTCCTTTATTACATCCTTTTATTTCTATTTAAAATGGAATATAATACTAGGATATAAATGAGGGAAAGGAAAAGATCCTCAGTCAGTTTTTGGTTAGTTTTAAGAACAATCAATTATTTCACCTCTGGGATAAAGTTTTTGGGGTTTTTTTTAATAGCTCCTTATATTTAAGCTTCCCAATAAAGCTTGGTGGGTGTTATTACCTCCATGGGTAAGAAATCCACTGCTGTCCTTGCCATTCATAAATGGGCTTAACAAGTTCTTCTCAAAGGGGATTTAAATGTGGGGCATAAAAATCCAACAGCAAAATGACTGCCTAGAGGTAGAGGAAATGTTAAATCAGATTTTGGATGCCTGAAGGATGTATTTATAGAATAATTTCAGTTGGAAAAGACTTTTAAAATCATTGAATCCAACCATCATCACTGCCAAGTCCACAAAATTCCACAGCTTTTAGTTCAAATTAAGACCTAAAAGGTGGGAAAAGTTGATTTTTCCAGGTGAAGCTGCTCTAATGAGGATTTTTATTTCTGGTTTTCTTCAAGCAGAGAACAAATGCCCAAAGCTTTGGCTCTCCAGGTAAACCCAGGCACCCTGAATTTCTGATATTCCCCTGTGCAGGTTGTCGGACAATTCCCATTGTGAGAATTGAAAATAAATCTGCAGCTAAAATCTCAACAGACACAGGACTGAGACAAGCTCAGCTCCAGCAAGATTTGTATTTATTGGACTTGATTTTAGAGGCTTCTTCCAACCTTAAAAATTTCATGGTAGAACTAAAGCTGTTCCATGCAGCAGAACTGCAGGAAACCTGGGGGTGGATGGGATTGCCAAAGGCATTTTATACAGAAAAATTCACCTTAAATTAATACAGCAAATAACCTTTGTTCATCTTTAATATTATTATTATTAATTATTACTATTAATTCCTGATATTAATATTAATACCAGGAATAAATGAGTTTTAGTGCAGCTGGCACAGTTTGTGCTCCCCATTTTCCTTTTGCTGTCCAGGGGATGAATTACTCAGGGAATCTCATCCAACCCCATGATACAGCTACAAATTTTAAATAAAAATCTCCTGATATTTGTTATTTTACTGGAAATAATGGGAAAGCTGCAGTTTAAATTAAAAAAATATTGTATATTTTAAACTATTTCTAATTCACAACACTAACCTGCAAGGATCCAAATTGAAATTGTTTTTTCCTTGTTTTTTGGTTGATTTTGTGCCTTTTTTTTTGCATGCTTTGAAAGGAAGGCTTACATTTAAAACTAATTATTTGGTTATTGGAATTTTTATTCAGGTTTAGTTGGCCTGGGGCTTAGATAAATGAGAAAACCAGAACAGCAGTAATGGAATGCAGGAGAAATAAAAATGCTATTTAACCATCATGTTCTAGATGGGCTCTAAATGGTATTTGCTCCCCCGACTGCAGAAAAAGGAACCAGGGAATTTACATTTAATGGTTTCACTACTGAGAATTCTCAACACTCTCAAAACAGACAGGAAAATAATAAAAGCAACGCAAGGAATGGCTGATTTTGATTATTTTCTAGCAGATGCAAGCATCCATCTACTTCATCCAGCACACTCTAGGCCATAGTTATTTTCCTAAAGAAAACTTCTTTAAATATTTTCCGTTTCATTCAATATTTCTGGCTCAGTGTCCATGCAATAACTTGCCCTGAAAAGGCATTGGTTGTGCTTGAAGCAGGGCACAGAAAGGAAGTGTTTCATTCTTTGGAAGGAGGAACTGCTTTATTTGATGTGAATGAAAATGGATCCAGTGACTTCTCCCTCCTCTGAGGCAAATATTTGTGTTAAACCCAGCCTGGCTCCTGCCTCACACCCATCCTTCATCCCTGCTGCTCATGAGACCTCCAAGGAATAACAGGCTGTGTCATAATTTAAAAATTAACACCTATTTTTTCCTCTTGTAAAGAAATCTTCTTGTAAAGAAATTTTCCTTTCCTTTCCTTTCCTTTCCTTTCCTTTCCTTTCCTTTCCTTTCCTTTCCTTTCCTTTCCTTTCCTTTCCTTTCCTTTCCTTTCCTTTCCTTTCCTTTCCTTTCCTTTCCTTTCCTTTCCTTTCCTTTCCTTTCCTTTCCTTTCCTTTCCTTTCCTTTCCTTTCCTTTCCTTTCCTTTCCTTTCCTTTCCTTCCTTCCCTTCCCTTCCCTTCCCTTCCCTTCCCTTCCCTTCCCTTCCCTTCCCTTCCCTTCCCTTCCCTTCCCTTCCCTTCCCTTCCCTTCCCTTCCCTTCCCTTCCCTTCCCTTCCCTTCCCTTCCCTTCCCTTCCGTTTTAATATATAATTTTCTGTTAATATAATATATTTCATAAAATAATAAATCAGCCTTCTGAACCACATCATAACTTTGCCCCTTCCCTGAGTCCTGGTAAGAGGAGGGGAATGGAAATGGGAAGCAAACATGCCAAGCAACTTGAAGAGAAGCTTTCTGAAGACACCACTCATTCCACCGCTTCAAAATTTTATAAACAAGAGAAGGCACCAGACCCTGTCACTGATTAAGTTAAATTAATTTAAAACAGAAGCAAACACTGCTTGTCAACGAGCTCCAGTTACCTGGAAACACAGATAAACCCAAAACACACTTTTCAAGGGCAGCAGGCACTATAGTTGGGGTGGTTTTTTTTTTCCAGAAACCTGGTCCTCATGGAAAAATACAAATCTGGAAATGGCTTTTATTAGCAAGTTAATAATACACTGAAATACAAATATACACCCAGTCTTTAATTAGATTTCACAGAATTAAGTCAAGTAATATATATACACACACATAACTGTTGTGTAACAGCCATTCTCTAATCTCTGCTGTTTCTTTCAAAGTAACTTTGAGGACAGAAAAGTCAGGAATGGATCTGTAATTTGGAGTTTCCTTAAGAGCCAGATGAAATTGAAGAGCAGAAGCCACAATAGTTTAGGGATTGCTGGCAAAATCTAAATCCCATGTACAGAATCTCAGACATGAACAGGACAAAGCATTGTAGGGAAAATCCTTCCCAAACAAAAACCTGGCCTGTTTTCTTTTGGGTTAATAACCTGGATGTAGGGTCATATTTACAGGAAAATGGACATGAACCAGCCTAAGAACTAAAGAACTGGGTCATCTTTGTAATAAAGCTGCATTCTTCTTTGCAAATAAAAAGCTGATGTTGCAAGAAGAAAGAAGCAGCAGCAAAGCTGCTGACAGTGGGCAGTGCCCAGCACCCTCTCCCTGAGCTCCATGCCAAGCCCTGACACAGCTCCAGCCCTTCCTGGGGTTCTCACAGACTCACCCACACCACTCACAGCTGTTTGTTGGTCAGAAAAGCCAAAGAAATTCCAGATTTTTAGTGTAGCACAACCCTGTCAACAAGTGGAACTCCTTATTTCGTTCGTATGCACCACCCAAACCTTGACTTCAGAGAAGTTTTGCTGCAATGATGGCAAATGTTAGCTAAGAAACAACATCTGGGTGTCTGCTGAGCAGTGAGGATGATTTCACATCTGGAAGGAGGAATTAAAATCACACTCCAGTGCTCTCCATGCCCAGGCTGTAACAAACACATTGGTGCTACCTGATGGAAACAAGCACAAGTTCTGGGCTTGAATGAATTGTTTCACATTTTTTTAACATGTGCACTGTAGGGGGCTGCCCAGGACTGTGATTCAATGGGGGGAATACAATTTCTGAAAGTAAAAATAGTCTGAAACAGAATCCCAGCATGGTTTTGAGTTGGAAGGATCTTAAGCCCATCCACTGCCATGGCAGGACACCTTCCACTGTCCCAGGCTGCTCCAAGCCCTGTCCAGCCTGGCCTTGGGCACTGCCAGGGATCCAGGGGCAGCCCCAGCTGCTCTGGGAAATCCATTCCAGGGATGGATTCCACAATTCCTGCCCAATATCCCACCCAGCCCTGCCCTGTGGCAGTGGGAGCCATTCCTGTGTCCTGTTCCTCCTGTCTCTGTGAGAAAACTGTGTCCAGGAAAAACCTGGCACAAAAAGCATTGCCAAGGTTCCTTTCCAGGATTATCTCAAAGTTTCCATCATCAGGCAAACCAAAGTCTCTGGTTCCTTGTCCCTGGTTCCTTGTCCCCTGCAGGCTGTGGCTGCTCCCAGGACAATCCCAGGTACAGCTCAACCTCCTCTGCCTCAATTGGGCTCATTTTGGAGCAAGGAGCTGCAAACCTTGCTGCTGTTTTTTATAGCCTGCCCTATGGCTTTTATAGCTTGTCTGACGTCAGGGCGCTATGGAATGTGTCACTCACTGGAAATGAATTCCCTGAGATCAGTTTAACTCACACCTGTAACTCACCAGCCCTCGTTTTTTACTTGCTTGCACCAAACAACCCTTCAGTGGTTTAGGACCAAGCAGCTTTTGAGAATTTCAGTGGGAGTAGGAGATTTGCTGCAGTATTGCATGGGGATTGCTGCATTATTCCATGGAGAATTGGCTGCAGTAACCCATGGAGAATTGCTGCAGGATTCCATGGGGAATTGCTGCAGTATTGCATGGAGAATTGCTGCAGTGTTCCATGGAGACTTGCTGCAGTATTCCATGGAGAATTGCTGCAGGATTGCATGGGGAATTGCTGCAGTATTCCACGGGGAATTGCTGCAGTGTTCCATGGAGAATTGCTGCAGGATTCCATGGGGAATTGCTGCAGTATTCCATGGGGAATTGCTGCAGTATTCCATGGAGAATTGCTGCAGGATTGCATGGGGAATTGCTGCAGTATTCCACGGGGAATTGCTGCAGTATTCCATGGAGAATTGCTGCAGGATCCTATGGAGAATTCCTGCACTATTCCATGGGGATTTGCTGCAGGATTTAATGGAGAATTCCTGCAGTATTCCATTAATATTGGCTGCAGTATTCCACAGAGAATTGCTGCAGTATTCCATGGGGAATTGCTGCAGGATTGCATGGAGAATTGCTGCAGTATTGCATGGAGTATTGCTGCAGTAATCCATGAGGATTTGCTGCAGGATTGCATGGAGACTGGCTGCACTATTCCATGAGGATTTGCTGCAGTATTGCATGGAGACTGGCTCCACTATTCCATGAGGATTTGCTGCAGGATTGCATGGGGACTGGCTGCACTATTCCATGGGGATTTGCTGCAGGATTGCATGGGGATTGGCTGCACTATTCCATGGAGAATTGCAGCAGTATTGCATGGGGATTGGCTGCACTATTCCATGGGGATTTGCTGCAGGATTGCACGGGATTGGCTGCACTATTCCATGGGGATTTGCTGCAGGATTGCACGGGGATTGGCTGCATTATTACATAGGGATTGACTGCAGTGTTCCATGGGGAATTGCTGCAGTATTGCATGGAGAATTGCAGCACTATTCCATGGGGACTGGCTGCAATATTCCGTGGGGATTTGATGCAATATTCCATGGAGAATTCCTGCACTATTCCATGGGGACTGGCTGCAGTGTTCCATGGGGATGTGGGGTGGCTGCAGCAGCTGTTTCCAGCCAGCACAGCAGGAACTGTTGCCAGCACAGCCCTGGGTGTTGCTGTTTATTTACACAGCACCACTCAGGAGCCTTGTGGTGCCTCACAAAGTGAAGCAGAAGCAGCAACAAACACAAACTGGGGCTGTTTGGAGAAGAGATGACTTTGTCTCAGATTTTACAGCATCAGTGGATCTGGATCTCCAGAGGATCCCACCACAGGATGAACTGGGAGTTTGTACTTTGGGAGGCAGAAGAGGAGGAGGAAAAGGAGGAAGAAGAGAAGGAACAGGAGGTTCCAGGTTGTCCCAGCTCAGCACAACACAGGGAGCATTGCCCTGACCAGGAACTGGTGTAACTGGGAGCAACCACCAGGAAAATCTGAGCTTTGCTCCTGCACTGCACAGGAAATGCAGTCAGGGAGAAGAGACCTGGAGAAGGCTTTGGACAAGGCCTTGAGGGACAGGACAAGGGGAATGGCTTCCACTGCCAGAGGGCAGGGTGAAATGGGGTATTGTGAAGGAATTCTTCCCTGGGAAGGTGAGGTGGAGCTGGAGAAGCTGTGGCTGCCCCTGGATCCCTGGAAGTGTCCAAGCACTGGGTTTGGGGCAGCCTGGGACAGTGGAAGGAGTCTCTGCTCTGGCAGGGGTGGCACTGGATGGGCTGTGAGGACCTTTCCAGCCCAAACTATTCCATGATTCTGTGATCTCCAGCCACTCCTCAGCCACATGGGGTGGCCCAAAATTAAACTCCCAGCAGTTCTCCAGCACTCCATGGCTGTGTCCAGTGCACATTTCAGCAAGGGACATCAGCAATTGCTTCCCCACCACTGTGAGGACAGGGAAGGATTTTTCTGTGGGAATTTAAAGTTCAGAAAGCTGCTGGTGACTGGCACAGATTCCAGGACTAAACAAAACCCCAAATAGAAGATAGTTTCTATCTAGAGACAGGCAATTCTCCCTGGAAAGGCAAAGAGAAGGCTGCTGTAGGTGTCCTAGAAACGCAGTTTGGGAATATGGATTTGAATATTCTGCACTTGGAGAACAGCACTGGTGGATTTTTGGTGAGGACAGCAGGAAGACAAACTGTATCCTACAGGAATGGGAGGAGATAAAGGCTTTAACAGCTCCACACTGCTCCAGCAGCTCCCACTGGCCCAAAGAAAGAGAATTGGCTGCTACAGAACTGGAATTATCTGAGCAAGATCATTTATCCAGGCAATAAATTCCTGTGGGCAGAGTTTCTGGCCTGCAGAACGAGTGGGGCTTTGTGACAGGCAGCTCATCCCAGTGACCTTTCTGTCTCTGTTGTGGCTGGACAGGGACTCTGATGACCCCAAAACCCAGCTCATCCCACTGTCCCCAAAGCTCACCTCATCCCAAACCCACCTCATCCCAAACCTCATCTAAGCCAACCATCCTCAAAACCCACCTGATCCCACCATCCCCAAACCCACCTTATCCCACCAGACCTAAACCCACCTTTCCCCAAACCCACCTCATCCCACCATCTCCAAACCTACTTCATCCCAAACCTCATCTGATCCCACCATCCCCAACCCCACCTTATCCCAAACCTCGCCTCATCTCACCATCCCCAAACCCACCTCACCCCAAACCCACTGCATCCCACCAGCCCTAAAATCACCTCATCCCACGATCCCCAAACCCACCTCATCGCAAACCTCACCTCATCCCACGATCTCTAAATCCCACCTGATCCCAAACCCACCCCATCCCACCATCCCTAAAACCCACCTCATTCCATTATCTCCCAACCCCACCTCGTCCCACCATCCCCAAACCCACCTCATCCTGAACCTCATCTAATCCCACCACCCCCAAACCCCTCAGGCCACCATCCCCAAACCCACCTCATCCCAAACCCCACCTGATCCAAAACCTCATTGATCCCACCATCTTGAAACCCCTCATCCCCTCATCCCAAACCCAACTGATCCCAAACCCCACCTGATCCCACCATCCCCAGACCCCATCTGATCCCACCATCTCTAAACCCCACCTAATCTCGCCATCCCCATCCCCACCTCACCTGAAACCCTCATCCCATCATCCCCAAACCCACCTCATCCCAAACCCTCCTCATCCCAAACCTCACGTGATCCCACCATCTCTAAACCCCACCTCATCCCAAACCCACCTGATCCCACCATCCCCAGACCCCACCTGATTCCAAACCATCCCCAGACCCTACCTCACCCCTCATCCCACCACCCCCAGACCCCATCAGATCCCACCATCTCTAAACCCCATCTAATCTCGCCATCCCCATCCCCAGCTCACCCCAAACCCTCATCCCCCATGCCCACCATGAGCTGCCTCATCCCAGAAGCTCCTGATGCACCAGCACGAGCGGGGAACCCTCAAACCTTCTGAACCCCAAACTGTGCGGGTTCAAGGAAGGTGAAAATCTCCTTTACCGGCCCCGACCCCCCCGAGGATCTCCGGGTGCCCCGCCCGGAGCCGCGGCCGGCGGGAGGAGGATGCGGGGGAGGAAGGAGGGAGGGAGGAGGGAGGGAGGCCGCGATGTTTGGGGACCAACAGCGGTTGCCAGGGGTGACGCGGTCCCCTCCCGCTCTCCTCCCGTTGCCAGGCAACGCGGGCAGCGTTTCCCAAACCAAACATCCCCATCCCAAATATGTCAGAGGGTATTTCAGGAGGCGGGAGGGACAAACAGCGCGGCTGCCATGGCAACTGCGAGGGGGGGCCCGCACCGCCGCCGCTTTGTTTTGGTTTGCGTTTGTTTGATTGAATTGTTATTTCAGAATAAACGGATTAGTGGGGATGGGGGAGAGCTGAGCAAGGCAGATGATCCGGAGGGAAAGAGTTTTGTGCTTTCTGTTCAGTTGTTTTGCTTTTTTTTTTAAGTAACATATTAAGCGAATTAATATATTAAAGAATAAAAGTATTAAAGAAAATATTATTTTAAAAATAATAAATATAATAAATATAATAAATATTAAAGATTTAATATATTAAATATCATGTTAAGATTTTTTGGACATGGGTATAGATGCTCAGGAGGGAAAGAGTTTTGTGCTTTCTGTTCAGTTGTTTTTTTTTTAAGTAATATTAAGGAATATATTAAGCTAATTAATATATTAAAGAAAATATTATTTAAAAAATAATAAATATAATAAATATTAAAGATTTAATATATTAAATATCATGTTAAGATTTTTTGGACATGGGTATAGATGCTCAGGAGGGAAAGAGTTTTGTGCTTTCTGTTCAGTTGGTTTTTTTGGTTTTTTTAAGTAATATTAAGGAATATATTAAGCGAATTAATATATTAAAGAATAAAAGTATTAAAGAAACTATTATTTAAAAAATAATAAATATAATAAATATAAATAAATATTAATAAATATTAAAGAATTTAATGTATTAAAGATCATATTAAGATTTTTTGGACGTGGGTATAGATGCTCAGCAGAGAAATAATTTTGTTCTTTTTGTGTTTGGTTGGGGTTTTTTTAAAAGTAAAATTAAGGAATATATTAAGTTAGTTAATATATTAAAGAATAAAAAGAATATTGAAGAATAAATATTCGTTTAAAGAGAAAAAAATGCATAAATAATCAAGAATTTAATATATTAATGAATATATTAAAGCTGATATTACGCTTTTTTGGAACTGGGTATAGATGCTCAGGAGAGAAATATTTTTGTTCTTTTTGTCTTGAGGGTTTTTTAAAAGTAAAATTAATGAATAGATTACGCTAATTAATATATTAAAGAATAAAAATAATATGAAAGAATAAATATTATTTTTAAAAGAATAAATAGAATAAAAATAATAAATATTAAAGAATATATTAAAGCTGATGTTAAGCTTTTTTGGAGCTGGGAGTAGATGCTCAGGAGAGAAATAGTTTTGTTCTTTTTGTGTTAAGTTGGGTTTTTTTTAACGTAATATTAAGGAATATATTAAGTTAATTAATATATTAAAGAATAAATAGAATAATATTCTTTTAAAAGACTAAATGTTCTTTAAAAAGAATGAATGGAATAAATATTAATAAATATTAAATAATGTAATATATTAATAGAATATATTAAAGCTAATATTAAACTTTTTTGGAGCTGGGTGTAGATGCTCAGGAGAGAAACCTTTTTGTTCAGTTGGGGTTTTTTTTAAGTAAAATTAAGGACTATATGAAGTTAATTAATATATTAAAGAATAAATAGAATAAAAAGAATAAATATTAATAAATATTAAATAATTTAACATATTAAAGCTCATATTAAGATTTTTTGGACATGGGTATAGATGCTCAGAAGAGAAATAGTTTTGTTCTTTTTGTTCGGTTGGAGTTTTTTTAAAAAGTAATATTATGGACTATATTAAGTTAATATATTAAAGAATAAAAAGAATAAAAAGAATGAAAAGAAAAATATTCTTTTTAAAAGAGTAAATATTCTGTACAGAATAAATAGAATAAAAAGAATAAATATTGATAAATGTTAAAGAATTTAATATATTAAAGAATATATTAAAGCTAACATTAAGCTTTTTTGGAGCTGGGCGTAGATGCTCAGGAGAGAACTCTTTTTGTTCATTTGGGTTTTTTTAAAATAATGTTAAGGAATTTGGGTTTTTTGGAGCTGGGTGTAGATGCTCAGGAGAGAAACCTTTTTGTTCATTTGGGTTATTTTTAAAAATAATATTAAGGAATTTAGGTTTTTTGGAGCTGGGTTTAAACTACCCACAGTGATTCTGCACCCCCAAACACACCCAAGTCCCTCAGCAAGTTCTCTTCCAACTTATTATTTTTTTCTCATCTATTTGTAGATCCCTCTAAGTTTTCCAGCAGATTTAGATCCCTCTCAGCCAGGGTTTAGCTGACTTAAACCAGGTTTGCTTTTCTTGGTGGTGGCTGTGACTCCAGGCTGGAAATGACATTTTGGGAGAGGGGGTGTGTGGTTTTGGAGTGTCCTCTGATTTGATAAAGAGGAGAAATTAATCAAAAGTACGTTTCCTTTTAGTGCCATGAACATGGAAAGCTAATTTAAATTCTCCACATCGATTTTTTTCACAGTAGAATTTGAGGCAATTAATCATAAGCAAAAAAAATGTAGAGACACTTGGAGGATTTTAAGGGAGAGCTCTCTCTGGGGAAATAAAGATTAGAGAAAAGCTTTTGTTGGGCTGGTGGGAACATCATTGTCCTGGGTGCTGTGGTCTGATCTAACACACAAAGGTTCTGCTGTGCTTGCTGATCATCACTGGCTGCTGGCACAGCTTCCAGACATGGGGCAGAATTTATATTTTCAGCTTTTAAATCTGAGTTTGGGCAGTGGCATCACTTCACTTCACCTTGGCAGTGATCAATAAAAGCTCCTCACTGGTGGTTTCCAGCTCTGGGTGCTTTCAGGGCTTCCTTTGGTGTTTCTCCAGGTGTTTTACCACTGATTATAGAATGAGAAAGTTTGGAAAAGACCTTCAGGATAAAGCCAAGCCTTGGATGGAATGCACAGTCTGAGGCATTCACCTCTCTGGCACATGTCATAAAAAGCTGGATTCATTCATCCACTGGATGAAAAATACAAAGTCGCAATCTTGAGCACAAGTCTTCCAAAATTTTGGTTCTTTAAGGATTTGGATTTTTAATCCTTAAAGATTTCAATGAGGCATCCCCTTCTCTGAGATACATGTCATAAAATCCTGGAATTACTCATCCACTGGACGAAAAACAAAAGTCACAATCCTGATCATGTTTTAAATCAAATCTTCCAAAATTCTAGTTCTTTAAGGATTTTTAATCCTTAAAGATTTGAATGAGGCATTCCCTTCTCTGAGATACATGTCATAAAATCCTGGAATTACTCATCCACTGGATGAAAAATACAAGTCACAATCTTGAGCACAAGTCTTCCAAAATTTTGGTTCTTTAAGGATTTGGATTTTTAATCCTTAAAGATTTCAATGAGGCATCCCCTTCTCTGAGATACACGTCATAAAAAGCTGGAATCATTCATCCACTGGATGAAAAACAAAAGTCACAATCCTGATCATGTTTTAAATCAAATCTTCCAAAATTCTAGTTCTTTAAGGATTTTTAATCCTTAAAGATTTCAATGAGGCATCCCCTTCTCTGAGATACATGTCATAAAATCCTGGAATTACTCATCCACTGGATGAAAAATAAAAGTCACAATCCTGAGCATGTTTCAAATCAAGTCTTCCAAAATTTAGGTTTAAAAATCCTTAAAGATTTTAAAGTTCTTTTGGATCATCAAGGATTTTTTTCCCCTCAGCTGTTGCTGACCCAGCCCCCAAACTACTCTCTGGTCTTTTAACATTTATTTCCCACTCAGGAGGGAGAAGAGTAAACCCAGAAATATTCCTGCACAAGAAGAGCAAACCTAGAAATATTCTGAAGGAGGTAAATAATCTTATTTATTGTTCAGATAAATGTTCAGAGATGTTCAGAGCAACATTCAACAGCATTTATTTCCCTCTCAGGAGGGAGAAGAGTAAACCCAGAAGTATTCCCTGCATGAGAAGAGTTAACCCAGAAATATTCTAAAGGAGGTAAATAATCTTTTGGAGATGTTCAGAGAGCAGCCACTTATGGAAGACAAGAACAACTTAAAAATGACAACTGGAAATTATAAAATCATAATTTAAAGACTCTGCCTGGCTAAGGGATAACACAGACAGCACCTCTGAGGTGGTCTGAGAGCATTTCAACTCCTTAATGAAAAAATCAATCAAACCAAGCTCATTCAACCCCTGCCCATCCCATCACTGCTTTAAGGCCAACTTCAGCACTGCAGCCTCCAAAAGGTGTGAAAATGGTGAAAATCTGCTTTGGCACTATGACATTTGGCCAAGTGAAGGACTTCAAAAGAGAATTCTGGCCACAGCAGCAGAAGCAGCAGAGGTGGACGTGACCAAGCTCCTGAGAACTCTGCTCTCACTCAAAGCCAGCCTGTAAACCCAGCCTAAACTTAAACTCCCTGTCTAGACCCCCTTGCAGCAGAATTCCTGCAGGATATCTCTGCTGGCACTGACCCAAGAGCCATCAGCTCCTCTCAGAGTGTAAAAGAGCCCAGCTGCCCTCACAGAGCCACTTTATTTATTCCAAATTCAATCCAAGATGCTTCTCACTTCATTCCTTTCTCCTAAGTGCCCTTTTTCTCTGCTTTAATATGCTAAAAATTACTGCTGGGATGAGGAAAACACATTAAAATGGAGAGTTCACACCTCTCAAGGGTGGATGGCAGGGGAGGTTTTTAGGATTCCAGTTGCTGGAGTCCTGTAACTCCCACAGGTGCCTGACAAGGAAAAGGGTTTCCAGCTTTCCAACTTTTACTGAAAGAAAAAAAAAAAAAAAAAGAAGTCAAGAGAAGAACATGAATTCAGAAAATCATTATTTAAACTGTCAGCCTTCCTTATTTTTATCTCCTAGTGGGGTTTTAACCCAGCTTTATACTTTGGGGAATTTCTGGTCTCATGGGGAAGGAGTTTATTTGCACTCACAGAGCAGCTCAAACCTCCTCTCCTTTTCTTTTTTTCCAAAGTTTCTTTCTGCTTTTGCTTTTCAGAAGATGAAATGAACTTTTTGCAGGAAGGAGAGCAATGTGAGGAGTGTTAAGTGTGACTGCAGGAGCTATTTCCAGTCTCCACAGCATTTACTGAGCAGTACATTGAAGAGGCCATGAAATGCTAATGATCTCCAGACTGCCAGAGATACTGTCCTAAAAAGAAGGAAAAAATCTCTTTGAGAGATATTTTTTCTTTTTTTTTTTTTTGCCTATTCCATCTCCAGAAAAACCACACAAAACTTTAACACCTCCCTTTGGCTAAAACTCTCCAAGTTACACTTGAAGAAAACCAAAAAGGAAAAACCAGATGGGGGTGGGGGAGTGCATAGAGATGATCCAGAGCTAAAATATCCATTAGTGGTAAATTCCCTCCCAAAAAAAACCCCCAACTGGGCTGCATGGGTCAGATTCCACCCTCAGACCCAGGAACCAGCTCCAAATTCACATTCACTCAGCCCTTTTTATTCTCCTGCTTGTCTAAGTGGCTGCTAGGCAACCCCAGCAGCATTGCTGTTCATATGCATTAAGTATTAACTATTATTTCATTCCTTCCCCCCTTTTTTTTTCCACAAAAAGGCAGCAAATTCGTGGCAGATCATTCTTTTTCCCAAAAGGAAATGCTGGCTGAAAATGGAGCTGTGGAAAGGGTGGATATTGCCAGTTTAGTTCCAGGCTGGGATGCATCCTGCACAACCCACCTGGAGCTCTCCTTAGGGGATAAAAATCTCATTTTTGGTACATCAGGAGATGCAGCTGCTCCAAGAGAAGCTCTGGAGGGAATTGCAGTGCTGCCCACGCAGAGAGCCAAAAATTCTGGTGTCAGTTTGGTGAAGCAGCAGCCACCCCCACTGCTGCAGCCCTTGTGTCCATGTGGAGGAGGGAATTCTCCACGTTCCAGATGTGGGAATTCCACATTCCAGATGTGGGAATTCTCCTGATGGACAGCAGAAAGGATGATGCTGCTGCTGCCCTGCCCAAGGCAGGGTTTGAGCCACAATTCAAAGATTTCTGATCCTCTCCCTGTGAGGAGCAGTTGTGGGAGCAGCATCCCCATCCCTGCCAAAGGCAGCTCTTAAACTCCAGTGAAGAAATAAAACATCAAAATTGGATGGGACAGCAGAAAGCAGAAGCTGGTGGTGTTTACAGATGGTTGGGATAGTTCAGCTCAGCACAGAAATTCAGTGATGCTGAATTCAGCCTGGTCCCTAACTTTGGTGACACTCCAGGACAATCATTACAACAGAGAGCAAGGTGCTGCTCAGCACAACAAAACCTCGGAAAAATGAATTTTTCACCTCCAGGAAGACTCCAAGAAGACCCCATCCCTGCCAAAGGCACCTCTTCCAGCCACTCCAGTGAAGAAATAAACATCAAAATTGGGATGGGACAGCAGAAAGCAGAAGCTGGTGGTGTTTAGAAATTATTGGGATGGTTGAGCTCAGCACAGGAATTCCATGATGCTGAATTCAGCCTGGTCCCTAATGTTGGTGACAATCATTACAACAGAGAGCAAAGTGCTGCTCTGCACAACAAAACCTCAGAAAAATGAATTTTTCACCTGCAGGAAGACTCAAAGAAGGGAGAGGGAAGATGCTGACAAGCAGAGCCCAGCACTCTTCCAGCCCAATGACATTTCTGAGTAATTACAAACCCTTAGGATCCATTATAATGTTAATTTACAGCCAGTTGTTGTGGAGAAGTGTGATTAGATGTTGTGTAGCTACCATGCAGACTGGAAGGAATGCTAAGAATGCCTCCAGCAGTATTGGACTAAACCCTTTTCTGACCCAGAGATGGGGCAACTGAGAGATGTTTTATAAACTTCTATTCCATTTTCAGTCTCATTTGAAGGGTGAGATAATACAGGTGTAACAATTAATGCTATCACAATCAGAAGCCAACTATTCCCTAATTACAATACACTATAAGCTAGGTTTCTATAGGATATATGGAGTTTTTACTTTCATTCCATAATATATTTTTATTATAATATAGGTTTCTATAGGATATATAGAATTTTTCTTTACTTTCTTTCCATAATATATTTTCACTATAAGATAGGTTTCTTGGCCTATCAGCTTTTGCCACATCATACTGCAATTGTCTTAAAACTAATAATCTAAATTATTCTTTGTGGGTGCTAGTACAATGCATCTTTTATAGTTCTATTTCTCTGTTTACACCTGAGATAATACAGGTGTAACAATTAATGCCATCACAACCAGAAGCCAACTATTTCCTAATTGCAATACATTATAAGCTAGGTTTCTATAGGATATGTTCTTTACTTTCTTTCTACAATATATGCTCACTATAAGCAAGGTTTCTACAGGATACATGGAGTTTTTCTTTACTTTCATTCCAAAATATATTTTCACTATAGGCTAGGTTTCTGTAGGATATATAGAATTTTTCTTTCCTTTTTTTCCATAATTTATGTTCACTAAAAGACAGGATTTGCCACACCATACTGCAAATGCCTTAAACTAATAATCTAAATTATTCTTTGTGAGTTCTAATACAATGCATGTATTATATTTCTATTTCCTCTAAAGTATCCAGTTTTATTTGTAAGGCCATCCTTTAAAACTTGTTTCTAGTTCCATTTCTCTCTCAGCAATGTCTGTGCTATTCCATGGCATTTCTAAGTCAGCATTTCTTATCTCAAGCTTTGCACACACTGTGGGAGCCTCTGTCAAACTTTGAGAATTCTCTCCAAATCCATTTCCCACAAGCAGGAAAAGAGCAGGAGCTGGAGCAGAGAGGAGCACCCCAAAGAGCTTGGGCAGGATCAGAGTTACTGGGAAGGTCCTGCAGCAGAAGGTTCAGGGATCAGCCCCTCTTCTGCTGCAGGAGGCTCCAGAGGAGCTGCCAAGCAATGGAAATGGGCACAGAATTCCAGGATGGTTTGGGTTGGAAGGATCTCAAAGCTCATCCAGTTCCACTCCTGCCCTTCCACTGCTCCAGAGAGGCTGCCAAGCAATAGGAATGGTCACACAATCCCAGGATGGTTCAAGTTGGAAGGATCTCAAAGCCTCAGGCCACCCCTGCCCATCCACTGCTCCAGAGGAGCTGCCAAGCAATGGAAATGTTCACAGAACCCCAGGATGGTTCAGGTTGGAAGGGACCTTAAAGCCCCTCCAGTGCCACACCTGACATGGGCAGGGACACCTCCCACTGCTCCAGAGGAGCTGCCAAGCAATGGAAATGTTCACACAATCTCAGGATGGTTTGGGTTGGAAGGATCTCAAAGCTCATCCAGTTCCACTCCTGCCCTTCCACTGCTCCAGAGAAGCTTCCAAGCAATGAAAATGTTCATAGAATCCCAGGATGGTTCAAGTTAGAAGGGATGTTAAAGCCCACCCAGTGCCACCCCTGCCCTTCCACTGCTCCAGAGAAGCTGCCAAGCAATGGAAATGTTCACAAAATCCCAGGATGGTTCAGGTTGGAAGGATCCCAAAGCTCATCCAGTGCCACCCCAGCCATGGCAGGGACACCTTCACCATCCCAGGCTGCTCCAAATCTCACCCAGCCTGGCCTTGGGCACTGCCAGGGATCCAGGGGCAGCCACAGCTGCTCTGGGAAATCCATCCCAGCCCCTGCCCACCCTCTCAGGTGACAATTTCTCCCCAATATCCCATCCAGCCCTGCCCTCTGGCAGTAGAAACCATTCCCTGTGTCCTGTCCCTCCACAGCACCTCCAGAAAAACCTGGCACAGAAGCATTTCCAAGGTTCCTTTTCAGGACACAGCTCAAAGTTTCCACCATCAGCCAAAGCAGAGTTCCTTGTGCCTGGTTCCCTGTCCCCTGCAGGTTGTGGCTGCTCCAGGACAATCCCAGAACCTGGGTACAGCTCATCCTCCTCTGCCTGGGATGGGAAGATCCCACTGGTGTCACTCCTCACATTTTCCAAACAAAGAAATGAGTATTTGTCTTAGCTGAGAGCATCCTATTGATTTATGCCACCAGCCCAATTCAAGAGTCCAGGCTGTTTTCTCTAATACAGGCCAGCCAGAAAATGTTTGTTTTTCAAATTATGCCAGGTTCCTTATGTTCTAACCAATGCTATGTTCTTATATTTCCTATATTTCTTATATTCTAACCAATATCAGTTGAGGATGAAAATGTTTGTTTTTCAATTTATGAGACATTTCTTATGTTTTAACCAATGCTATGTTCTTATGTTTCTTTTATTCTTACCAATGTTATGTTCTTATGTTTCTTATGTTCCAACCAGTATCAGTTAGGGTTGAAAATGTTTGTTTTGCAAATTGAGTTTTTCAGATTTTCCAAATTATTTCAAATCATGAAACTCAAAATATGAGTTTGTTATATTCTAAACAATGTTATGTTCTTATGTTTCTTATATTGTAACCAATGCAATGTTATGTTTCTTATATTCTAACCAATATCAGTTGAGGATGAAAATGTTTGTTTTTAAATTATGAGATTTTTCATATTTTCATATTTTTCAAATTATTTCAAATTATAAAACTCAAAATAGGAGTTCCTTATGTTCTAACCAATGTTAAGTTCTTATGTTTCTTATATTCTAAACAATGTTATGTTCTTCTATTTCCTATATTTTTTATATTCTAACCAATATCAGTTGAGGATGAAAATGTTTGGTTTTCAAATTATGAGATATTTCAAATTATGAAACTCAAAATATGAGTTTATGTTCTAACCAATGTTATGTTCTTATGTTTTTTATATTCTAACCAATATCAGTCGAGGATGAAAAATGTTTGTTTTGCAAATTATGAGATATTTCTTATGTTTTAACCCATGTTCTTATGTTTCTTATGTTCTAACCAATATCAGTTGAGGATGACAAAAACTTTTAAAAAGGTTTTAAACCACGACAAAACCTGTTAAAAAAGGTTAAAAAACTGAAACAAATCTCTTTATACACAATACACAATCTCTATATACAATGCCTGCCCATTTTGCAATGAAGAGAAGCAAAACTAGTAATTTGAATTTTTTTTTAACACTAACGTCACAGCACATTTGCAAGCAGAATCAGGCATAATTTCATTTCTGCAACCTACCCATTAAAAGGGCTGCCAGATTTGATATAAATTTTCCTCTACAAAACAAACTGATTAAATGCAGACTGAACTGGAGTCCCTAAAGCTTTGTCACAGCAAACTTCACGCAGCACTTTTGTCATTTGCAGGTGGAAACACATCAGAACATTCATTTTCAGCCTCATTTTCAGCACCTCGTTACTCTGCAAAGTAATATTTTGAAGCTACGAATAGGATCTAAATTATTCAGGGATGGAAAAAACAAATCCATCTCCTCTGGAAAGGAAAGCAGCAGCTGCTGAGAGCAGAGCAACTCTTCTCCCAAGGCCAAATCATCAGCAATGCAAATACCAGTGGGGAAATGCAGCAAAGAAAAGGTTTTCTAGGAATATTCTTGCAGGGAAAAAGGGTTTTGGAACATTTAGGGTGGAAGAGACCTCCCAGAGCATTGAGTCCAAGCTGGGACTGATCCCCAGAGTGATCAATTTAAATTAATTTAAAATAAAATTTTAAAGTTCAAATAATTTTATATATATATATACATATATATATATATATATATATATATATAACATGTATTTAATTATTTATATATAAATATATATAATATATATTAATAATAAATATTAATTTATATATAATAATTTAAAAATTTTAAATGTCATTATAATTAAATTAATTCAACATTAAGTTAAAATTAATTTTAAAATAATTAAATTTTAATAAAAAATAATTAAAATTATCATCTTAAATAATTAAATTAATATAAAATTAATTTTTATTTAATTAATTTAAAACCTGCAGTGTTTACCTATAAATATACAAGACCACATATCAGGTTTTAACGATTTTTTTACAAATCCATTTCTCACATCAAATGAGCAGAAAAGGCAGAGGGAGAAGGAATCTCCTCAGCATCACCTGAGGTTCTGACCCAGTCACACCTGGAGCTGCTTTTTCCATGGATATTTCAAATACCAGGCTCAGGGAGAGTTTAAATGAGGACAGGGAAAGAAGGGGAATGGGCAAAATTTGCACAGATTTAATTCTCTGAGCACATGGAGGAGGAAATTTGCAGATTTAATTCTCTGAGCATACAAAGGAAGAAATTTGCAGCATTCTTCCCAAAAAGAAAAAGGAAAAAAGTCCTGTAGGAAGGGCAGAGAGGACAGAGCATAAAACTCCACTTTATTCTGTTATTGAAGTGTTGGAATTGGAGTTTCTGTATCAACTCTCCTGCCTGAATTGCAGAACTTCAATAGGATCAGAGGAATCAGCATTCAGGTTTTTCACTGCACTAAGGATTTACTCTATTTTCCTTCTGAAATTATGAGTGTTTCTTTATTTCCTTTTGAAAACATGAATTGTTTGTTTATCACCCCATTATTGCTCTCTTAACTTTGCCTTATGACTGAATTGCATAAAGTTGTATTTTAAATGGTATAACCTAACTAAGCTGACATTATTATTAATTAATTATCACCCTATGCCATTCCATAGGGTAAATCCCTTCTTTGCAGCATTCTTCCCAAAAAGAAAAAAGAAAAAAGTCCTGTAGGAAGGGCAGAGAGGACAGAGCATGAAACTCCACTTTATTTTATTATTGAAGTTTTGGGATTGGGGTTTTTTCACCATCCACTCTCCTGCCTGAGTTGCAGAACTTCAAAAGGAGCAGAGGAATCAGCATTCAGGTTTTTCACTGCACTAAGGATTTACTCTATTTTCCTTTTGAAATTATGAATTGTTTATCACCCCATTATGCTCTTATTGCTCTCATAACTTTGCTTTCACTAAATTGCATAAAGCTGTATTTTAAAAGGTACAAGCTAACATTAATCTGACATTATTATTAATCTTACCCTATGCCATTCCATAGGGTAAATCCCCTCTTTGCAGCATTCTTCCCAAACAGAAAAAGGAAAAACGTCCTGTAGGAAGGGCAGAGAGGACAGAGCATGAAACTCCACTTTATTCTGTTATTGAAGTGTTGGGATTGGGGTTTCTGCACCATCCATTCTCCTGCCTGAGTTGCAGAACTTCAAAAGGATCAGAGGAATCAGCATTCAGGTTTTTCACTGCACTAAGGATTTACTCTATTTTCCTTTTAAATTATGAAAGTTTCTTTATTTCCTTTTGAAATTATGAATTGTTTATCACTCCATTATTGCTCTCTTAACTTTGCTTTGTCCTGACTGCATAAAGCTGTATTTTAAAAGGTACAAGCTAACATTAATCTGACATTATTATTGATCTTACCCTATGCCATTCCATAGGGTAAATCCCCTCTTTGCAGCATTCTTCCCAAACAGAAAAAGGAAAAAAGTCCTGTAGGAAGGGCAGAGAGGACAGAGCATGAAAGTCCACTTTATTTTGTTATTGAGGTGTTGGGATTGGGGTTTCTCTATCAACTCTCGTCCCTGAGTTGTAGAACTTCAAAAGGATCAGAGGAATCAGCATTCAGATTTTCCACTGCTCTAAAGGTTTTAATCTATTTTCCTTTTGAAATTATGAATTGTTTATCACCCCATTATTGCCTATGCGACTGAATTGCATAAAATTGTATTTTAAAAGGTTCAACCTAACACTAATTTGACATTCCATAGGATAAATCTTTGCAGCATTCTTCCCAAAGAAGGAAAAGGGAAAAGTAGGAAGGGCAGAGAGGACAGAGCATTAAACTCCACTTAATTTTGTTATTGAGCTATTGGGATTGGGGTTTTTTCACCATCCACACTCGCCCTTCCCTCCTCTGTGACTCACAGCTCTCTATGGGCCAGGAGCTGTGGGTATTTATGAGCCAAACGTGTTCCAACAGCTCAGAGAATTTTAGAAACAGCTTCCAGCAGCTCTGGAGAGCCTCAGAGCAGCAGGTAGCCAGGAAAGACCACGGTGCTGCCAATTTTAACAGCAGAATGATTTGTTCTCTTAAAAAAAAAAAAAAAACCTCACTTTTCATTGGCTCCTTTATTTACCAAGGACAGATTTGGGTGGGGAATACAGGGAAGAGTTTCTTCTGTGCAGCCAGATGGAATTCCAAACCCAGTTATTTAGGCAGGGAGTTAAGGGGAAGATGTCAAAATATGTTTTCCATTAAGGTAACAGCGGAAAACACGAGGTTTAAAATACAGCATACAAACAATTCCTGCTCTGCTACCAGAACTTTTGCCAACAGGAGGGATTTGATCACCAGAGTTAGCTTAAACCAACAGCAACAGAGTTGTAAGGCAGAAATTTGGTATTTTATTCTGAAATATTTGCTTGGGGTGCTGCTTGCCATCAGACTTCAGTCAAAATAAGCCTTAGCAAATGATATGTTAAACAATCTCATCTGCCTGTTTCAAAGGCAGAAAAGCCAAGTAGATTTTGTTAATCCTGAATTTCCAGTTCAGCCTTCCAACAGAGAAGGGACATTTTTTGCTCTTATTCACCATGTGAGAGCAGCAATCAAGATATTGACAGCAAATTTTAACAATCAATAGAACACTGAATTTTTTTTTTTTTTTTTTTTTTTTTTTTTTACTGGAGAAGTTTTACTTTCTGCAGATGGAAGGGAGAAGAAAAAAGAGCACCATCAGCTTCCCTGCTTCTGCACTTAGGTGCTGTGGCAGAAAGAACTCCAGAGGGAATAATTCTCATTTTTCTGCACTCCAGCAAAGAGGGGTTTGGAGGAGTCACAGGGAAAGAGGCAGTGACAGCTGAGAGGAGGGGAAAGGGAGAAAAAGGGGAAAAGGAAGAAAGAGGAGAGGGAGAAGAGGAGAGGGAGAAGAAGAGAAGAGAAGAGAAGAGAAGAGAAGAGAAGAGAAGAGAAGAGAAGAGAAGAGAAGAGAAGAGAAGAGAAGAGAAGAGAAGAGAAGAGAAGAGAAGAGAAGAGAAGAGAAGAGAAGAGAAGAGAAGAGAAGAGAAGAGAAGAGAAGAGAAGAGAAGAGAAGAGAAAAGAGAAGAGAAGAGAAGAGAAGAGAAGAGAAGGAGACATTTAGAAGAGAAGAGAAGGTAGAAGAGAAGGGAGAAGAGAAGGGAGAAGAGAAGAGAAGGTAGAAGAGAAGGGAGAAGAGAAGGGAGAAGAGAAGGGAGAAGAGAAGGGAGAAGAGAAGGGAGAAGAGAAGAGAAGAGAAGAGAAGAGAAGAGAAGAGAAGAGAAGAGAAGAGAAGAGAAGAGAAGAGAAGAGAAGAGAAGAGAAGAGAAGAGAAGAGAAGAGAAGAGAAGAGAAGAGAAGAGAAGAGAAGAGAAGAGAAGAGAAGAGAAGAGAAGGAGACATTTAATGAAATGGTGTTTGCAGCCTGGCTCTCCAGTCTCTAAGGGCCAAAGCTGAGGCTGGACAAGGGAACAGATTTTTAATATTAAAATCCTATGTTTTTACATTATTGGACCTTATTACTGCCTATATCCTCTAACCAACCTGCTCCTGTTTGGGAGGAAATCATTCTTCCAGGGAACAGACAGTAGCTCAACTCTTATATTAGCTTTCTGATACAGGGAAAATTAGTAAAATTTTTATAAACCTGAGCAAGAAAAAGGTATAAAAATCACTGCAGAGTGGCCACAGGCTGTCAGTTGTCACCAACTTCCATTCACTGCTGTGCTATGATGGTTATAAACCTGAAGTGTAAAGTGGAAATCCATCCACAGACAATTTACTTTTCCCCAGCAGAATATTGCATGATGTTGTGGCTAATCACATAATTCAATCCTCATGTATTCAGAGATCACTCAGAAATCAGGAGAATGCATTCAAAACCTTCACTGCGTGGAATATTTCATTGCCCAAACATCACAATATAAATTCAAGCAAGTAGCTGCCAAAAGAAAAAGTCAGAACAGAAATTCCTTAATGATTGACTAAGGAGAGACTCATCACCAAGGAATTAAGTAATTCTTAGGGGAAAGTGAATTAAAATTGCAGTGTATGATGTATTAATTATTTGGTGGCAGTTGAAGAAAAAAGCTTGGGTTTTAAGGACACAGCTGGAGGAATTTAACCCATTATATAAATTGACTTTTTAAACGTGCAAAAAGGGAAATCTGAGTTTCACTGGGTCCTGCAAGCAGAGCAATGTGGAACAGAAAGTTTTACTCATCTGCAGTTCATTTTTGTTCCAAAATTCCCTTTTTAGAGCATTCTTGCTGTGTGTTGATCTGGATTGTAAAACAACCTGAAGAGTGATTCTGGAATCACTTCAGCAAGAAATGCCCCAACCACTATTTCCCCCAAATTTCTGTAACTAAACCATTTCTCCAGGGGTTTGTTGGCTGTTCTCTGAATTTTTTCAGCACTAAAACACAGCTCTGAGCATCATCTCTGCATCTCCAGCAGCTCAAGCCCTGCAGGATCCCTGCCCCCAGCAGGAAATTTTTAAATAGGAAAATAAGAAAATCCTCTGGAGAGGGGTTTTTCCTGAGGAATCATTTTAAGGGAGCAGAAAGAAGCCCGGATGTCTCTTCCAACCAAACCATTCTGGGATTGTCTAAGTGCCACTGCATTAAATATTCCAGGAGGGCACAAAACAGAAAAATAGTGGCACCATCCCAAAAAAGAAGAAAAAAAAAAAAAAAGGAAGCAGAGCAATAATGACACCATCCCCAAAAAATGTGTGTCTTGTTTTGATCAGTGAGTAAAGCTACAAGCACCTGAGGCTTTCAAAGCACTTTAGAAATATTAATCCTTTAGGAGTTTGCCCATCTTAACTTTCTGGGTTCTAGGGGAAAACAACAATAACAACAACACAAAAAAACCCACAAAAAACCAAACCAAACAAACCAAAAAATCCCCAAACAAACAAAAATAAGAAAAAAAAAAAAAATCAAAACAACAGGGATTGAATTATTCCCTACTGGAAAATGGAAATGAAAGCACACAGCAAATAAAGCAGAATTTCCCAAACACACTCTGAAGTGCCAAAGGATGTGGATTGTGGATCAGAGGAATATGGGGCTGGCTAGATCAGAGATTAATTTGTGCCTCAGGGGACTCCTGGCACAGGGGAGTCTAAGGTGGCACAAAAACCCCAGTGAGGATGGAGTCCAGAGGCAAAGAGATGAATCAGAAATGTGGAATAAACACCCTTGGAACTGCACTTGATCACAATTTACTCTTAGAAATACATAATGTGTCTGTACATGTATGTATAAGGTATATTTTATATATCATTGTGCATAAATATCTAGGAAATAACCCAAATCCCACAGACACTGGTACAGCTGCAGCCCCAGGGCCTGAAAAGCCAGAGATTTTCTTGTGACAGTCACACCCTCAGATGTTTTGATATGAAAATGTCTCCTTTCAGTCCCCAGCAAACAAGTGGTGATTTTGATATTCACAACCACAGAGCCTGCAAGGAACCTGTGGGGCTGATGGCAAAGCACATTTCCCCACAGGGCAGCAGTCAGGGACTGCAAAATCCTGAGCATGATGAGGGGGATCAGGTTTGTATGGCAGATTTTACCTATGAAAAGGGGCTGAAAAGGACAAAGTGGTGCACAGAGAGACTCACTGCAATCCATTCTCTGTCTTTGTTGTGATCACAGAATCGTGGTGATGCCTCAGGTTTGAGCTTTTGTGTTTTTCAGATTCTGTGCTGCTTTATGTGTGGGTCTGGGATTCACATGAGGGGATGGTGAGCTCTGTGCACAGAGCAGGGAGACAAAACAATTCCTGCTCCAGCTGGGGACCAAGGACAAATGATCCAAATCTCAGGCCCAAGAGCACAAACAACGTGGGCTGGACACAAGAAGGATGGGACTGCATGGATTAATTGGATAATTAACTCCAATATGCAAATGGAGCAGAACTTACAAAAGTGAGAGACCCTGTGATCAGTTGTGCATTTTGTGACCATTTTGGTTCACCTTGGGTGCAGCCCTGGCTGGGCTCTTGTGCTGCCCAAGGTGGATCCATTGAGGCCTCTTAATAAATCCTGCTTTATTCTGTAACTCTGTCCAGTCTCCTTTCTAGCTCAGCCCTCACAAGGCATCAACGGAATGGTTTGGGTGGGAAGAACCTTGGAGAACATCTGGCCATGGCAGGGACACCTCCCACTGTCCCAGGGTGCTCCAATGTCCAGCCTGGCCTTGGGCACTGCCAGGGATCCAGGGGCAGCCACAGCTGCTCTGGGAATTCCATCCCACCCCCTCTCCACCTTCACAGGGAACAATTCCTTCCAAATACCCCACAAAAATCTCCTCTTTTCCAGTGGGAGCCATTCCCTGTGCGCTGTCCCTCCAGGCCTTGTCCCCAGCCCCTCTGCAGGTCTCCTGGAGCCCCTTCAGGCCCTGCACGTGGCTCTGAGCTCTCCCTGGAACCTTCTCCTCTCCTGCCAGGGAACATTTCCTGCCCCATATCCCATCTAAATGGCATTTCTTTCCCACCTAAATGTCACTTTTCCAGTGGGAAGTTGTTCCCTGTTCTGACCCTCCATCCATTGTCCCCAGTCCCTCTCCTGGAGCCCCTTTAGGGCCCTCAAGGGGATCTGAGCTCTCCTTGGAGCCTTCTCCTTTCCTGCCAGGAAACAATTCCTGCCCAATATCCCATCCAAATGTGGGGTTTTTTTCCCATCTAAATGAGTTTTTTTCCATCTAAATGGTATTTTTCCCATCTAAGTTTCACTTTTTCAGTGGGAGCCATTCCCTGTGTCCTGTCCCTCCAGGCCTTATCCCCAGTCCCTCTGCAGCTTTCCTGGAGCCCTTCAGGCCCTGCAAGGGGCTCTGAGCTCTCCCTGGCTCCATGGAGTTTATCCCTAATTAACAGGGTAATTAACAGGGTTATTAACTCAAACAGCCCCGAGGTTCCTGCCTCAAGAGGAGCAGAGCCCATCCCAGCAGCCTGGGTGACGCAGCTGTGCTGGAATGTCCTGGCACAGAATAATTAAATAATTAACCCTCCTTCCTCGGGGTGAGAAGATCTCTACTAATTTAAATTAAATTCTCTATTAATTTACTAAATTTATTTTAATTACTAAATTTAAATGAAATTGCTAAATTTAAATTACCAAATTTAAATTAAATTACTAAATTTACTAAAATTACTAAATTTAAATTAAAACTCTCTACTAATTTAAAATTTATCAACTATACAAACTCTAAAATAAGAATTTAATGCTATATTACTGAATAATTTATAAAAACTTAATAATTAATGAATAGATGTAATAATATTAAATATTTAATTAATAAATTAATAATAAAATCTGTCAACTATTACAAACTCTAAAATAACAATTCACTGCTATAATACTTAATAATTATATAATTTAATATATATTAATTATGTATATAATACATAATTAATATAATAATATATAATAATATATTATGTTATTAATATATATAATATATATAATATATATAATATATATAATATAATAATGTATATAATCTAATTAATTCCTAAGTATTATCAATTTCTTTGATAATTATTATTATAAATTTATTTGATAATTATTATCATCAATTTCTTTGATAATAAATTTCTTTCTTGTCACTACATACATTATTTTTACTCTAATGTTTCCTCATAACAAAAAATATTAATAGTAACAACTCATGTCATAAACATGGACCCCAACAGATCTCTGAGTTACACCAGGAGTAGCAACAACTTTGCTTCTGCAAGCCCAACTCAGCTCAGAGGGGTGCAGGACAATGTGGCAGAGGATGTGCCTAAAATATGAGGGTGAACTTTGCATTTCTGGTTTGAGGGGTGCTGTTTCTTCCATATTTTTCATATAGAAAAAATTACATTCTGCATGCAAGCAGCTGTGAGAGCTGGGCAGGCAAGCCCCAGGTTCTTTAAGGGGTTTAAAGAAATATTCTGTGGAGGATATTTCACCTTCCTGGCAGGTGGAAGTCTTCTAACAGAGGTTCACATCTGTCACATTAAGGAGAATAAATATTTGCTAGGAAGAAGGAAGCTTTGAAGACCAGCCTGGTGACCAGGAGCCATTATTTCTCTTCTTATTTATACCTATTAAAGAAAAATTTCCTCCCATGATTGGTCATTTAAGGTCATGAATATTTGAAAAGATCTGTGTTTCATCTCCTTTGGGGGGAAGGGTGGGGGTTTGAGCAGCACAAGAAATTGTTTAAATGCAGGACAAATTAAGCAGAACCAGTCCATGTGCACTTAATCCACATTTCACAGCCCAGAGGTGAATTTTGAGTTGTTTTTTAGACTGGACCATCCCAGACAGCTCAGGGAAGGAGGAGAAAAATATCCTTGCACAGAGCAGCGAGGTGACAGCACTGACAACAGCAGCTCCAGCACACCCAGAGCCTGAGCTTATCTCCCAACTGCTTCCTCCCAGCTTATCAGAGGCTGCACGACCTCCCTGCACTGCCAAACAAGAGCCTGGCTAACAGAAAATATGAGAGTGTTGGTGAGAAAGGCCCCAGAGCTGCTGGAATATCCAGCTCTGTGCAGGATCCATCCTTGTTTCCCATGAGCTGCACAGAGAAGGGTGTGCACACTTCACTGTCCACCTCACCACACACCTCCAGGAGCCTCCTGCTCCAGCCTGGGCTCACAGAATTCCAGAAAATCCTGAGCTGGATCCCACAGGGATCATCAGTGCAGCTCCTGGACCTGCACAGGATTCATCACTTCATCCTCATGCTTCCAAATGAGTGGGGCACTTCCAAAAGAAAGAGCCCAAACCTCACCCTGACACCCCTGAGAGCTCTGTCAGTGAGGGGCTGGGAGCACAAACCCTGTGAGGAACAGCTGAGGGAGCTGGGGGTGCTCAGCCTGGAGAAAAGGAGACTCAGGGGTGCCCCCATCACTCTGCAGCTCCTGAAAGGTGCCTGTGCTCAGCTGGGGCTGGGCTCTGTCTGCAGGAACTGACAGAACCAGAGCACACAGCCTCGAGCTGTGCCAAGGGAAATACAGGTTGGATATCAGGGAAAAAATGTAGTTTGGGTATTAGGAAGTTGGTGAGATCCTATCCTATAGGCAGGACATTAGGAAAAACCTAATTAGCATATTAGGAAAAAATCAGCTCAGCTCAGGATCAGATCTTGGAGAAAATCAAGAAGGGAACAGAAAAAGAATCCCAGAATGGTTTGGGTTGGAAAGGACCTTAAAGCTCCTCCTGTTCTGCCTCCTGCCACCTTCTCACCACCCATCCAGGAACACTTCCAGGAAGCCTCAGCTTCTCTGGGCAATCTGTGCCACAACCTCATCACCAACAAAGGGAAAATTCCTTCCTGACATTTCATCTAAACCTGCCCTCCCTTCAGTTTAAGCCATGTCCTTTCACATGAGTTGATGCTCTAATCCAACAGCACCTAAAACATGAGAAACCCTGTGTGCAAAAGCATCATCAGATGCTCAGGTGCTCCAGAAGTCAATCATCCATCATAAATAACCTTCACAAATCAGGGGAACACAATAACTTCCACCAGCACTTCACTGAGGCCATCACTATTGCTGTGTAGCACTGCTGGATGTCTCTATATGATAATAAAAATAAAAATAAAAATTCAGTGCAAAAGGGCAAGGGCAGCTGCTTTATCTAAAACCTCCAGGACTCTCAGACACCAGAGGTCAGAAGAACAAGAATAACTGATATCATTCCCTGGGCAGGCTGAATGTTTAATCAGCTGTGTGTTAAGCCAGAAATTCTCCAGAACAGTTCCAGGGTTGTCATGGTGGCAATGGGATCTTAAGCTGATACAAGGAACAGTCTGACAATGACTAACCAGGTGGTTGTTAAGGAAATTGCTAATTCTGCTGAGGTTGTTTGCCTATAATCATTCCACCCCCACTTTTCCCCCTTCTCTCCTCTTTCCCCTGATGTTTCTTGTCATTCTTAACTAGTGACACCTCCAGAAGAGGCATCCTTAATTAAAGGCTCCATTCAGCAGGACCCTTTGCCTCGTGTTAACCTCAAAGAACCACCAGCCACGTAATCCCAGCCAAATTCCTGAATTCCTGGTGTTTCACCCCAAACATCACTTCATCCTCGTGCTTCCAAATGAATGAGGCACTTCCCAAACTCAGCCATGGAGACAGAAACATCTCTCTTCACACCTGGATTTGCTCCTGATGTGTGGAGCCCACAAGGACTCCCTCATCCCCAGCATGGCTGCAAAAGGGATGTTTGTGAGTTTGGAGAAGGGTTTGGTTCCTGATTGTAAAGGGAAAATTTGCACTCCAAAGATCATTGGGAGAGAAGTGAATCCAGCCAGAATACTTTTCTCTAGAAGAGATGGAGGAAATTTAATTTTATGTGCCAAAGAGCAATATCAACCCTAAATTTCCTCTTTTTCAGTTTCAACCCATTCACCCTTGTCCTGCCACTCCTGATTCAGACATGCTGAACACAAACAGCAATTGCTGGGATTTGAACTGCTCTGAAAGGCCTGGAAGGTGAGCCCTGGATTTGACAGGGAGCCAGGAAATCTCACAGAATCATGGAATTATTTGGGTTGGAAAGGTCCTTAAAGCTCAGCCCATCCCACCCCTGCCATGGCAGGGACACCTTCCACCATCCCAGGTGCTCCAAGCCCTGTCCAGCCTGGCCTTGGGCACTGCCAGGGATGAGGCAGGCACATCTCTGGAAAACCTTTGGCTCACCCTCCTGTCAGTGAAGAATGTCTTTGGTTTTCAACCCTAAATTTCCTCTCTTTCAGTTTCAACCCATCCCCCTTGTCCTGCCAGTGCTGATTCAGAGATGCTGAACACGGAGCCATCCCCTGGAGCTCTGCTTTGTTCTTGCTCATGTTCCACCTTTACTTTGCCAGGATGAGACTTTGTAAAGATCAGAGATGCCCTGAAGAAGTCAGAGCATGGAGTCATCCTGATGCCTCAGGTTTGAGCTTTTCTATTTTTCAGATTCTGTGCTGCTTTAGTGGGTGGGTCTGGGCTTCACATCAGGGGATGGTGAGCTCTGTGCACAGAGCAGGGAGACAAAACAATTCCTGCTCCAGCTGGGCACCAAGGACAAATGACCCAAATCTCAGCCCAAGAGCACAAACAACGTGGGCTGGAGAGAGAAAAACAAGAAGGATCGGACTGAATGGGCTAATTGGATAATTAACTCCAATATGCAAATGGAGCAGAATTGATAAAAATGAGAGATCCTGAGACCTGTTGTGCATTTTGTGACCATTTTGGTTCACCTTGGGTGCAGCCCTGGCTGGGCTCTTGTGCTGCCCAAGGTGGATCCATTGAGGCCTCTTAATAAATCCTGCTTTATTCTTTAGCTCTGTGTAATCTCTGTTCTAGGTCAGCCTTCACAAGGATGGAATGGTTTGGGTGGGGAGGAACCTTGGAGAACATCTGGCCATGGCAGGGACACCTCCCACTGTCCAGCCTGGCCTTGGGCACTGCCAGGGATCCAGGGGCAGCCACAGCTGCTCTGCAAATTCCATCCCAGCTCCTCCCTACCCTGCCAGGGAACAATTCCTTCCAAATACCCCACAAAAATCTCCCCTTTTCCAGTGGGAGCCATTCCCTGTGTCCTGTCCCTCCAGGCCTTGTCCCCAGTCCTCTCTTGGAGCTCCTTCAGGCCCTACCAGGGACTCTGAGCTCTCCCTGGAGCCTTCTCTTGTCCAGGTGAGCACCCCCAGCTCTGCCATGGAACAATTCTTTCCCAATATTCCACCTAAATGGGATTTTTTTTCCATCTAAATCTCAGTGGGAAGCCATTCCCTGTTTTAGGTCAGCCTTCACAAGGCACCAGCCCTGCCAGGGGATTCAGGGACGTGTCTCAAGCTCCTCAGAGCCTGCATGAGGTACCTGCTGCTGTTTGTCCTCACACACATCCACACATCCTGCACATGAAGCCAAAGAAAAACTACCTCACACAGGAGAAAAAAATAAAAAACTGTGGAACCTGGATGGTGGGAATATGCACCAGTGAGCTCATCAGGGAGGAATAGCTCTACAGTCAATATAATTATTATTTCTGTCAGCTTCTTGCTGAGGATTTCTTTCAGATTTGGGACAAGAAAACAAAGCATTTGATTTTTGTTTGCATATTCTTTACAT
Organism: Ammospiza caudacuta; assembly: GCF_027887145.1. Lineage (NCBI taxonomy): Eukaryota > Metazoa > Chordata > Aves > Passeriformes > Passerellidae > Ammospiza > Ammospiza caudacuta. The sequence continues at coordinate 2,888,145 of NC_080620.1, read as the reverse complement.
GAAAGTCATTATTGGTGCAGCATTGTGTGACCTGTTCCTTTCACTGCAATGTTCTGTCATTAACCTCTTGCAAAGTTTCCTCCCACGACACATTTGTACAACTCTGAGACTTCTCTGCCATTTATTAAACTCAGAAAAAGAAATTTCTAATAGAAATCTAACTCAGGAATAAACCAAACTTATGAATTGTCTTTAAATGAGTTTTTAAATGCCTTCATTTGGGATTTCTACAGCTCTTCACTCCTGAGGACATCAGGAAATAGCCATGAAATTGTGGCTGGGTGTTGGGATGGATCTCAGGGAAAGGTTCTGTGATTTTATGACCAGATCAAGGAACCAAAACAGTTTCTAAAGCTCTGTTTGGGAAACTTCTTGCTCCTGTTGCAATTTAAAATACACCTTTTAACTTTATTGCAGGGCAGACACTGCCTAACCCCTGCAGTGACATAAGTGAGCAGGGGAAGAGGACTGTGGGAAGAGGAAAAGTTTCTCATTCACTGGCATGAAATCACATGTCTAGACATAACCACCTATTGTTTTAAGAACTCAGCTGAATTAACAACATCTAAACTTCTCTAGAAATCACCATCTTTCATAAAACATCACCCAAAGCTGAAAGTAAGTTTGTTTTTTTCTCTTTCCCCCCAATCTGTAAATAATTTGTGTATTAACATGTCCTGAAATAATTTCTGAAATACGAACATTGCCATCCCTTATAAAACATCACCAAAAGCTGAAAGTGGGTTTGTTTTTTTCTGCTTTCCCCCCAAATAAAAATAATTTGTGTATTAATATGACCATTAAATAATTTCCTCTCTGTGCTTTGTGTGCTAAGAAAAGGGACTGTAGGAAGTGCCCTGTACAAATGGATTCCTCTTTGCTCAGGGATTACAGGTTTGTGAAGGAAGGTTTTATGAATTTATGGATGATTATTCCATGAACTGCTTGGATTCCTCTGTTTAGAGGTTCACAGTTTGTGCTGAAAGAAGATTTTGTCACCTATTTATGAATTTATGGATAATTATTCCATAAACTGCTTGGATTCTTGTGTTAAGAGGTCCGTGGTTTGTGCTGAAGAAAGGTTTTACCATCTATTTATGAATTTATTGATAGTTAATCCATAAACTGCTTGGATTCCTTCCTCTTTGCTCAGTAGGTAAAGGGGTCCATGGTTTGTGCTGAAGGAAGGTTTTGTCATCTATTTATGAATTTATGGATAATTATTCCATGAACTGCTTGGAGTCCTCTGTTTAGAGGTCCATGGTTTGTGCTGAAGGAAGATTTCATCATCTGTTTATGAATTTATGGATAATTATTCCATAAACTGCTTGGATTCCTCTGTTTAGGGTTCCACAGCTTGTGCTGAAGGAAGGTTTTGTCACCTATTTATCAATTCATGGATAATTATTCCATGAGCATCTTGGATTCTTGTGTTAACGGGTCCAGGGTTTGTGCTGAAGGAAGATTTTGTCACCTATTTATGAATTTATTGATAATTATTCCATGAACTGCTTGGATTCCTGTGTTAAGGGGTCCATAGCTTGTGCTGAAGGAAGGTTTTATCATCTATTTATGAATTTTTGGAGAATTATCCCTAAGCTGCTGGACAGACGAGGAAAGGCCAGCACGTTCCCAGACAATCAGCTGGATTTGTGTGTTTGAACAAAGGAATAAAGACTCGCCAGCCCAAATAAGACAAAACAACGAGTCTGAAAGGGCAGATTGCAGACAGAAACCTCCCCTTTGGGCGTGTCCAATATCGGCACCGCAGGCCTGGATCCAAATGGATCCCAAACCAGGTCCCAATGGATCCCAGCCCAGATCCCAATGGATCCCAGCCCGGATCTTGAGGGATCCCAGACTGGGTCCTGATGGATCCAGGCCAAGATCCTGATGGATGCCAGCCTGGGTCCTGATGGATCCCAGCCCTGATCCCAGTCTGGATCCCAATGGATCCTAACCCCAATCCCAATGGATCCCAGTGCAGACCCTGATGGATCCCAACCCGGGTCCCAATGGATCCTGATGGATCCCAATGGATCCCAGCCTGGACCCTGATGGATCCTAGCCCCAATCCTGATGGATCCCAATGGATCCCAGCCTGGATCCTGATGGATCCCAATGGATCCCAGCCTGGATCCTGATGGATCCCAGCCCCAGTCCCGGTGGATCTTGATGGATCCCAATGGATCCCAGCCTGGATCCTGATGGATCCCAGCCCCAATCCCGATGGATCCTGATGGATCCCAGCCTGGATCCTGATGGATCCCAATGGATTCCCAACTTGGATCCCGATTGATCCCAATGGATTCCCAACCCTGATCCCGATGGATCCCAGCCCTAATCCTGATGGAACCCAGCCCCGATCCCACTGGATCCTAACCCAGCTCCCAATGGATCCCAGCCCTGATCCCAATGAATCCCAGCCCAGATCCCAATAGATCCCAGCCCCAATTCCGATGGATCCCAGCCCTGATCCTGATGGATCCCAACCCCGATCCCGATGGATCCCAACCCCGATCCCGATGGATCCTGATGGATCCCAGCCTGGATCCTGATGGATCCCAGCCCCAGTCCCGATGGATCCCAGCTCAGATCCCAATGAATCCCAGCCCCAATGCCGATGGATCCCAGCCCCGATCCTGATGGATCCCAACCCGGGTCCCAATGGATCCCAACCCCGATCCCGATGGATCCCAACCCCGATCCTGATGGATCCCAACCCCGATCCCGATGGATCCCAACCCCGATCCCGATGGATCCCAGCCTGGAACCCGATGGATCCCAATCCCCGGGGCCGGGCGGGCACGCTGTGCTCCCGCTGGCCCGCACCCAGCCCTGCACAGCTCTGGCATTTGTTCCGAGGGAGGCAGCCGGGGAGGGAGATGTGGGGTTAAAAATAACTCGGCACTTCCAGCAGAGACTGCCGAGAGCGGGCGGGCCCCGCCTGTTGAATCAGCACCGAGCCCGGGCTCCGCTTTTAGCTCGGCTCGAGCGGGGGAAATGGGCTGGGATCCGCCAAAGCCGCTCTGTGTACGGCCCTCCATGGGCAGGGAAAAGATGTTGTGATGAAACGTGGCAGCTGTCGGTGCTCCGAGGTGTTACAAGCACGGGGTTATTTAAAGACAATGAGTGGCGCCGGCTGTTCTGCAGCACTGAAGTTATTTTGGGGCAGAAAGTGGCTTTTAGTGGCAGGGAATACTCTCAGCTGGAGGATTTCCCCCAAAAGGCAGGAGAAATGATGTCATCTCGATAGTTACAGAATTCCAGGATAGTTTGGGATGGAAGGGAGCCTAAATCCCACCTTGCTCCACCCTGTCCCATGGGCAGGGACACCTTCTATAAGCCCAGGGTGCTCCAAGCTCCATCCAGCCTGGCCTTGGCCACGGCCAGGGATGGGTCTGATGGTGTTTACACACACAAAATGACACAGAAAGTGTATTTCTGATGTACCTTCCCATACCTGACACACAATTTAACACCAACTCTCTCTAGACCACACTCAGCCTTAAATCCTGGGATGGGTGACCCCATCCCTCCCTTCCCAGCCCGGCTGCAGGGGCTCAGTGTGGACCCAAGTCCCTTGATGCAGGAGATGCCTCCATTTATGGGCCAAATCTACAAGTTTATATGGCAATCCTACAGATTTATATGGTACTCCTACAAATTTATATGGCAATCCTACAAATTTATATGGTGGTCCTACAAGTCTATATGGCAAACCTACAAATTTATATGGTGGTCCTACAAGTTTATAAGGCAATCCTACAAATTTATACGGTAATCCTACAAGTTTATAAGGCAATCCTACAAATTTATATGGTAATCCTACAAGTTTATAAGGCAATCCTACAAATTTATATGGTAATCCTACAAGTTTATAAGGCAATCCTACAAATTTATATGGTGGTCCTACAAGTTTATAAGGCAATCCTACAAATTTATAAGGTGGTCCTACAAGTTTATAAGGCAATCCTAGAAATTTATATGGTGGTCCTACAAGTTTATAAGGCAATCCTACAAATTTATATGGTGGTCCTACAAGTTTATAAGGCAATCCTACAAATTTATACGGTAATCCTACAAATTTATATGGCAATCCTACAAATTTATAAGGTGGTCCTACAAATTTATATGGCAATCCTACAAATTTATAAGGTGGTCCTACAACTTTATAAGGCAAACCTACAAATTTATATGGTGGTCCTACAAGTTTATAAGGCAATCCTACAAATTTATACAATAATCCTACAAATTTATATGGCAATCCTACAAATTTATAAGGTGGTCCTACAAGTCTATATGGCAATCCTACAAATTTATAAGGTGGTCCTACAAGTTTATAAGGCAATCCTACAAATTTATAAGGTGGTCCTACAAGTTTATAAGGCAATCCTACAAATTTATACAGTAATCCTACAAGTTTATAAGGCAATCCTACAAATTTATATGGTGGTCCTACAAGTTTATAAGGCAATCCTACAAATTTATACAGTAATCCTACAAGTTTATAAGGCAATCCTACAAATTTATATGGTGGTCCTACAAGTTTATAAGGCAATCCTACAAATTTATATGGTGGTCCTACAAGTTTATAAGGCAATCCTACAAATTTATAAGGTGGTCCTACAAGTTTATAAGGCAATCCTACAAATTTATATGGTGGTCCTACAAGTTTATAAGGCAATCCTACAAATTTATACAGTAATCCTACAAGTTTATAAGGCAATCCTACAAATTTATATGGTGGTCCTACAAGTTTATAAGGCAATCCTACAAATTTATATGGTGGTCCTACAAGTTTATAAGGCAATCCTACAAATTTATAAGGTGGTCCTACAAGTTTATAAGGCAATCCTACAAATTTATATGGTGGTCCTACAAGTTTATAAGGCAATCCTACAAATTTATATGGCAATCCTACAAATTTATATGGCGGTCCTACAAGTCTATATGGCAATCCTACAAATTTATATGGTGGTCCTACAAGTTTATAAGGCAAACCTACAAATTTATATGGTGGTCCTACAAATTTATAAGGCGGTCCTACAAGTTTATAAGGCAATCCTACAAATTTTTATGGTAATCCTACAAATTTATATGGCAATCCTACAAAACACTCTTTGAGAGGGCTAAAGGAAAGACCCCAGGGCGCTGCCTGCAGTGTCAGCCCCTCTCCAGGTGCTGCAGATTTCTCACAGGAGCAGAGCTGGCTCTTGGGGGCTTTGCTCCTGAGAGAGGAATTCATGAGATGCAAATGGCTCAGCAGGGAGATGCAAAGCAGGGGCGGCCGTGAGGGACCTGATTCTGCCTTTCCTCTGTGGCACTGGATGCTCCCATCCCCATCCCCACTGGGATCATTCCTGTTCTGCAAGAAGCACGCAGGGACAAAGAAATTCCAGCTGTCAACCCCTTCTGTCTGCACTTCCAGCCTTCAGGCCAAGATCCTGTTGTTACCTGAGAACTCAGATTCTGATTAAAAAGATGAGCAGTTCCAAAGCTCGTGGTTATGGGAACAGCTCTGACAACACCAACTCCAAACAACAAACCCCTGGAGCCTGCCCACAGCTGTGTAACCTCAAGGCAAATGAAACACATCTCACAGAATTCCAATCCATCTCCCCTCCTTTGGGACAGCAACACTGAGAGGTAAAGACACAGCTGGATGTGTTGGGTTTAACAAAAAAAAATTAAAAATGAGATTTTCATGTATCCAACACCTCTGTAGTCCTACAAGGCCCTGCTTTGGGGGTTTGCCTCAGCAGCCACCCAGAAATCAAACTGTTCATCCCAAACTCTCTCAGCAGACACAGTCAGACGTTGATTCAGCCCATTTTGAACGAGGTAACCACGACAGAGCCTCCCAAAATGCCTCTCCTTTTACTAAATGTGCCACTTTAAAATAAAACCTGAGACTGAACTGATCCTGCACTGGCTGAGGCAAACTCAGACTGAAAAGTGAAACAGCAGAGGCGAAGAGGGAAGCCCAGGAGCTTAAGATTGGTATTTAGAGACTGATTTTTTTCTTCTCTCTAAGCCAGGCGTTACTTTCTGTTCTCAAATAATTTGTAAGCAAGATAAACTTGAAAAGTTTGGGCCGAAGCAGATGAAAAAAGCCTCGAGTAAATGATTCCAAAGCTGAGCTCTCAGTTTAATCTACCAGTTAAAGCCTCAGTTTAAGGACATTCCAAATGCAAAAAGGTAAAGTAGATTTAACAATATTTAATAAAATTATTATTAATTCTGCTTTTTAGTTAGTAAGTCTCGCCTCTTTCAACTGCAAAGCCAAAATAAAGTCTCGGAGCGCTATCTAAGCAAAAAGAATGGAAACATTTAATCAGGGAGCGGGAACTCACGCTTGAAACAGGCACGTCCACAAAATCCCACTCTAACAGGAGATGAATCTTGTTTCACAACACACTTTATTCAAAACCAACAGCAGAAACCACATCAAGAACAGACGGCGGATGCTTGCAAACAGCTCTCGCTGCGATTTCCCCTCGTTTCTAAGCCCGGCTCGAGAAAGCGAGCGCCGAGATCTCCCGGCTCTGGCAAACTCCAGGGACGAGCTGGAGTTGAAATCACCTCCCTCCACCCCCAAAGAGGAGGAGGAGGAGCGCAAGGGGGCGACGGGGACAGCGCGGAGAGGGGGACGGGACAGGGGGACAGCATGGAGAGGGGGACAGCGGGAAAAAAGGACAGGGACAGCATGGAGAGAGGGACGGGGACAACATGGAGAGGGGGACAGAAGGAAGAGAAGGACGGGGACAGAAGGAGAGGCACGGGGACAGCATGGAGAGGGGGAGAGAAGGAAGAGAGGCACGGGGACAGCGGGAAGAGAGAGATGGGGACAGAAGGAAGAGAAGGACGGGGAGAGCAGGAAGAGAGAGACGGGGACAGAGGGAAGAGAAGGACCGGAACAGCATGGAGAGAGGGACGGGGACAGCATGGGGAGAGGGACAGAAGGAAGAGAAGGACGGGGAGAGCAGGAAGAGAGGGACTGGAACAGCGGGAAGAGAAGGACGGGGACAGCACGGAGAGGGGGACAGAAGGAAGAGAAGGACTTGGACAGAATGGAGAGAGGGAGAGCACGGGTACAGTGCTGAGCGGTACCGACTACAACCCCATCGGGCCCCCTCCCGACCCTGAGCGGACACTTTGGGGCTCGCGGACCGGCTGGGACCCCCCGGCAGCGCCGCGTCCCCGCCGGGGCCGGGATTGCGGAGTTCCGAGCAGCCCCACGGGGGAACCGGGAGCGCGGAGTTCGGGCAGCCCCGCGGAGCCGGGAGCGGCGGATCGCGGGCCCGCGGCCCCCCCGCCGGCCGGGCGGTGTCGGTTCCCGTGGCCGGGCGGGGCCGCGCTGCGGGCGGTGCCCCGGGGCAGCGGCCCCGGCCCGGGGAGGGGGAGCCCGGGGCGGTTCAGCGGCGCCGCCTCCGCCGCTCCCCCGCTCCCAACTTTCCGAGGGCGGCGCGACCGGCGCCCCCCGCCCCGGCGCGCAGCGGGACCGCGCATCCCGCGCCGGGACAAGCCCGCTCCGCGCCGCCGGCCCCGCGCCGCGCCGGCCCCGCGGAGGACGCGGAGACCGCGCACATCCCTGCACCCCCCCCCCCCCCCCCCCGGCCGCGGTCCCACTTCCAGCCCGTCACGGGGCAGCCCCGCTCACCTGCCGTCGCCGCCGGGTGCCGCGGGCTGCGCTGGGCTCCGGCCGCCGGGGCCGCGCGTTGCCGCCGTTGGCAAGTAACAGTCTCCAGGGCTACGGTCACTATGGCGCCGGGCGCCGGGTCTCGAGGCAACTGTTGCTACCCCGGCCCCGCGCGTCACCGCCCGGCCCCGCCCTGAAGAGGCGTGCCCGGCGTTTCTCCGCTTCCTATTGGTGTAGCGCCTGCCTGTCACGCAAAGAGGCGAGACTCGAGGAGGGAAAACCAATGGCGTGGCGGAGGGGGCGTGGCCGGCCGTTGGCGCGCGGTTTGGCGCCTCGGCGCGGGGCGGGGCCGGGCGCATGACGCGCGCGCGCGCGGACGCGGGGAAGCTGTAAGGGGGGAGAGGGGGCGGGGCCTGCGCGATGATTTCACCTCAATAAATCACCCAAAAAAAAAAGAAAAAAATTTTTAAAAAGTTTCTTTTCCCGCTGTTAAACATTCCAAAGGGGCGGGTTGCCCATAGGGTTGTTGTTGGGTATTTTTTCTCACCAACTCCACGTGACATCAAGCCGTCGTCATGGCGACGGGGCGTGACGTCACCGACAACAACGGGTGGGAGCGGGCGGGGTTTGGGGCGAATTGGGGGAATTTCGGTGAAATGCTGCTGCCCCCCGAATTGGGGGAATATCCGGGAAATGCTGCTCCCTCCGGGGCTCGGGGGGATGCGGGGGGGGGTGCGAGGAGAAGCCTTGGGACAGAAAATCGTCCTGCACGGACAGACGGACAGACGGACAGAGCCCCGCGCCGGGACTGCGGCACCAGGACCTGGAACTGCCGGAAAACTCCAGAGAGAGCCACGGGGGTGCTCCGGGCTGGGGGTGCTCACATGGGGGCTCCAGAGAGAGCTCAAAGCCCCTTGAGGGGCCTAAAGGGGCTCCAAGAGAGGGACTGGGGACAAGGCATGGAGGGACAGGACACAGGGAATGGCTTTAAACTGAAAAAGTGAAATTTAGATGGGAAAAATCCCATTTAGATGGGATATTGGGCAGGAATTTTTCAGTGTCAGGACAGGAGAAGGCTCCAGGGCGAGCCCAGAGCCCCCTGAGGGCCTTGAAGGGGCTCCAGGAGAGGGCCTGGGGACAGGGCACAAAGAATGGCTTCCCCCTGAAATAGTGACATTTAGTTTGGAAAAAATCACGTTTAGATGGCGAAAAATCGTATTTAGATGGGATATGGGACAGGAATTGTTCCCTGGCAGGAGAGGAGAAGGCTCCAGGGACACCTCAGAACTCTTGCAGGGCCCTAAAGGGGCTCCAGGAGAGGGACTGGGGACAAGGCCTGGAGGGACAGGACACAGGGAATGACTTCCACTGAAATTTAGATGGAAAAAAATCCCATTTAGATGGGAACAAAATCCCATTTAGATGAGATATTGGGCAGGAATTATTTCCTCTTGGAGAGGAGAAAGCTTCAGGGCCACCTCAGAACCCCATTGTGGGGCCCAAAGCAGCTCCAGGAGACCTGGAGAGGGACTGGGAACAGGGCCTGGAGGGACAGGACACAGGGAATGGCTCCCACTGAAATTTGGATGGGAAAAAATCCCATTTAGATGGGAAAAAAATCCCATTTAGATGAGATATTGGCCAGGAATTGTTCCCTGGATCCCTGGCAGTGCCCAAGGCCAGGCTGGGTGGTTCCTCACTCCCCACATCCCATCCTGTTTTATTTTGTCACTGAAACCCAGCCCAGGCTCTAAGTCACTCTCATATTTTTTGAATGCAGGTGCTGCCAAGTAAAGCAGCGTTTTTAATAAAGCTTTACGAAATATCTCTGTTTGTGGGGTTTTTTTGGGGTTTTCCCCTACAGTTAAATTCAGCAGAATCCCCAGCACTTGCTCTGAAAAATCCCCATCAGGTATTTCACCATTTCCAGGATTGCTTTCCTGACATGCAATAAAAAAAAAAAAAAGCTTTTATGATGTATTTTTTCTGCAACGTTTTCTGAAAAGTATGTCCCAGCCTCAGCCAAGGAAGTGTGTGGAATTTGTACCCATGGAGACTCCAATAACACAGTCTGCTCCAAACACCACAGGATTATTATTTTTCTTACCTAACCCTTCTGGAAAGGAGTTACTGGAAAAGGAAGTGACTGAGTGAGGCAATTTAAATTTTAGACACTGGTTAGAGAGCAGATTTGGGGTTGCTGTTCCCGCTTTTGGGAGATTACCACCAGAATTACGCTGGAAAAATTCATGGAGTTGTGTGTCTGACCACTGTGGACACACTGAGTGAGCTTTGGAGAAGCTCCTCTGAAAAATAATTTTTATTCTGAGTAAGCTTTGGAGAAGCTCCTGAGAAAAATAATTTTTATTCTATTTTATTATTTTTATTCTATTTTATTATTTTTATTTTATTTTATTTCTATTTTATTTTAAAAATATTTTATTTTTAAAATATTTTATTTTTATTCTGTTTCATACATAATTTTATTCTTAATTGGTTGTAAATGCTTAAGCCATGGATATTTTAAAAGAACAACTTTTAGGTGAGTGACGCATCCAGTAAAAGATAAAATTGATATGGAGTAGTTTTTAAAAATCACCTAGAACAAATAAACATCCACCTGTACTCCTGGAAACTGAGACCAGATTAATAGATTTGCCTTAAACACTCCTGATATGTTTGAAGGTTGTTCTCATTCCTTCCCTCAATCTCTTGTTTTACAAATGAAGAAATGAAGAAATCCTCTGGTTTTTGGGGTTTTTTTTCCTAAAAACCACTCAATAAACAGCTATTTTTTAATCCTGTGGTCACCTTTTCCTGCTTGAGCAGGAATAAATGCATTTGGTTTGGCCACACTGAGTTGCACCACACTGATTTTGAATTATCACTCAAATTTCCCAGGAGCTGAATGAAATTCCTCAGCCCCACGTGTTGTTGCAGCTCTGTTACTTTTATTTTTTTAGGGCACAATTCCCCACTGAACAACAAAAATAAACATAAAACACATTTAGGTGTGCTCCTGTTCTTCCTCCTGAGTGAAACCCAAAGCACAGGTGCCAAAACCATCCTGAAATTCACAGAATCACACTGGGGCTGGAAAAACCCTCTGAGATCTTCAAACCCACCTCAGCATTGCCCCAACCCTGTCCCCAGGTGCCACAGACAATTTTGAACACTTGATAATGCCTGAAATTTTTGATAATGCCTGAAATTTTTGATAATGCTCAGCACAACACCTTTGGGACACCCTGCAGCCCACGGGGGTCAGGCAGAATCACCACAGCATTTTTATTTTTAATTATTTTTCATTTCTTTTCAATTTTCTTGTGCCAAGCTGATCACTGGGATGAATTTTTCTTTGTTTTTTCCAGCCTGTTCATGAGCCAGATCTCACTCCTCTCACACAATACCAGGGGTTGGGGAAGGAGATTAATTTCAAAAAGTTGTAAAGAAAGAGAAGTTTGGTTTTTCTGTTCCTTCTCTTTTCTCCCAGCTTGCTGCAGCTGTCTCTGCTACCCACAGGAGGGCATGTTCCTCAAAGCAAAACTGGAATTCAGCTCAAACCCAAAGGATCTCATTGATTCACTTGATTTCACTAAAGGGAGATTTTAACAGAAAAACAGTTTTCTGTGAAAGCAAATTCCTTGTAAAGGCAGCAGCATCCTTTGAAATATTGTGTTTATCCATGAAAAATGTTGTTGTTTTAGGTGCTGGAAATGAAACCTGAAATGAAACTATTCCTTTAAATTGTTTCCTATGTGAAAAAAAAAAATCCCAGAGGGTTAAAAATAAAAGAAATTTAAAAAATGCTTTTGGGATTTTTGCTTAAATAAAAAATTTTAAATGGGAGAGAATCCCCATTCCAAACAGGGACCAAACAGCACGTGGGAGATTTCTGTGTCAGCTTCCTCCCATGCTTGGAGGTGTTTTCCAACCCTAATGATTCTATATTCCAACCCTAATAATAACCCTAATAATTATTATTCTCTCTGTGCTGTGTTTTGCTGCAGAGTGAGCTCAGTGCAGAGCATTTGGGGGCTGAGCTGGTGCCTCTCTGTGTCCCCTGTCCCACAGCAGTTTCCCCTGCAGGCTGTGAGGATCATCTCATGTGTCATCGTGGATTTCCCCTTTAAAATACCGGCCATAAAATGAAATTTCAATATAATTTCATTCCCAATTTGTGGTGCACATAAACAGGTCCTGCTTTTGCAGGCAGGGAGTCACTCCAGAGCTGCACTTAGGGATTAAATCTCCATTTAATCTCCATCCCACCTATTTCCAAAGAAATACCAATGGTAACTGCAGCTTTTTCCTGCCACACTCCTTGGGCACAGCCCTGGCTGAGCTCCTGCTCCAAGCACACCCCAGGGTTTTGTTTTCTGCACCACAAACTCCACCACAGCAACATCCTGCAGTGCTTTGGGCTGGCCTTGGGAGGAGAAAGCTGTGGAGTGTGGCTGTGCCAAGGAAATTCCAGGCTGGAATTTCCCTGTCCTGCTCTGCCCAGCCTCTCTCCAGAAGGACAGGGAATCCCAGGCTGTTATGGGATCCTTTTCCAGCAGGAAAGGGAATTTCAGGCTGTTATGGGATGTCCCTTCAGCAGGACAGTGAATCCCAGGCTGTTATAGGATCTTTTTCCATCAGGAAAGGGAATTTCGGGCTGTTTTGGGATGTCCCTTCAGCAGGACAGGGAATCCCAGGCTGTTATGGGATATTTTTCCAGCAGGACAGGGAATTCCAGGTTGTTATGGGATCTCTCTGCAACAGGACAACAAATCCCAGGCTGTTATGGGATGTCCCTTCAGCAGGACAGGGAATCCCAGGCTGTTAGGGGATCTTTTTCCAGCAGGACAATGAATTCCAGGCTGTCATGGGATCTTTTTCCAGCAGGACAGGGAATTTCAGGCTGTTATGGGATCTCTCTGCAGCAGGATAATGAATCCCAGGCTGTTATGGGATCTTTTTCCAGCAGGATAATGAATCCCAGGCTGTTTTGGGATGTTCTGTCCTGTCCTGGCAGAGGCCCAGAGCATTTTTTCCCTCAGCCTGGAAGCAAACAGGTGAGTGTTGAAGGTGGCAGAAAGAAGAGAGGATGTTCAGCCCTTCCTGTGCTCTTTTTTCCTGTCTCCCTTGGGTTTCATCCCAACAATCCCTGGCAAAGCTTCCCTGCACAATGTGGGATTTGGGAAAATCACTCTTCCCAACCTCACATCTCCCCCCTAACACATTTTTTAGCCCACCTAAAACCCCAAATGCTCTCTTTCCCCCCACCCTGGAAATTTCCTTTTGTGAGATTTAAAGGACCAAGCATTTATCTGCAGTTTTATCTGTTTGGTTTGGCTGTAGCTGCCTGGGAATTGCACAAAAAACCAATGGATAAAGTCATGGAAAAAAACCAAAAACATAGTGCCTATGGGATTTTTGTGTGCCACTCCCTGCAGCTCCCGAGCCCACAGGAGGAGGATGTGTCCACAACTGGGATGAAATCAAGAGCAGTCAGATTGATATCACTGAATCCATGAGGAATTCTGTGGAATTAAACCCTCAGAGGCTGAACAGGCACTGTGCAGGGTTTAAATGGAATTTCTGCCCAAAGCACAGGTTGGCTGGGGATTGAGACAGAGACAATACAAAAAAACACATTCCATTTTCAGAAGGCTTCTATAGTAAAATCAGGAAGAAATTCTTGGCATCTGATTCCATTGATTCAGAATGCTGAACAATTGCTTTATTAAACTATACTACATTACTTTAATACTATATTATAACTATACTATAGAGATACTGTCACTGTCATATTTTCTGAAAAATCCCTTCACCAGGATTTATTCTCCTTGGAAGCTAAGAAGCCTCAGGGAAAAATAAAAACAATAATTATGTCATTTGCTTCTCCTGTGTTTTGCTGCTTTGGAATGTGATTTGGACATTGTTTATCCAACAGGTGATTGTGTGATTGGTTTCATGTGAATTGTTTTTACTTAATGAGCAATCACCATCAGCTGTGTTGGGACTCTGAGGAGTCAGTCACGAATTAGTATCTAATAATTAGTATCTTATAATATATAAGTATATATTATAAGTATATATATAGTATCTTATAATATATAAGTAATATATAATACTATAATAATTAGTATCTTGATAAGTCTTCTGTAAATATCCTCTCTCTATTCTTTAGTATAGTTTAGTATACAATATAATTAATATAATATAATTAATATAACATAACATAATACATAAAATAATAAATTATCCTTCTAAGAACATGGAGTCAGAGTCTCAATTCCTCCTTTGTGCTGGGGACCCTGAAAATACCACAAGATACTCTAATATACTGTACAAAGAATACTAAAGAAAACTCATCACTGTCTCCAGTCAGTTCTCAGCTTTGACTCAATTGGTCAAGGAATCAAAACAATCTTCAATAGAATGTAATTGGCAAATTATTTTAGGCAAACAATCTTCCTAAGACATTCCACACATATAAAAACAACAGGAGCAGCAAATGGAGATGGGAATTGTTTTCTCTTCTTCTCTCTGTGCTTCTCCAGGAAAAAACCTGAGAGAGAATTATCTCTCTCTTTGTTCAGAGAATGTGAATACCACAGCTTCAAACTTGTTTCTTGTTTTTATTATGGCATGCATGCTTTTATACATTCTTACAAAGGTCATAAGTTTACACTTTACTCATTGATTACAAGAGACAAACAAAGTGTTTATTGGAATAGTTGCAGGTTTCTCTTATTTATCCTTCTTTCTTTCTTGGTTTCTCTGTCAATGACCTTGGTAGGAAAATCTTTCAGGGGCAAACATGGATTCTCTGATCAAAATTCTCTCTGGCTCACAGAAGGGGCTGTAAAACCTCTCATTTCCACAGCTCTCATTTCCCCAGGTGCTGGAGCAGAGTGCCCAGGAGCCCTGAGGGAGTGCTGGGCAGGATCAGAGTGAAGGCCTGGGAGATGTGGTGGGAAGGGGGCACAAAATCAACCAAACTCACGGTGATGGCACCTTCAGCACCTGCATGGCAGCAAGGAAGAGCCCCTGGGGCACCTGGAGAGAGCCTTCCTCACCACACTGGTGCTCCAGAGCCTTTCCCAGCTCCTTTCCCTTCCCTGCACATGCTCCAGCCCCTCGAATCATGAGGGGCTCAAAACATCCCTGGATTTGAGGTGTGACCCCAGGATCTGAGGTGTGACCCCAGCACTGGGGACTGGCACGAGCCACGTCTGCTTCTTGGCCCCCTGGGCACACTGCTGGAAGCTTGGAATGTGAATATTGAGCAAAAAAGGTTTGGTTTGTTGACATGGGGAAGCTCAATATCCTGGTGGCTGTGAGCTTCTTGAAGCTCTGTAACTGTTTCACTCCGGTGAGTTTATGTTTAAAAACCACAGCAAGCGGTGATTAAGTGGCCCTGTGGATTATTAACATTTCAGGCTGAATTGAGGTGCAGAGGTCCTGCATGTCACTCCAGCTCAGTTAACTGTTGGAACCCTGGCTGCTGAGAATTTCAGACTTTCCGTGCTGACCCCCAGGAGAACACTGCATTGACCTGAGGCCGTGGAGAAGCTTCCAAAAGGGAATGACAGAACTGGGATTGTGGGTGTGGAGTTTGAATAGAAGTGTGTGATACCACAGGGTGGGAAACTTAGAGTTGAAGGTTTTAGAATGGGCTTGGGGGGAGCAGCCCATTGCTCCAGCAGCAAGGGGAAAGACAGAATTCCATTTTTACTGGAGATCTGGAGGTGCAATGGGATTTTTTTCTCCATGCACTTCTGTATCCATCCCATTTTAGAGCAAATGGCTTTCCAGCAAATTCTTTTCCAAAACTGGGATTACCTGCAGGCATAGATAGTGTTGCATTTTTGGGTTTAAGTTTAATATTCAGAGGATATAGGCATGGCCTCTGAAGTGAGGTGATATCTAACATCAAACTAAGTAATTATACAGCCAAGAAATCCTAATCCTCTGCTTTTCAGGTTTTATAAATATGTGTTTCACACACTACACTTTGCATATTGCATTAACAGCCTTTGCCTGCTCTGTGTTGTCTCAAAACCCATGAGTGTGCAGTTTTTAATGAGTTTAAAAAAAAAATAAAAAGGAATTTATGCCCATGACAGGCCAGGGTAAACAGCTTTTGTCCTGTTTTATTGATGAGAATTGCAGAAGAGTCATTTAATCATAGAGGCAGATAAAGGTCACTTATCAGCTGCTGTGTCCTGGTGATGAGCCCTTGGCTTTGTTGATTTATGACAGTTGGGAGTTGGATATTAATCTAAAGCATAATTTGGTGGGGATGTTACTGTGTGTGTCTTTTTGTTGTGTTTGGGTGCTTTTGGGCTGTGTTTTTTTGGGTTTTCCAGTATTTGCCACCCCTATTTGCTGTAGACCATTTCACATGACCAGAAAAGATGTTGCAAGTCCTTGATGGGAAAGACACCACGAGCAGTTTAAGCGTGGAAATGACTCAGGTACAAAGAGACTCTTATGTCTGTGGTTTCCAGCCTGTTTCCTCATCACATCCATCTTCTCCTGTCCAGCCTCAAGTGGAAATTGCTGAAATATTTTATTGCCCTCCATGCCCTGTTATCTTCCAAGTCAACGTCCTGAGGTGCAACAGCTTGGGTTGAGTCACTTTGCCACTCTAGAGCTGGAATTTGGGAGTGTGATCAGAGCAGTCCTAGCCCAGAATAGCTCCCAGACCCAGTGCCAGTGATAAAAGTGAGAATTATGTAACCTGTGTTGGGTAATTCAGATGGGCAGACAGGGCTGGCTCTGTTCAGCTGAAGAAGAAATTTCCACTCTCTGTGTCCACAGCTGCACAAAGAGATGATGGTAGGAAAGGAAAGAACAAATGGAGATTTCACTGGGTGATGTTCTGTAGGGCACAGGAAATCTGTGGCTGAGGTAAAGAACAAGCAGCAGCCAGCCCATGTCTCACCAAACCTGTGCACCAGAGTTCCTACCCTCAGTGGTGTGGTTTGACATGCACAAATCTGGAATATCACAGCCCCAGATAAATCTGAATTTATCCTGGGCCTCTGATCCTGATGTTCTTCTTTGTGGGAAATGAATTTGTAGAGAATTTTTAAAGTTTAATAGAAGGTGTGTGTTTGTATGTAAATTTTGAGATAAGAAATGTTAACTTAGAGATGTTAGAGAATAAGACAGGCATTGTTGAGAGAGAAATAGAATTAGAAAATCTGAATTAAAATATAGACATGAATATATATATGATATAGGACGATACATATACATACACACACACACACACACACACACATATATATATATATATACATATATATAGGGTGACTTATAATATCTATATTGTCTCACCCTTCACATAGGAATGAAAATGGAATAAAATTTTTTAAAACACCTCTCAGTTACCCCATCTCTAAGTCAGAAAAGGGCAAAATCCAACACTTCTCTTGTAGGGATAGCTCTGTCCCTGCTGGCATCTCCCCCTGCCTTAGTCATGTGAAATACCTGAAAATGTCAAGATGAGGCAGAAACATGAAAACATAATGGAAATTATTTAAGTTAGAAAAGACCCTTAAAATCACCAAAACCAATAATCTAACACTGCCAGCCCTCACTAAACCTTGTCCATAAGTGTCACATCTCCACATCTTTTAAACCCCTTCAGAAAAATTGACTTTAATCACAGAGATAAAAATCTGTAACTTCCCAGCCCAGCCAGGCCAGCCACTGCTGTAACTCACCCAGGACCATCAGCTGGAGGCTCTTTGTGTGTTCTCACTGCAGATTTCCCAACAGGAACAAAATGTTGGAGGTTTTGGTGCTCCCCTCGAGGTCCAGGCTGTGTTAGCAGCAGAGCTCGAGGCTGCTGAACCTGCAGCCACCTCCTGTCCCCTGATCTTGTGGCACAAGGAGTGACAACCCAGCTCACCTGGGAAAGTGTGACATTGGACTTCTAATTAAGTGATTTTATGTAATAAATTCAGATTCAAACTCATATAAAGTAATAATGAAAGAAGTTCATTTCTGTAATGTCTTATTTAGGTACATGGAGATAATGAAATATTCCAGTCTATTGCCATAGTTTAAGTTTTGCATTGCATGAGGGATACATGACATAGGATTTAATGAGATAGTATTATTTTATTATTTTGCATTATTATTATTATTATTATTTTGCAGCATTTTTTCACCAAAGCAGGAGAAGAAAATAATACAGATAGGCAAGAGACAGAGATAACTGCAACTCTAGGTCTAGACAATAAACTGTCTCCTATTTTATCTCTGCCCTGTTGCACTCCTTACATTTCAATCTACTTTTTCTACACATTTTTATTCCAGTTAACATTACTTTCTGGAGACAAAACCATGTCATATAAATACCACAATACCCCAAATGACCTGGAGGTGACACAGGGACATATCCAGGTGGGTTTGGGATGTCTCCAGACAGGGAGACTCCATTCCCCAACCTCGATGGGCAGCTTGGTCACCCTCAATGTAAAGTTTTTCTTCATGTTGAGGGGTTTGTCTTGTGTTTTAGTTTGTGCCCATCACAAACTAAATTATTATTTATATATTTATATAGAATTTATGGGATCCTTTCAAGCTGCATCAAGGGAAATATAGGTTGGATATTAAGAAGAAAGTTTTTTTACACAAAGGGTGATAAAGTTCTGGAATTATCTGCCCAGGGAGGTGGTGCAGTCCCCATCCCTGGGTGTGTTTAACAAAGCCTGGATGTGGCACTGGGTGCCAGGGTTCAGTTGAGGGGTTGGGGCTGGGTTGGACTCGATGAGCTTGGAGGTCTCTTCCAACCCAGTGATTCTGTGATTCTGTCATTCTGTGAATTCTGTGAATTCTGTGAATTCTGTGAATTCTCTCCCAGTCCTCTCTTCTCTGGGCTAACCAGGCCCAGCTCCCACATTCTCTCCTCGTCACAGAGATGCTCCAGACTCCTCATCCTCTCTGCGGTTTCACTGGATCCTCTCCAGTTGCTCTTTGTCTTTCTTGAACCATGGAGCCAGGACTGGACACTGCTCCAGATGTTCCTCACCAGGACCAAGGGCAGGATCACTCCTGCCCTGCTGGCCACACTCTTCCCAACGCCCCCAGGGTCCCACTGTCCCTCCAGGGCTGTAATTCCCTCCCTGGAGCTTCTCTGCAGAGTTTCTCTCCCCAGCCTCTCCTGCTCCTGGTTCCTTCCCTTTCCTGGAGCTGCTGGGGCCACCCAGCCCCTGTTCCTCAGGAACCAAGAGCCCTGTGGCTCCACAGGGGTTAATCCTGGCAAGCACAGAGCCAGCACAGGAGCTGTTTGAGCAGAGGCCACCCTGGTGCATTTGCTATTCCAAGCTCAGCAGCTCCCTGCTTGTTTATAAAGGGCTGTGCTGTGTTATCAGCAATCAATAACAACTCTGAGCTATCAGCCCCTCTCCTGCCTGGGCCAGGGGTGTCTGGGGATCACCTGTGCCCATCTCTGCTCTTCACCATCAGCCTGGAACCCTTTGAACCAGCAGGGGCTCAGCAAACAGCACAGGATTTACCTCGGGGGTGATGCAACCTCGGTTTGATGGACAAGGACATAAACCCCAGCTCACCCCAGGTAATCTGTTGGCTCAGGGAATGGCCAAAAATAGATCTGGTGACTCCTGCCTCTCGAGTTAACCTTTGGGCTGTGCCCCTGGAGCTCTCCATGCTTCACTGGGAATGACATCCCCCTTGTCAGCACAGCAGGGCCTGGCTGAGGACCAGGGCAGGCTGGGGTATGGGGGTCAGGAATCTGAATTTTACAGATCACACCAGCTTCCAGCTCTGTTCTGTCTTGCTTTTCAAAATAAATTCACCATCTGAGTGAGGATGGAGCCAGGACCTGACTGAGGACCAGGGCAGGCTGGACTATGAGAGTCAGGAATCTGAATTTTACACATCTCACCAAGTTCCAGCTGCTGTTTGTTTTGCTCTCCAGAATAAATTCACCATTTGAGTGAGGATGGAGCCAGGACCTGGCTGGGGACCAGGGCAGGCTGGACTGTGAGGGTCAGGAATCTCAATTTTACAGATCTCACCATCTTCCAGGCTGCTCTATTCAAAATAAATTCACCATCTGAGTGAGAATTGAGCCAGGGTCTGGTTGAGGACCAGGGCAGGCTGGAGAATGAGGGTCAGGAATCTGAATTTCACAGATCTCACCAACTTCCAGGCTGTTGTTCTGTCTTGCTTTTCAAAATAAATTCACCATCTTAGTGAGGATGGAGCCAGGACATGACTGAGGACCAGGGCAGGCTGGACTATGAGAGTCAGGAATCTGAATTTCACAGATCTCACCATCTTCCAGACTATTGTTTTGTCTTGCTCTCCAGAATAAATTCACCATCTGAATAAGAATGGAGCCAGGTCTTGACTGAGGACCAGGGCAGGCTGGAGAATGAGGGTCAGAAATCTGAATTTTACACATCTCACCACCTTCCAGGCTGCTCTGTTCAACATAAATTCATCATCTGAGTGAGAATGAAGCCAGGTCTTGACTGAGGATCAGAGAAGGCTGGAGAATGAGGGTCAGAAATCTGAATTTTACAGATCTCACCAACTTCCAGCTGCTGTTTTGTCTTGCTCTCCAGAATAAATTCACCATCTGAGTGAGGATGGAGCCACCTTGGAGGGGCTACAGGGGAAGGCTCAGAGTGCAGGGAACAGCAGGAACTGGAGATGCTGGGCTGGAGGACAGCTCAGGGCTCCTGAGGCTGCCCTGGCCCTGCTGTCCTGCTCTGCTGGAGCTGTTTTACAGCTGCAATATCCTCCAGCTGCAGCCTGACCTTCTGGCAGGAGCTGCCCCAATTCCATATTCCTTAGGTTTGCTCATCAGCTGTGAACCAAACCCTGCCCTCCCCGGGTGAGTGGGAGGAGGCAGAGAAGAATTCACAGGGAAAAAAACAAAAAAAAAAAACCAAAAAACCCCCAAACAATGGCTTGGAATTCTTGGTCTGCAGCAGGAAAATAGCAGGAATAATTCATTTCACAGCTACAGCTGTTTTCCTAACAGGATAAACAAAATCTTGGCTTTTCTGCAGCTTTATCAGCCAGGAATGACTGAGAACAGTTGCATGGATCCACCTGATCATAACTCTGAAAAATACAGTAATAAATAAATCAATATATAGTGTTGGAGACCAGCTAAAACAAGGAAGAGCCACAGATGGCAGGAGATGGTGAAGCTGCCACCAGATCACAGATTCTGATAAGGAAGGGGGGCCTGGAGATCATGGCCAGAACTTGTGCTGGATGGAAAAAAAAATCTTTTTGGAACACAAACCCTGTGAGGAGCCCCTGAGGGAGCTGGGGGTGCTCAGCCTGGAGAAAAGGAGACTCAGGGGTGCCCCCATCGCTCTCTGCAGCTCCTGAAAGGTGCCTGTGCTCAGCTGGGGCTGGGCTCTGTCTGCAGGAACTGACAGAACCAGAGCACACAGCCTCGAGCTGTGCCAAGGGAAATACAGGTTGGATATTAGGAACTTGGTGAGATCCTCTTCTACAAGTAGGATATTAGGAAAAACCTAATTAAGATATTAGGAAAAAACATATGTTGGATATTAGGGAAAATTCATCATTCTTTCAGTTTTTCATGGAAAGGGTGATAAAGTTCCAATGATTTACAACCTTTTCCAGGAAGAATTTTTTCCTGTTGTCCAACAAAAACCTCCCCTGGTGCAACTTGAGGCCGTTTCCTCTTGTCCTATTGAATCTTGCCCTTAACCTTACCTTATTTTATTTTAACCTTCCTTAACCTTAACCTTACTTTATTTTAGGGGAAAAACAGCTTTCAGAAGGATTCAGATTATTTTGTCAGAATATTTTCAGACTATTTTCATCCTTTCCCTAAAAACGTCTGTTGGGTTGTCCCACACCACCACAGGTGCTCCAGGTGTCCAGCACAGCTCATTCCTGGTGTTGGGAACAGCCCAATCCTGGTGTTGGGAACAGCTCATTCCTGGTGTTGGGTACAGCCCATTGCTGGTGTTGGGAACAGCCCAATCCTGGTGTTGGGAACAGCCCATTGCTGGTGTTGGACACAGCCCATTGCTGGTGTTGGACACAGCCCATTGCTGGTGTTGGGAACAGCCCATTGCTGGTGTTGGGAACAGCCCAATCCTGGTGTTGGGTACAGCCCATTGCTGGTGTTGGGTACAGCCATATCTCGGTGTAGGGCACAGCCCAATGCTGGTGTTGGGCACAGCCGATTACTGGTGTCCAAATCCCGGTGGAACAGCCCATTCCCGGTGTCGGGAAAAGCCCAATCCCGGTGTCAGGAACAGCCCATTCCCGGTGTTGGGAACAGCCCAATCCCGGTGTTGGGAACAGCCCATCCCCCGTGTCCAGCACAGCCCAATCCCGGTGTCAGGAACAGCCCATTCCCGGTGTTGGGAACAGCCCAATCCCGGTGTCGGGCCCAGCCCATCCCCGGTGTCCAGCCCAGTCCCGGTGTCGGGCACAGCCCAGTCCCGGTGTCGGGCACAGCCCATCCCCGGTGTCGAGCCCAGCCCAATCCCGTTGTTGGGAACAGCCCATCCCTGGTGTCCAGCCCAGTCCCGGTGTCGGGCCCAGCCCATCCCCGGTGTCCCGGCACTGCTCCGGGCATCGACCGCGGGTAACCCGCGCCAGGGAGGGGGCGTGGCCTAGCTCTTATTGACAGCCTCCTCCTCCAATCGCGCGGCGATGCGTCTCTCCCTAGCGCCGGTAGGCGTGGCTTCCTCTCTGCCCACACCATATTGCCCAATAGGATGTTTCAAACTGACTGAGTGGGCGGAGCAATCGCTGTTTGGCCACGCCCCCAGCGCGAGGGGTGTTTAAGGCGCCGCCCGGCGGCGCGCGGGAGCCACTGAGGGGCCGCGTGCGCTCCCGCCGGGCCCGCAGGTAACGCGCGGTCCTAAAGCCCGACCCGGCCGGGGCTGAGGGGGGGACGGGGGTCCCGGCTCCGCACAGCCCCCCTGGGTGTCCCCAGCGGCTCCTGCTGTGTGGGAAATGCCCGCGGGATCCCGCACTGTGGGGATCACAGCCCGGCAGGTGCTTCTGGTGGTGTCCCGTTTGTGCGTGGGTGTGTGGGCGGACAGCGAGGGGGGAAATTGTTGGTGGTTTTGGTTAAATGAACGTGTGGTGCGTTGGACTTTCCCCCGGGAGGTGGTGTGAGGAGAAGGGGTGTCCCTTCCCCTGTGCTGTGCGGGAACCCATCGTGAGGGACCGTGAGGGGTCCTGAGAACTTGGGGTTCTCTGAGGTGACCTGAGAGTTTGGGGTGCTCTGAGATGTCCTGAGAGGTGGGCATGCCCTGTGAAGTGACCTGAGAGATCAGAGATGCTCCAAGAGGTGGTCTGAGAGTTTGGGATGCACCATGAGGTGACCTGAGAGGTGGGAATGCTCCATGAGGTGACTCTGGCATGCTCTACGAGGCGATCTGAAAGTCTGGGATGCTCTGAGGTGTCCTGAGAAGTGGGAAATGCTCTATGAAGTGACCTGAGAGGTGGGAATGCTGCAAGAGGTGACTTTGGGATGCTCCGTGAGGTGATCTTAGATTTTGGGGTGCTCCACGAGGTGACCTGAGCGATTCGGGGTACTCTGAGGTGTCCTGAGAGTTTGGGAATTGCTCTATGAGGTGATCTAAAAGTTTGGGATGCTTTGAGAGGTCCTGAGAGTTTGGGATGCTCTGAGATGTCCTGAGAAGTGGGAATGCTCCAAGAGGTGTCTTTGGGATGCTCCACGAGGTGATCTGAAAGTTTGGGGTGCTCTGGGTGACCCCAGTGCTCAGGACACTCCTGTGCTGGCTCCCAGCCCTGCTGTGCTCCCAAGGGACACAATGCCACGTGTGGCAGCCAGCAGGAAAACAGGAACACAGAAAATCCAGAGATTTTATAGCAGTACAGGAACACAAAAAACACAGCCCTGAGCTTTCCTGCTGGGCCTTTCCCTGCTGTGCAGAAATTCAGGAAAGAGGAGCTCGACTGGGTGAATTCACCTGAAAGAAATATCCCTGGAGGAGCAAGGAGCCTGCAGGGAGAATTCTGTGTCTGCCATGGTCAGTGGGCAGATTGGATGAAAGCTTGACAAGAAAGTCTCACAGATATGTGTGCTTAGCAGAAAGATTTTTAAATGCAGAGTCTGATGAAGGAATAGAGATGGAAGCAAGTTTTGATATAGAAGAAAAGAATTGCTGAGCCAGTCTTACTGGATAACCAAGGAGGCAAAGGGTGTGTTAGTTAGAAGGGGTTTTATGACTTAGAGCAAAGAATAAACCTACTTTAAATAAGAAGATGTTTTTACCAAGCAGAAAGCGCAGGCAAACAAGTCAGCCAAGTTGCAAGTAGAAAAAAGGTCTCAGAATTTTCCACTGCAAGAAAACTGAAAAACAACTTCTAGCTTAAACTGTAACTTTTAGTGATAGGAGAACAGTAACATGAATATGGTAATTACAGTAGTTATGATGGGCTATAGATAATAGTTAAGGTATAGATTGGTTCTGCTGTATTAAGATGCTCAGCAAAGTATAGAATGCATTGGTAACCTGAACTAAGGGTCTCCAGGCCTGCCTGCAGCTGGAGCTGACAGCTGTGGGCACAGCTCTGTCACCCACAACCCTGGGCTGCTGTAATGTCTTGGATTTATTAAACTGCATTTTGAAGAGCTGCCTCAAACAAGAAGATGTTTTTACCAAGCAGAAAGACAGCACAGGCAAACAAGTCAGCAAAGTTGCAAGGAGAAGAAGAGGGGGGTGCCTGTCTGCACTGGTGACAGTCACTCATCATCCTAACAGAGGCTGAAATTACTTTTCGTCCTGTTTTCTGCTCTCCGGCATCAGGAGGGCATGGGGCACTGCCCAGCACCTGTGGTCAGTGACAAAACCTTCAGTGCTCAGGAAGTTTTTATCACCGCCTCTCCTAAACACTGAGTTTATCTAAGAGGAAGAAGTGTGAGTCGCTCAGCTTTTGTTTCCTCACTTAGTGACTCTTGAAAGGAACAGAAAGTCCCAGGTTTCGGTTTTGGTGGTGATGTGGCAGCCTGGAGCTGCTCTGGACAGGAGCAGAGCGGATGTGGTGCCTGAACCGGTTAAAAGAGATCCGACACAGGAAACCGAGTGGGGCCGCGCTGGAAAATGTCAAGTGGCTGATAACGCGCTCGGTAATTTGAATTTGAATTGGTGTTGTTGGAGCTCTGTGTGTGTTTTAGGTAAAGATGTGTCCAAAGTTGGAAATGGAAACTCCACTCCTGCCCTCTTCACTGCCACAAGTTTGCACTTTACTTAAACCTTTATTTTGGTTTGTCAGTGAAGTGGTTCCAAAGAAACACCCCATTCCCAGTTCTTCTGGGTCAGGTGCTCCCTCAAAGCAGAAGGCGTTTTTATTTAAACGCTTTAAGGTTTCAGACAGGCGTAATTAAAAGGGAGGTTTCTTCCCGCAGGTTTTTTGTTTGGGAGTGTGTCCTCCGTGCTCCTGAACGCTGTGGTACATCACGGTGTGCTGATTCCTCAGGAAACAATGTGGGGTGGGAATTTGGTATCCAGGAGTTACACCGGGCTCTGCTGAACCGTGGAATGGTTTGGCTCGGAAAGGACCTTAAAGATCATTCCCTCCTAACCCTGGAACTTGTGTGTTTAGCATGGCTGTGTTTGTAACCCAGCATCAGGGAGGGAAGGGCTGAGCAAAGCTAGGGAGAGTCTGAATATATTGGGAAATATTTCTTCTAACCTGAATTTTTTGGATAAAATGCATGTCTGGTTTGGGAAGCTGCACAGATTTCAGCTCAGTGTGAGTGTACCCCGGGTTGGGCACAGTGAGAGCAGAGCTCAGAGTGGGCTCCACTGGAAGAGCTTTTCCCTTTTGGGTGCCTGAAGGTGAGGCAGAAAGCCTTCCATGGAAATGGAACAGAGAGGGATGGAGCACCTCTGCTGTGAGGGAAGGATGAGAGAACTGGGGTCGTTCAAGCTTTGGGTGAACTTACTGTGGCAGGACCTGAAGGGAGCCTGAAAGAAAATGAGAGGGAGAGAGACTGAAAGGGCCGGAGTGCCAGGGCACAGGGAATGGCTTTCACTGCCAGAGGACAAGGCTAGATCAGGTATTAAGAGGGAGTACTTCCCCTGTGAGGGCACTGAGGCCCTGGCACAGGGTGCCCAGAGCAGCTGGGGCTGCCCCTGGATCCCTGGCAGTGCCCAAGGCCAGGCTGGGCAGGGCTGGGAGCAGCCTGGGACAGTGGGAGGTGTCCCTGCCATGGCAGGGGTGGCACTGGATGGGCTTTGAGGTCCCTTCCCACCCAAACCACTCTGGGATGCCACAATTCCCTGACAGCAGGAGTGAGGACACCTCACCCTTTCCCTTGAAACTTCATTGCTGCACTAAGGCACAGTTGGCAAGGGAAACTGTAATTAGTGCAGAGGGCAGAGATTCCCTCAGGGGTGCTCTGAACCCCTCCTTGTGGGATGCTGGGAAGGAAAATGGGAGCAGCATTGTGGAAGGGGTCAGGAGTGATGGCAGCTGCTGCCTTCTGTCCCTCCTGGGCTCCTCTTGGGTTGTCCTTGGGCAAGATAGGCCGTGGGGACAGCTCGGGGGAGTGAGAGAGGCCGCGGGGGGCACTGCAGGTGGCTTTGGGCTGCTCCGGGCCGGGCAGGGGAGCAGCTCCAAGTCGGGGAGTGGAACCAGCTCCAGGCAGGGGAAGCAGTTGCAGGCCGGACATGGGGAGCAGCTCTGTGCTGGGCAGGGGAACCAATTCTGGGCTGGTCAGGGGAGCAGCTCCAGGTCAGGGAGGAGAACCAGCTCCAGGTAGGGGAGCACCTCTGGGCTGGGCAGGGGGGACGAGCTCTGGGCCAGGCAGGGGAACCAGCTCCAGGCTGGAGAATGAGCTCTGGGCCGGGCAGGGGGAACAGCTTTGGGCAGGGGAATGAGCTTTGGGCCGGGGAGGGGGAGCAGCTCTGGGCTGTGCAATGAGCTCCAAGTCGGGCAGGGGAGCAGCTCTGGGCTGGGCAGGAAACAACTCTGACCCGGGCAGGGCATGGGGAACCAGCTCCGGGTAGGGCAGGGGAGCAGCTCCAGGCTGGGGAAAGAGCTCCGGGCCGGGCAGGTGAACCAGCTCCGGGCAGGGGAAGGAGCTCCGGGCTGGGCAGGAAACAACTCTGACCCGGGCAGGGGAACGAGCTCCAGGCAAGGGGAGCAGCTCCAGGTCGGGCAGGGGAACCAGCTCCGAACCGGAGAACGAGCTCCGGGCTGGGGAGAGAACAGCTCCAGGCATGGGAACCAGCTCCGGACGGGACAGAGGCAACAGCTTTGGGCAGGGGAACGAGCTTCGGGCCGGGCAGGGGCAGCAGCTCCGGGCTGGGGAACCAGGTCCGGGCAAGGGAAGGGAACAGCTCTGGGCTGGCGAACGAGCTCGGGGCCGGGCAGGGAGCAGCTCCGGGCAGGTCTGAGTGGCTGCTCCGAGCACGGGGCTGCAGCTCTTCCCCCACTGCCCACGAACCCCTCTGGTGCTCCAGCCCACGGTGGGTGCACGGCAGCGCCTGCCGGTGATCCGTGCGCTCCAGAGCTGGGTTTTTACAGACATGCCCCTCTCTCTGCTCGTGAATTAAACTATTTCTGGCGTGGTGACTCGCAGGCTGTAGCAGAGCGTGGCGTGAGCGGCAACGTGTCCTTGTGCCGATGAGTAAGCGGAAAGGGGGACGTCCCTGAGCCTTCCCCCTCCCGCTAAAGGCAGGAGGCTGCAGCGTGCTCGCTCGCATTTATGACATAAAAAGACTTTTTTTTAATAAAAAGACTTTCCTGTTCCTCGTGGAGGCGAACATGCCCCTCGCATCACACGATTTAAACGCGTCTGTCTAAAGCAGGTACAAAATAGCAGCCTAAAATCCACTTCTTAGAGAGATCAAGGATAATGAGATTCGCCTCCAATCAGCTTGAAATCCCTTGAAACAATTAAAGCTCAGCCTTGGCGACTTACAAGCACCGAAGGCTTTTGATGAGTGTGAACCTTCAATAAAATCAGCGTTTAGGAAAACGATGAAATCCCCCAAGACAAAGTGCTGGGGAAAAAAAAAAAAAAAGGAAAGAAAAAAGAAAAATACAGTTGAAAAAGGTTATTTTGATGGGAACAGGTTAAATGTGAGTTGTCACCCTAGAGGAACCGAAATCCCCGGTGTGCCGGGCGGGTGTGGGGCCAGAGCCTCCTTAAGAGGCGGCGGTGTGGGGTGACGAGCCGCTTCCAATTGCGAGGCAGCAGCACATGACATAAGATGCTCCAGATCTGCCTCCTGGGCGCTAGTTTAAAAATAAAGGATATTACACGTCGGTGAGAGGAGGCTGCGGGACCGGCGATGCGCGGTGAGGCTGCAGGGATCGGGGTTTTGGGACAGCGTTTAGGGCAAAAGAGTGTGGAATTTAAATGGTTTGACTCGTGGTGCTCTAGGGGAGCTGGGGGTGTCTGGTTCTGCCGTGGGGTTTTGCAATGTCCACTGAATTTCCTGTTGTTTGGTGCAAATGCAGCCTCTTTGGGGTTGCCTGGCTCACGTCAGCGGAGCTGCTTTGCTGTGACGTGGGGCTGTATTTTTATTTTTAATTTTCCCAACGTGTTTTCTCTCGCAGGGACAGTGCTGTGTGAGTCAGACGCCAGGATGGCACTTGCAGAACCAGTCTCCTCCGTGGCTTATTGCAGTTCAGCTCTTCAAAGCAGCTGTGAGGTGGCAGGGGAAGATGTGCTGCTCAACTCTTCACCCAGGTTAGTCTAATTTAGGATTTTATTTGGGATTTATTTGCCTATTTAGTATTTTATTTACCCTGTTTATATAGAATTGTATCCTACCATGCTTACTCTGATTAATTAAAATGATTTTGGAAGAGCCCTGCCTCTGCAGGGAACATCATGTGCAGTATCTACACTGATCTCAAACTCCTGCTGGTAAGAGGCTGCTTGGATTTACAGACTAAAGAGCAGATTAGGGTCTGTATCTCACCACAGCATAATGAGATCTAGCTGATCAAAACCTCTTTACCTAAATTTTTTGGGGTTGCATTGAGCTACATGTAAGGAGGAGAAAAAGATGACTTGATTGACTGTAAGGGAAATAGCTGGGGCTTTTCTGCTCATATTACTGGGTCATTTGCATGCTTTGATCATAAAAGCTGGTGGAGAAATGGTGCAGAACTATTGCAACTGAGGATTCATTTGTGCTGAAAAATGTTCTCAGTAATGAGGAGGGAACACGGAGATGGGAACATCTCATAATCCCCTAGGGGGAAATAAAGAAATTATTTACTCAGCCCTGGTTGCTGGCCTGCAGATTAGTTCAGAGGAGCAGTTCTGCTTTACAGCAGGACATGTGATCAGCCATGTCACATCTTCCCTGGGCCTTGAACCTCTTCATATGCCCAAAGCAGTCAGAAATTCAGAATAAATGTAGATTAGAGGGAAGAGATTTCCCCTTACCCTGACATTCACACAGTGCCTGTGCTGGTTGCCTTGTCTCTGGCCTGGTAGAAAGAAAATAAAGATGGGATTTGGTGGGAGCTCTGCCTGGCTGGGGCTGAGGGTTTTGTGTGTGCCCAGAGGAGCTCTCAGCTGTGAGCAGTGTGACTGTGATGGCAAAGTCAGGGCTCCTCTGTGCCCCAGAGCTGCCCCTGCAGTGTTTGGGTTATTGTGATGTCAGGGCCCTCCTGGAAGAGCCTGGGCTGGGTGCTGCAGGTGCTGCTGTTGAGAAGGGAAAACACCGGCCTGGAGGAACAGCAATGAGTGATGGGCTGAGGCCAAGGGCCTGGTAGGGCCAGGCAGGATGGAAACTTTGGGTTTCTGCAAATTCTGAAATTTTACTCAGCTAAAGCTCAGACATCAATGGCCCAGGACAGGGAACAAAGCAGCAGCTGCCTGCTTGGAGGGTGGGATTCCCAAATCTCACTGGCTCTGGCTTCCAGCTCCTGCTCTCAAGTGGGACATGAGCCTTGATTGTCCCTGACCCTCCTCATGAGGGCTGTGACAGTCCAGCTTGGAAAGGGATGGAGTAGGAACAGTTTTGCAAGCAGGCAAGTGGTGCTTCACCAGCTGCTGCAGGGCTGAAAGTGAAAGGACAGCTCAGCTGGGAGGAGTGGCTGGAGCACATGGGCATGAGCCTGTTTCTGTTTCTTCCCAGGCATCTGGTGGGAGCCCTGGTTTTAATAGGAATACCTAAGAACAAGATTTGCTGTTGAATCAATTTCCTGCTCTTTTACAGGAAATCTCTGTGGGTTTCCCCATGGGGTGACTGCAGAGTGTCCCCAGGGCCTCCCCTGTGGCTGACTCACATCTTGCAAACAGGAGATGAGTTCCAGACCCAAGTGTCCCTTCCTGCCCCCCTCCTCCTCCTCCTCCTCCTCCTCCTCCTCCTCCCAGCTGCAGACTCTTTATTCCAGGCACCTGGAGCAGCCTTTAGGAATTAAATTATGGCTGTTTTTAGGATGATGTTTATGCATTCTTCTGCAGCTTGTCTGCAATGAAAGCTGCAATTAGGACAATACTCATGTGTTCAGCACAGGCAGAGCTTGCACACTCAGAGGGAGCTGTTCCATTGCTGGGGCCATGCAGGGCAGTGAATTTATAAAATCACCTGCAGAGCATCAGGGATCACTCTGACATCTGAGTGACATTAAGGGATGGAGCCAGCCTGGCTGTGGCAGGCAGCCCTCAGTGCTCTCATCCAGGGATAATTCCTTTTGCCTTGCAGAACTGCTGAGCCACACAACAGCCAGCCAGGGGAAGATTCCAAGATTGAGGACTATCAGGTGAACTCACTCGGTCCCAAAGGTGAGTGCATGGAAATTTGGGGGCTGTGGGGTGCCTGAAATTACTGTTGCAATGAGAGAGGGATTTGTCAAACCATGACAGTGGAAGAAGCAGCTCAGGTTGCAGGATGGGTTGTGCAGGAGTGTCTGGAGCTCAGATTTTAAAGCACAAGGGTTAAATAGGCAGTGCCAGTGCCTGGTGCTCATCTGCCAGGTACCAGTGTCCAGCTTTCAGTCCTCCTTAAAAGAAAAACCTTATAAATAGCAGAGTAAAACATGCAGGAAACTATCACCTTACCAGTACAAGAGCCTTAGGGCAGCAGAGCAGGTTAGAGGGGATGTAAGTGGGAAATATTTAACAAAATTTGAAAGTCCTCTAGAGGCTTCTGTCTAAAATACTGGGGCTTACATGGCAAAATTGCCACAAAGAAATGGTCAAAAAAGGGGTGTGGGGGGGGTGTAACAACATTTGCTTTCATATGCTTGAGACTTGTTTTTGTATTGCTGTTATGGCAGCAGGAAATTTGTAAATCTAAAATGCTGAACACTTTCCTTTCAAAGCAACCTCCCCCTCTCCTGGCTCCAGCATGTGGACAACACGTCGTGATGGAGAGGTCAAGCTGAGGATGGAAGAGCAGGGCCCTGGCAGCGAGGCCCCAAAGACTGTGCACCAGCTCTTCCAGGAAAGTGTCAACAAATACAGCAACTTGTATGCCCTTTCATCCAAAAAAAATGGCAAGTGGGTAAAGCTGACGTATAAGATGTACTATGATGAGTGCTGGAAAGCAGCCAAAAGCTTTCTGAAGGTAAGAGTTTGTTGAGTTCTCTTTGGTATATTCACAGAGTCCTAAAAACAGCATAGTTTGGGTTGGAGGGATCTTAAAGCTCATCCAGTGCCACCCCTGCCATGGCAGGGACACCTTCCACTGTCCCAGGTGCTCCAAGCCCTGTCCAGCCTGGCCTGGGACACTGCCAGGGATCCAGCTGTGCCAGGGCCTGCCCACCCTCCCAGGGAACAATTCCTGCCCCGTATCTGATATAAATCTTTCTTCTTTTAATTTAAAACTGTCTTCCTACCACTTCCTACCCTCTTCCTACCACTGTGTCAAAACAAAACAAAGTCAAGTTTAATGTTCACTCACTTAAATAGTGCTGGAATGGCTGCATTCAAGTCTGTTTTAAATCTGCAAATTCCCTGAGTGCAGATGAATCTCACAGTGACAGGGAAGTACCTGAACATGCTATGGACACCTATTTAATTTTTTTGACAGTTGCTTCCACATTTAACCAAGTAAAAATAACATGTAAGGAAACATTTCAAGTGAGGTGTTTGAGGTTTATGTTAAACCTGGACACTGTCCCTGCAGAGGCTTGGAAAGTTCATCTTTCTAAGAAAAAAAGGGATCTTAAAAACCAGACTTAAAATGTCCCACGTGGCCCAGCCTTTTGCTGGTGCTGCTGGGATTAGGAGACTTGGAGACAGAAACCAACAATACCTGTTTGTACTGTTGGGATCAAGTCTTACCTCCTCAAGTTAAGGCCAGCCTGGTTTTACTGCTGTGGTGGGATCTCCCACTCTGGGACAAAACCAGAGTCTGGCTGAGGGAGTTAAAAACTGGGACTCCAAGAGCTGGAATTTCATAGCCAAGTGTGACTGCCACTGTCTTGGGACTTCTGCTGCTCACAGTGACCCCAAGCTGTGTTAGAAAATCTCTTTTCCCAGCCTGGCAGTCAAAGAAGGAGTCAGAGCTCTTCAGTTCTCAGTCTGAAGGTTATTTATTGTATCTTATCTATAAAATTTTTTTTCCTGTCCAGCTGAGGTCTGTTCAGCAAGACAGAGGCACTCTGGCCACCCCTGGGGCAGTGTTATCTTTTTATACTAAAAACTATGTGTACAATATTTACCATAACTTCCCAATATCTATCACCTATGCTAGACAGTGAGCTACTCTAAACCAATCTGAGGGTGCCACCATCACAGCAGAAGATGGAGGCCAAGAAGAAGAAGAAGGAGAAAGGCTGGACACACCCAGATCCCTCCATCTTGTCCCCCTGAACCCCCATTCTAAAAACCCCTAAAATCTATTTTTTTTTCACTCTGTGATAAATGCACTATCATTCTGCCTAAACTGTTGTGGATTGCTGATCTTCATCTAAGGTTGGTAATTTGTTCCATGGGCCATAATCAAACCCACAGGTGTCTTGGGCTCTGTGCCAGGGTCTCTGAGCCCCCTGGCAGGATCTTGGCAGTCCGGGACAGCCAGAGGGATGTCCTGAGTTCTGACACCACTGGAGCTTGTTGCTCTGGCCATTATTGATATCTGCCATTCCCAACTTGTCCCAAATGTCCCAGGAGGTGCTGTCTGACTTCACCTCTCACCTCCTCATTCCCAGCCCAAGGCAGGAACTCCCTGGAGTGCAGGTTGATATTCCTGTGAGTGAATTCCTGTTGTTGAGTCTGTCTTTCCAAGGGCAGAGCTCAGCAAATCCCCCTTTTCCTGCCCACTTACAGTAGGACAGAGCTGTGGAACTTTCACTGGTTCCATCCTGGCTCCTGGGGGTGATTCAGTGTAAGAACATGAGCTCTTCCCTCAGTGCTGTGCTCACAACAGAGGTCTCAGATGCTCCCTGAGCTTTGGCCAGAGGAGAAGCAGGATGCTGTAATGCCATCTCTTGTTTGCAGCTGGGGCTGGAGCGTTTCCATGGAGTGGGCATCCTGGGATTCAATTCTGCTGAGTGGTTCATTGCTGACATTGGAGCGATCCTTGCAGGGTAAGGCTCTTGTTTCTTGCCATGCATTTTGCTTTGGCAGGCAGGGAGTGACTGTAGCATTCACATGAGAAGCAGGTTTTGATTAAACCCCAGTAAAACAAACAAACAACACCCCAAATTCAATTGCTTATATTTGGATTTAATGAAGGTAGGTAGAAGCTGAACTATTTAATAATGAATTAATGAGACAAAAATGAAATACTTTTTTTTTAGCCAGCTGCTTCTCTCAAAATAAGATGACCAGTAGGTTAATCCAGAAGCATTTTTTATGTACACAGTGATTAAGGAAATTCCAGAGAATCTCATGTCTGGACTGTGATATCTGCCTTCCACATGAGATATTTTGCTCCCTTGCTCCACTCTTGACATTTCCCATGCCTCAGAACAGAATCTTTCCTCTTGGAATTCAGCTCTCCCCTTTTTGTTGTCATTTTATGAGATATTGTCCTTAAAATTTTTTCTCTGAAATTTGCCAGCAACTCTGCTTGTCCTCTAACTCTGTTTTGCTTTTCTGCTCTGTTTTTTCCCTTTCCCAGGGGATTTGCTGTTGGGATCTACACTACAAACTCTCCTGAGGCCTGTCATTATGTAGCAGAGAACTGCAGTGCCAACGTTATAGTGGTGGAAAACCATAAACAGCTGCAGAAAATCTTAGAAGTAATTATGTTTTTTAAATGGCTGGGGATTACAGCAACCTGTTGACAGATGTGGGAGGGTGAAATGCTGTGGGAGGGGAGTGCTGGGTCTGAGAACAGAGGTGGATTCCTTGCTGTGCTTCCTGCTCCAGCCAGGTGAGCTGTCACTGGCACTGTGTCTCACAAGGGGTTAAGTGGTGCTTTCACTTCTTAAAAACCTTGGGCTTAAAATTGAAGAAGCCAAAATGAACAACTGAGCATCCTCTAGGTTGTCTGGCACCATCCCAGCTCAAATGATGACTGTTTCTAGTGAGGCAAACCCATTCTTTAGGAGCACAGATGGGATTCTCTTGGCTTTGCATAAAGTGGCAAATCTGAGGAGTGTGCTAAGTGAGGTTACAGAGGTCTGAAAGGCACAAGCAGCATTTGCTCCTTCTCACAAATCTCCCTTCTTAACACAGATTGAACACAGACTACCTCATCTGAAGGCCATTGTCCAGTATGGGGAGGAGATCAAAGAGCAGAGACCAAAACTGTACTCGGTGAGTCCTGGGTTTCTTCACAGCTGCTAAGTGCTGGTTGTGTTCAGCTGGTGGCTGCAAGCACCTGTCACCTGCCCTGGGGCCTTGAGCATCTGGTGACATCCCTGTCATGTCATTCCATGGCAGGGCCTTGGAATGAAATTTTAAGGTCCCTTCTAAGCCAAACCAGCCTGGGGTTCTGTGGCTGTGATCCCTTGAGCTGTGTTGGCTTTGGTGGACAGGAGGTGTCTGCTGTTGTGCAACCTGGATAATCCATGTTGTAAGGGACTTTGCCAGACACCTTGAGCCCCACAGTTACTCCAAGGAGTTGCTTCAGAGCTGTAAAGCTGCTGGGGGTGGGTCTGCCTCCTTTCTGCTTCTCCCTGTGTCAGCCAGGAAACACAGGGGTGGCAGTGTGGGTGTACAGCCTCTTCCAGGGGTGTGGACAGGGAGAACATCCTTCTCTTGGTGTGTAGCAAAGAGTTGTTGGGAAGGATGAAAGTTTGACAAGAAAACCTCACAGATATGTGTGCTTAGCAGAAAGATTTTTGGATGTAGAATCTGAAGAAGGAATAGAAATGAAAGCAAGTTTTGATACAGAAGAAAAGAATTGCTGAGCCTCACTGGCTAACCAAGGAGGCAAAGGGTATGTTAGTTAGAAGGGGTTTTTATGGCTTAGAGCAAAGGATAAACCCACCTCAAACGAGAAGATGTTTTTACCAAGCAGAAAGACAGCACAGGCAAACAAGTCAGCAAAGCTGCAAGTAGAAAAAAGGTCTCAGAATTTTCCACTGCGAGAAAACTGAAAACCAACTTCTAGCTTAAACTGTAATGTACTAACTTTTAGTGATTGGAGAATAGTAACATGAATATAGTAATTATAGTAGTTATGATGGGCTATAGATAATAGTTAAGGTATAGATTGGTTGTACTGTATGAAGATGCTCAGTAAAGGAAAGTATATAATGCATTGTAACCAAAAGAAAAAATATCTAATGCATTGTGACCTAAACGAAGGGTCTCCGGGCCTGCCTGCAGCTGGAGCTGACAGCTGTAGGCACAGCTCTGTCACCCACCACCCTGGACTGCTGTAATGTCTCAGATACAATAAACTGCATTTTGGAGAGTGGCCTGGAGTCCCACATCTCTGATTAAGGCTGTTATGGTGGCGCCCAACGTGGGGCACCATCAGTAAGAGCCTGAATGAGGGATGTGGGTCTCCAGGCCTGCCTGCAGCTAGGGCTGATAGATGTGGGCACAGGCTCTGTCACCCACCACCCTGGACTGCTGTAATGTCTTAGATACAATAAACTGCGTTTTGAAGAGCTGCCTGTAGTCCCACATCCCTTATTTAGGCTCTAACAAAGAGATCCATTGTTCCTGTGGGTGATGCCTCACAAAGGGGCTGAGCTGTTGTGTTCCCTGCAGTGGAAGCAGTTCATGGAGCTGGGCAGGGACGTGCCGGACGAGCAGCTCCGCGAGGTCATTGCCACCCAGAAACCCAACCAGTGCTGCACCCTCATCTACACCTCGGGCACCACGGGGCAGCCCAAGGGGGTCATGCTCAGCCACGACAACGTGAGTGCCCAGTGCCACCCCAGGGCTGCTCAGGGAGAGCATCCTGAGCTGGGAGGGACCCCCAGGTGTTGTGTTTGTGGGGTTCCCAGAGGGAGGGAATGATGCATCTGACTCCATGTTCTTAGAAGAATTTTAATTTGTTACATTATTTAATTAATTACCTTATACATCCATATAAATAATAATAAAAAATTAGTAATATAATTTATATAATTTATAGATAATTTTTATATTCATATATCTATTTATAAATAATTTATTTAGGAATAATTTTATTTTATATAGTTATTATTCATAAATGGTCATGTTATTTATATAAATATTTATGGTATTTTTATTAATAATACTATTAATAATAATATTATTATATTGATTTAATTTATTATTTTATGATAGTATATTGTATTAAAGAATGCTATACTAAAGAATACAGAAAGGATACAGACAGAAGCCTAAAAAGATACTAAAGAAAAACTCATGACTCTTAGCTTGGCACTGATTGGCCATTAGGTCAAAACTTAAGCAATTCACATGAAGCCAATGAAACAATCACCTGTTGGTAAGCAATGTCCAAACACATTCCAAAGCAGCAAAACACAGGAGAAGCAAATCAGATAATTATTGTATTCATTTTTCTCTGAGGCTTCTTAGCTTCCCTGGAGAAAATCCTGGGTAAAGAGATTTTTCAGAAAATGTGACAATGACACACAGGGATGATCAGTGCAGCCCCTGTCCCTGCACAGCCACCCCAACAAGCCCATCCTGGGAGCTCCTGCAGCTCTGGCAGCCTTGGCACCATTCCCTGGGCAGCCTGGGCAGTGCCCAGCAGCCTCGGGGGGCAGAACCTTGCCCTGAGCTCCATGCCAAGGCCTGGCACAGCTGCAGCCCTTGCTGGGCTCCTGTCCCTGTGCCAGAGCAGAGCTCAGCCCCTGCCCCTGTGCCTGCCCTGGGGAGGAGCCGCAGCCCCCGGGGAGCCTCCCCTCAGTCTCTGCTGCACCTGAGCAAGCCAAGTGCTGCTGCTGAGATCCCAGGACTCTGTAGCTGAGCTGTGCTGTGTGTGTGTCTGTGCTGTCCCTCTCTGAAGCCCCTCTGGGTTCCTGTTGCAGCTGACGTGGACGGGGACGGTGGCCGCGCGCTTCATCATGCTGAGAGACGCCCGGGAGAAGCAGGAGGAGGTGGTCAGCTACCTGCCCCTGAGCCACATTGCTGCACAAATGTGTGACATTTGGGCTGCCATGACCCTCGGAGTGCAAGTTTACTTTGCCCAACCAGATGCATTGAAGGTAAAAAAAAATAAGATAATAAACTTACACTCATCCACCTGCTTGAGCTGGGGTGGGTGCTGTCGCCGGCCGGGGTGTGTGTGCAAATCACAAATGGGGTGGAGCTGCTGTAGAACGTGCATTGAGCTGTTTTATTTTTCAGCATCAGTCTCATTACATGGTTGTGACAATGGGAAGATGCCAACAGCAGACCAAGAACTTAATGTTGCAACTCACTTTATAAGTTTTTTGACCAATCACACAAAGTAAAAGCACATTGACAGTAGTTCTATCCAACCACTATAAGCCCACGTGCCTTTGGTTAAACAATGCTT
This sequence comes from Ammospiza caudacuta, assembly GCF_027887145.1. Taxonomy (NCBI): domain Eukaryota; kingdom Metazoa; phylum Chordata; class Aves; order Passeriformes; family Passerellidae; genus Ammospiza; species Ammospiza caudacuta. Next base: position 2,850,648 of record NC_080620.1, on the reverse strand, counting down.
GCTTATTTCAATTACAATACCTCCTTGTAAGCCTTCAAACACAATGCACAGAGCTCCATTATTAAGCTTCAAACTTCCTAATATCTTGCTAGATAAACTTTTCTGTAGCTTAGACAGTTATTCTAGACAAGTGTTAATACACAGACCATTGTTCTATTTGTCCTTACTTCTCTACTTTTTAAATAATTTTTCTGCTGATCTATCTCATGGCTGCTGCTTAGCTCTAATCACAGTTCTCCTGCCTCTGAGGCCTGCCTTTTGCAGCTTTCCCAAAACCCTCTGATTTTGTGGATTCCCACAGGTGCTTGAAATAAGGCTGTGTTATCTTGTGGTTCTCTCAGCTTTCCTAACTGGGTTTACTTTGCCCACTGACCAGCTGCCCCTGTTGGTTTGACTGGAGCTTGGCCTTCACCTTTTGACTCAGTGACAAACTGGGAGAAGCTGACCCAGCACTTCACAACTGGGATCTGCTGAGTTCTTACCTAACACCTGATGCCACATCAAGAACTGGTTGAGCAACAGCCTCATGTTTGCTCTGCCCACATTGCACCATGGCCCCAGCTAAACCTGAGTCCTGAGTAAAGGATTCTTGTGTCACTGAAAGCATTGACCCTTGCTCCCTTCACAATTCCCATTGGAATGCCTCAGGGGTTCCCTTCTCTTGGTGGTGCTGCAAAAAACAAACAGTTCCTCAAAATTCATTGCAGACTCCCAAGCTTTTGCTGGTGATCAATACCGACCTGAAGTCTGCAGTGAATCATTTCTAAAAACTGCATTAAATCCTGCTTCTCTCAGGGCAGCTTGGTGGAGACCCTGCGAGAAGTGAGGCCAACTGCTTTTCTGGGAGTTCCTCGTGTCTGGGAGAAAATGGAAGAGAAAATGAAATCTGTGGGCATGAAAGCCTCAGCGATCCGACGGAAAGTGGCAGCGTGGGCCAAGGGAGTGGGGCTGCAGACCAACCTCAAGAAGATGGATGGGTAATTATGAGCTACACCTCAGGGATGCTGATGAGTTTTTAGGAGAACTTTCCTGTCAGATCAGGGATTTTATTCCATCCAGGGGTTATATTCCATATATTCCAGGATTATATCTCATGTGACAGACTGTAGTGGCGTTCACAGGGGTCCCAGAGCGAGGGGAGAGATGGGAATCTTGACTCCATGTTTCAGAAGGCTGATTTACTATTTGATGATATATATTATATTAAAAGAAAATGATGTATTAAAGCTATACTAAAATAATAGAAGAAAAGGATTTCATCAGAAGGCTAGCAAGGAATAGAAAGGAATGGTAATAAAATCCTGTGATTGCTCACAACCTTGACACAGGTGGCTGTCATTGGTCATCAAGTAAAAACAATTCACATGCTGGGTAAACAGTTCTCCAAATCACATTCCAAAGCAGCAAAACAGGGAGAAGCTGAAACTTCTCAGCTTCTCAGGAGAAAAGATCCTAATGAAAGAATTTTTCATAAAATATGTCCATGACATTAGACCAGTGCAACTTGGACTCGAGGGGGAGCAGCAAGGGCTGGAGGGGGAAATAACCCATTATTTTATGGAATGAACTGAAGTGGGATGAAGATAAAAGGATGAGGGGGAGGAGTTCTGTATTTTCTATGAACTGAAGAAGGATGAAGATGAAAGGAGGAAGGGGAGGAGCTGGAAATGTGTCACTTTCCTGGTGCAGGCGCTTGGACGAGCCGGTGAATTTCCGCCTGGCCCGGCAGCTGGTGTACAGGAAGGTGCGCAAGGCCATCGGGCTGGACCGCTGCACCAAGTGCTACACTGGGGCTGCTCCCATCACCAGAGAGACCCTGGAGTTCTTCCTGAGCCTCAACATCCCTGTGATGGAGCTCTATGGCATGAGTGAGAGCTCTGGGCCCCACACCATCTCCCTGCCTCACGCCTTCAAGCTCGGCAGGTGAGCGCCCGCCTGGGAGCAGGGAGGGGGTTCTGCCCCTGGCACCTCCATCTGTCCTGCTGCAGCTCATCCCCACAGCCCTGCTGCCACTGGGGATATGTGAATTTACCTTGGCTGGCTTCTGTGGCAGCTGGGGAAGAAGGAAAAGTTGGTAACTCCAACCTACTCTTCAATGGCAAATGACTGAAGGGTTCAGGGTGTCTTTGAGCAGCTCGTTCAGTCTGCACAGTGAAAGTTTGCTGCCAAGGACATAAATCTGGTGTTGAGAACAATGAGTGCAAACCAGCAGGTGTGTGAGCACTGATCTCTGCTCTAACAACTCTTTTTGCAGCTGTCCTCACATGAGCAGATGCCTTTAAAGCTCTTGTGCTAAAAAGCTGCTGGGCTTTGTTCAAACCCTCCAGCTTGAGAGATGCTGCTGTAACTTCTGCTTGAATTTGGTTGAAAATGAATTAATCCTTGCTCTGTGCTGTGTTTCAGCTGTGGGAAGGTGCTGTCAGGCTGCCACACCCTGATCCATAAACCAGACATGGATGGCATTGGGGAGATCTGCTTCTCAGGCAGGCATGTCTTCATGGGCTACCTGAACATGGAGGACAAAACCAGGGAAGCCATTGATGAGGATGGCTGGCTGCACTCAGGGGACCTGGGCAAGCATGACAAGGATGGATTCCTCTTCATCACAGGCAGAATTAAAGGTGACACATCCCCTGATTTTTGTCTTGGTGTTGTGCAGCACTGTGGAATCAATGAGATGTTGATGAGCCCAACTGTTCCCTCAGCACTGCCAAGGCCACCACTGTGTCCCCATGTCCCCAGCTGTCCCATCTTTTAAATCCCTCCAGGGATGGTGGCTCCACCACTGCCCTGGACAGCCTGTTCCAATGCTGGGAAGAAATTTTTCCCAATATCCAGCTTAACCTGGATATTGAGAAAAATCTAAACCTCCTCTGGTACAGGGGACGCTCTGCTGGTTGTGTGGCTGTGACTTGCACAGAAGAATATTGAAATCCTTCTCATCCTGGAGTTTCCACTGGAATGTGGCTGCAGGGTGGGAGGAGAGGGGCAGCCTCTGGAGCCAGGGTGTGTTTGCAGAGTGAGGGACAATCTTCTGATTTCAATTCTCTGATTTCAGTTCTCTGATTTCAGCACCAGTGCAATTGGTGCTTTGTGGGTTTGTTTTATCAGCAGCTCAAAGTTTCAGGAGCTTTGCAGGGTGACCTCCAAGGAAAGCAGCAGCTTAACACTGTTGTGCAAGTGCCTTGGAGCAATGTGGCTCTTGGGACAGAGTTTGGGCAACCCCAGACAAAGCCAAGGTCACTCAAACCTTCAGCCCCCAAGAGAGAGAGGTGCAGCTCTGAGGAGCAGGAGATGGAGCAGGGGCTCCCCTCTGCTCTGCAGCACACAGGAACCTCCTCTCACTTCAATTTCTGATAATTTGGGTGCCAACTTAGGAGCCTTAGAGGCTCAGGTGTCTGTGCCAAGGGGCTCACCTGCATTGCCAGGCTGCAAACACCCCTGGAGCCCCAGGGCAGCTTTGGCTGGGCTGAGTGTGAGCAGCTGCTGCTCCTCTCTGCTGCAGTCAGGGATCAGCACAGGGGCTGGAAAAACCCTTTAAAATGTTCCACATCCCCACATTTCTGAACATTTTTGGGGATGGTCACCCTGAGACTGTCCCAGTCCTGGTGTGCTGACACAGACTCCCTGTTTGAGCCAAAGGAGCAGTGGAGTTGTTGCAGATTGTGGCAAGGGGGAGAAGCTCCAAGCATTAATCAGGATCTGATTGTTTTCCAGAGCTCATCATCACAGCAGGAGGTGAGAACATTCCTCCTGTTCCAATCGAGGATGCTGTCAAGAATGCTGTTCCCATCATCAGCAATGCCATGCTGGTTGGAGACAAAGCCAAATTCCTTTCCATGCTCCTGACACTAAAGGTAATGGCAGAGAGGATGGGGATCCACCACCTGTGCTGCTGAATCTGAGTAATTCCAGGGAGGAAGGGTTGTTACACATTTTTAGTGTCTTGTGGAGCAGAATTTGCTGCAGCTGAGCTGCCAAGAGCAGCTGAAAGCACAGAACTGTCACTTGCTCAGACCATCAGGCCCTGCTGCTGTTCAGGGCAGCTTTTGCTGCTTTTGTGCCACAGAGGGCAGGGAGAAACAGAAGGAAAAGACCCAAAAGTGAGGCTGGAAAAGGAAACCCTTCTGCTCTCCTCACCTCTTTCAGTCTCTCCCAGAGCAGTGTGGGAGGTAAAAACCTGTCAGGGATTTCTTTGTCACACTCTGGATTTAAACTGCACCAGGACACATCTGTGGTGGCCTGTGCTGACTGTCAGAGTGGGAATTGAGACCAGGGCCAGCAGCCTTGGCCTGGGGCAGGAGATCTGAGCCAGGCCCTGGAGGTGGCCCTGGGAGTGGCCCTGCTGCTCTTGTCATGGCTGAGGGCTGTGTGTGACTCCAAGACTGCTCCTGCACAGTGCAGGGAAGTGAATTGTGCTCCAGAAAAGGTCTGGAAAGCAGAGATTAACTTTGGACAGAGATTAACTTTGGGCAGCACAGGAGGAATTGGGCAGATGTGCTCCTGAGCAGGCACAGACCTGAGGGGTTTATCTGTGTTTGTGCCAAGTTTCCATTGGCAGCCAGGGGTTGGGTGGGAGCTGAGGGGCTGGAGTGGGGCAGGGAAAGGACCCCAAAAGGGACCCCAGGAGCTGTCCCAGGGCTGGAGGCTCCTGGTGCAGAGCCTCAGGTGCTCAGCACTGCTCAGTTCCTGCTGTGCTTGGCCTGCAGTGCGTGGTGGATGCAGACACGGGTGAGCCTGGAGATGACCTCAGTCCAGAAGCTCTGGCATTCTGTCAGAGGCTGGGCAGCAAGGCCACCAAGGTCTCAGAAATCATCAGCAGCAAAGACAAGGCCATCTACACTGCCATCCAGAAAGGGATCTCTGCTGTCAATGAGAAAGCTGTGTCCAATGCTCAGAAAGTCCAGAAGTGGGTCCTGCTGGAGAAGGACTTCTCCCTGTTTGGTGGAGAGCTTGGTGAGTGTCTGGGGTGTGCCCTGTGCTCCTTCCCTGGTACTGAACATCAACACAACCACAGCCCCAAAGCACAGAGCTGCCCTGGCCTTTCCTCACTGTGGCTTTTCCATGTAGCAGTTTGGGGTGGGATGAACTGGGATGAATTTCCACTTCTAGCCCACAGCACCGAGTGCAGCAGCACTTACCTTGTGCTCTGGTGCCTCTCACAGGGTTATGGAGCATCCTGAGGTGGAAGGGACCCTCAGGGATGATCAGCCCAGCCCCTGTCCCTGCACAGCCACCCCAACACCCCCACCCTGAGCACCCCAAGAGCTCCTGCAGCTCTGGCAGCCTTGGCACCATTCCCTGGGGGAATCCCTGGGCTTGGGGCTGGGACCTGTGACTGTGTTCACAGGGGGTCTTGGGTGAGGGAAGAGATGAGGATCTGACTCCGTGTTTCAGAAGGCTTGATTTATTATTTTATGATATATATTACATTAAAATTGTACTAAAAGAATAGAAGAAAGGTTTCATCAGAAGGCTGGCTAAGAATAGAATAGGAAGGAATGATAACAAAGGTTTGTGGCTTGGGCCCTGTGTCCAAGTCAGCTGACTGTGATTGGCCATTAATTAGAAACAACCACATGAGGCCAATCCCAGATGCACCTGTTGCATTCCACAGCTGCAGATAATCATTGTTTACATTTTGTTCCTGAGGCCTCTCAGCTTCTCAGGAGGAAAAATTCCTAAGGAAAAGATTTTTCATGAAAAGATGTCTGTGACAGGGACCATTCCCTCTGGGTGCTGCTTTGGCTCACAGAGGAAGGGAGGGACATTCCATTAAACCCAAGGAGAAGTTCAGAACTTCTCTCAGGTCCCTGTTCCCGTGTTCTGCCTCTCCCTGCAGCCCTGCTGGGTGCTCCCAGTGCTGCCCTCCCCTTTAACCCTTTGCTGGCTCCCCACAGGCCCCACCATGAAGCTGAAGAGGCCGGTGGTGGCTCAGAAATACCAGGACCAGATCGCTCGGTTTTACACGGACACCGAAACCCCCTCGGGGGAGCCCTCGGCCCGGCCATAGAGCCCGCCCCGGAACCGCCCCCAGGACACTCCCAGCTGCCCAGGAGGGATTCCCTGGATGGATCCTGCCGAAATAAAGAAGCTCAGCCTTCAGGCAGCCCCTTTGCTGTCCATGTCCTGCAGTGTGGTGAGCGTGGTCCTGCCCATGTTCTCCTGTGTCTTGTGTTCCTTGCTGAGATATCCCAAATATCTCAGCTTTGTATTTTTTATTTCCATTTTTATAAGGGCGATATGATGTTTACCTGAAATCCACGTGATCTGTTACGTTCTAACCAAAGTTTTCTTTTCCTGAGATGAATGTAAAACAGGAGCTGCAAATCAGGAGCTGCCCTTTTTCTGCTGAGGGAGAAAGGCAGATTTCATTTTCCAGCAGTGTCCTCACTCCCTGCTGCACGTTTCCCTGCATGCTGATGGCATCCTCATCATTTTAAATCTCCTTCCCCACAAACTATTCCTGTCTGAGATGACAAATGCTGTGTGTGACTACACACAGCAGTGGAGGTGGAACCTCACATGAACTGGGCTTGTCTGTGCAATATTTTGAGTTTGTTTTACCTTTTTGAGTTACAATGAAGCCATAAATTGTATTGTTGAAGTTGTATCCATGGCTGGTATTCTAAGAAGTGATTTACTCCAGGGATTATTTATAAGGCTGTGTACAATGTGTGAAATCTGTCTGTATTTTACAATTCAGGAATGTTGTGGTGTCTGTTGTGGGGAGCTGCAGAGTGGAGGCTGAGGGCTGCAGCTGTGCTTGGGGCCAGGGGATGGTGCTGGGAGCTCAGCCAGGTTCTCCTGGGGGTCTGTGATCAACCAGCCCAGAGCTGTGGAGCTGCTCCATGGAGGGCACAGCCTGGCCCAGCTGCAGCCAGGAGCTCCTGGTGCCCAATCCAGCAGGGGAAGGATGGCTGGGAATGGCTCAGGGCACACAGGAACCCTCACTGGGCAGGGAGAGCAGCCCAGCTCTGGCTCCAGTTCCATTTCCCTGGACAGGAGGAGCACTGGGAGGAGCTGGGGCAGTGCTGGGGTCACAGCAGAGTGACAGAATTAAACCCAGAACTCTGCTTTGGGTCAGAGGAATTCCAGTGCCTGAATGCACTACTGGAACTGCAGCTCCCCCTGTGTGCTGGGCTGGCTGCAATTGCTGTGTCCAAGTGAAATAAACTCCTCTGTTTGTGTCTCTGAACTCTGTCTGGTTCCTGGCATGGAGCAGGGGTGGCTTTGCCTCAGGCAGGGAGAGCTGAGCTGTGCCCAGGGCACCAAGGACAGGGACAGTCCCTCAGGGGAAGGGGAGGGACGGTGCCACCCTTTACCTGTGCCAGGGCAATGCCCATGCCAGGCTCTGTCCTGCAGTGGGGACCCTCAAATCCCACAGGAGCTGCCCCAGGCAAACCCTGCTCCAAGGGCAGGGACCCCTCACCTGACCAGACAAAGCTCTGATGGATTAAGGGACACTGGAGTCACCCCATGTTTAAAATAATTCCCTTTTCCTTGGCTTTTCCTGTGCCATGAGGGGTTTTGGGAAAGGCACACTGCCATCCCTGGAGAAACAACACAACTGAAAAACACTTCCAAGTTTTACTTTTCCATCTTACTTTATTTCACTTTTTCTAGAAAATTCCTCCATAGTTCCACAAATTTAACAAAAAGTTTAAAATTCAGGACAAACAATCCTGTAACGTATTACAAACATGAGTTTTTTTGTGGTTTTTTTTTTCTTTTTAATCTTGCAGTTAGTCTTGGCTCAGCTGCATTTCTTCCAGCTGAGTGAAGAACTTTTCTCCCAACACAACTTTTAAAATCCTCAGGTGCTGAGGTATTTAATACCTCGGCTCTAGGCAGAAATACAATTAAAAATTCTCTAGAAGTTGAAGTACTTACATTTTTCTTTAGGAGTGCAAACTCATCTTGTCAGTTTTTGATGGCTATCAAAGGAAAGCAACACCCATTTGGGTCCTTTGAGCACTGATTCACCTGTCCCAGGTGCACCAGGGGAGTCTCAGCAGGGAGGAGCCTCCTGTGAGCAGAGCTGGCTCCAGCACATCCCCAATGGAAAACTGGAGCTGGAGCCACTCTGGGCTCTGCTCGTGGAGAGGCCCCTCCTGGAGGGACGTTTTAACTCTCTCACCATCAAACACGGTCCAAGATGTGACAATGAAACTGTTTCTGGATTGTTGCATCAATGCTTGGCTCGTTCTGATGCTCCCAGGGCACCCCACGATCCCACAGGTGGCAGAGATTGCACTTCCATGGCTGCAGCCTGAGCTCAGCCAGCCTCCCCTCGTGGCACAAACACCAAACTGGGTTTGCTGCCAAGCCAGCCTTCCTCTCCTCTCCTTTTTATTAAACTTTTCTAATGGTAATGTCAGTAATCAAAGCCTCGAGGCTCAACACATGGCAGAGCCAGGGAAAGGCTCCTGACCCTCCTGGAGGATGGAGGAGCCAAATCCTGACCCTGCCTCCAACACGATTCCAGCTCGGGCTGCCAGCACTGGCTGTGCCAGCAGCAGCACCACAAGGAACAGGGAAAAGGAACAGAGGCAAAAGGAACAGAGTCCTGCCCACTTTCCTTGGAAAAACCATTATGGCTACAAGTCAATTTGGGATTCTTTTTTTTGTTTTCTTCCTTTTTTTCAACAACGCAAGCTACTACACATCCTCGAGGACCTGAAGCAATGCCCACAGCAGCACTGCCCCCTCCTTCCTAGAGTACAATAATCCATCCATGCTCTCAAGAGTGACACAAGAACAAACACTTTATCCACAAAAACCTGTACACGGCATGTTCAGAACAGCGTTCAGCCAGCCTAGAGGGAATCTACACAGGGAACTGCAAGGGGACACAAGGTGAGGCCCAAAGTGACCAACCTTGCTTTGCAGCCACCCCTCCTGTGCTCCCCACGCTACCACATACCCCAAAAAACATCAACTCTGTAGAACAACTAAGTACTTGCAAAAACCTTTTAGTAACAAATCAGCATGTGCACACAATGGAGAGGAACTATTGCTGGGGAACAATCCTACCTCGGGTTTTATGGGGGGGGATTATAAACAGTCTAAAAAAATCCATGTGTAAAATACTTCTTATAAAAACCAAACGAAATCCCTATCAATGCTCAGCAGACTGACCAACAAAGTCACTTCCAGGACAGGACGATGCCACGGCAGGCTCAGAAGAGCCTCCTGCAGGTGTGCCAGGGGCAGGGTGGCACCTCCAGTGCCTTGAGGGGCAGCTCTGGAGCTGGGACAGTCTGCAAGTGCTGCCACTGGAGCTGTGGGAGGAGTGGGCAGCACTGAGTGGAGCTGGGGCTCAGCCTGGCCACCCTCAGTGCCACCAGCCCCACGCCAGGGTGCCAGTGTGGGCACAGAGCTGCCATCCCCTGGCACAGCCCCACAGAGACACGGGCTGTGACCAGTGTGGGTGTCCTGCTGCCACCTCCCCCTCTGCTCCCTGGCCTTTCCATCCAGCCCTGGCATCGTCCAGCAAGAAAGAAAAGAGCTGAGATCACTGGCGTGACAGGGTTTGCACCCAGCATGAGCTTGAATTCCATATATATATATATATACACACACATATATATATATATATACACACACACAACACATGAAAGGTGGTACAAGGACAAAATTAATGGGAATCGGGTCAACATGACCCAACTCAAACAAGCTTATCATCATATTGCCACTTCAGTTGATTAGTTGCAACATTTCCATGATAAAGAAAGGGGGAACCCAAAACAAGGGACAGCAAACCTGGAGGGGTGCAGCCCTCCCTGAGCAGAGCAGAGGGGCTCCCACACTGCCTGTGCCCCACTTGGCAAAAGCTTCCACAGCCCTTGGAAAAACCAGCAATTCCTGGGCAAATACTGAATTTAGGGAGCAGGAGTGTAACACAGCTTGGAGGGAGGGCTGGGGTTGCCCACCTGGACAACACTTGGAGGTCAATACTAGTTTAACTAGAAATCCAGGGAGGGGCTGCATTAGTGTTTCTGTTTCTGCCTTTTCCTGCACAGGCAGCGGGGTGGGAGAGGGAGGAGGGAACAAACCCAGCTCCACTTTGTGTTTTACATCAGCATCTCCAAAATCCAAAGATTTCAGCTCTCCCTTGTTTTGGTTTTCCCAAAGTACAGCCACTACTATAGGGGCCACTGTAAGGAGATTCCTCTTTGAGAACACAGAACAAAACCAATCACATGTTTTGGCAAAGTTATCAAACACTGACAAATGGAAAGACGATGGGTGAGCCCCTTCTGGAGCATGGGATGCCTGGAGGTTGCTGTCCAGCTTCCTTACACTACAAATTGTCCACAAGAGTCAAATCTTATTAAGCGCCTTCCCCTGCCAGAGCCATAAAAAAACAACAGAAAAACACACCCTTAAGATCATAAGACCCAACTAGGCCCTTCTTATACATACAGTACATACATATATATAATATATATATATATAAAATATACAGCTTACAGTTTTGGAGTCCTATTACAGTTAAAGCAGACTGAAAGGAGTGGGACTTTGTTTAGGAGCTCAGATCAACAAATAAGACATCTCCAAAGCCCAGCAGGAGACAGCAGGTTCCAGAGGCCTCCTCACTGAGCACAGAGGGTCCTGTCCCACACCAGAGGGTGATCCCAGCTGGGATGGAGCTGGAATGCAGCCCCTCTCCCCTGCAGCAGACCAGCAGGAGCCTCCTGTTGTCCCCAGTGTCCCGGCCAGCTCTGTCAAAGCCGATGTCACCCACAGGGCGCGGGGCAGAGCGGGAGGGCTCCGGTCCCGAGCTCCAGGGGAAGGGAACAGCATCCACGCTTCTTCAGAGCTCAGAGATGCCTGCAAAATGTGCTCTTGAAACACAGTTGCTCCAAGGGAAACCAAAAAGGTCGCGCTGTGCAGCCTAAGTGCAGCACGCCCGCTCTGCTGGGGGCCTGGCCCACAAAGGCAGGGCTGGGCACAGGCTCAGCAAGGCGGGCGCTGGTTTGAAGCCTACAAGAAAAGTGCAGCTGGCTGAGCATTCCTAGAGCATGGCTGTTCTCTAAGGCAGTGCTTCTTCGGGTGAGGCAGGAGGATAAGAAGGCCTAGTTCCATGGGGTGGTTTCCTGGTACCAGTGGAGGGGATGTCTGGGTGAAGAGCAGAGCCAGCTTGCCAGGCCCAGCGTCATGTGGCCACGGCCTCCAGGTAGCTCTGCAGCTTGCGGACGGTCGTCTCATCCAGGGAGAAGAGGTCAAAGTCAAAGGTTGTGTTGGTGACGTTGAAATGCCCGGTTTCCTCAATGAGATTCACGATCTGGACAAGGGGGATGGATGTGAGTACAGCACAGAGGGTACAGAGCCCAGCCAGGCTTTCCCACCCCTTGGAGGGGTTCAAAACAGGAAGGGAATCCTCTTCCCAAAAAAGGAAACCAGCTCCCCCTGCCTGACCAGCTCAGTCTGGACAATGATGTGGGCAGGTTTCCTTTTAATCATAAAATAACAGAATGTCCTGAGCTGGGAGGGATCCCCAGTGCCCAACCCCTGTCCCTGCACAGCCACCCCAACAGCCCCACCCTGAGCAGCCCTGGGAGCTCCTGCAGCTCTGGCAGCCTTGGCACCATTCCCTGGGCAGCCTGGGCAGTGCCCAGCAGCCTCGGGGGGCAGAACCTTGCCCTGAGCTCCATGCCAAGGCCTGGCACAGCTGCAGCCCTTGCTGGGCTCTTGTCCCTGCCCCTCCATCCCCTCCCAGGAGGAAGCTGTCAGTCAGACCAAGCTGTCAGTCAGACCAAGCTGTCAGTCAGACCAGGATATCCCACCTTTGGGATTGCTACCAGCATGGCAGAGGGAAGATGCCCACGCCACACTCCTGTACCACTCCAAACAAAACCATTGCATGCACAGCTGATTTTATTTTTTACTCGGTATTTTTGCTTTCAAAGCAAAGCAGAAGCTGTGTGGAAGGGTCTGGCTGAGCTCCTGGACCCCAGATCCCAGGGACACAGGGACAGCAGGGACAGCAGGGACAGCAGGGACAGCAGGGACACAGGGCCAGGGTCTGTACCTGCTGGAGCACGTTGCGCTCCCGTAGTGCCATGAGCCGCCTGTGGAGCTCCACCAGCTCATCCGTGTAGGCCTGAAACACAAACAGGGACACGTGGAGCTGCCAAAGGGACCTCCCCAGAGAGGATCACAAGAACCTGAGGCCCTTTAAGACATTCCCAACTTTTTTACTGCCTCCTCCTCCTGCTCAAGTACTTCCCTTAAATGCAAGTGCTCTGAAGCCTTTTATTTTTTATTTAATGACACTCACACCTGTAACCAGCTCCAAGAACTGGGCAGAACCTTTAAGAACCTCAGTAAGGTGAAGTTCACCTTGGTGACCCTCAGTGTGAGCTCCTCATCAGTGGGTTCTCCTAATTAACTCCAAATTACCTGAAAACATCAGTGACCAAAACCCAGCAACCTACTGAGCAATCATCTGCATTTAGGTAAGGAAAAATCTTTGGAGTGCACTGTATTTCCAGGTGGTTTTACCTAAACCACAGCAGGAAATGAAGGATTGCTCACAGGCTCAATATGTTGATTGTTCTTAGGTAAGAGTGGTTTGTTTTTTTCTTATTTTTAGGTTTTTTTAGGCAACAGGTCTGTAGCAGCAAAACTGATTTACAGAATCAGTGAATCACAGAATGGACACTGCTCTGCCCTCCCTGGAGGCAAGGAAAGAGGGAATTTCATTGAACAAACAAAGGTTCCAAGTAAACCTGCAAAGCAGAGCATCAAATAATCTTTAATTTAGAAGATCAAAGCCAGATGAAACTGCCTTTTAATGAAGTGCCCCAGCACTGCAGCAGTGACCAGGCCATTGGTTCAGACAAAGGGCAAACAAACACAACAATTTCAGCATTTTGCCTATGAACACCCCCTGGGGCTCCAGCTATTTAATGTACACAATTTCTGCAGTGTCACTCTCCAAAACCTGTCCTTTCAACATCTGCTTTTTGTTAAACTCAAGCTTTTACCCTGCTGAGACAGAACAATGAACAGGCTGGGCTGATTCAGGTGGTTTTGTGCACAGTGAGGCCCAACCATCCTCTGATTAAGCTCAGCTCCTTAATCACAGAATCCTGGGATGGTTTGGGTTGGAGGGACCTCAAATCCCATCCAGTGCCACCCCTGCCATGGCAGGGACACCTCCCACTGTCCCTGAGTGCTCCAAGCCCTGTCCAGCCTGGCCTTGGCACTGCCAGGGATGCAGGGGCAGCCCCACTGCTCTGCCCACCCTCCCAGGGAACAATTCCTGACCAAATCCCATCTAAATTTCATTTTTTCAGTGGAAGCCATTCCCTGTGTCCCATCCCTCCAGGCCCTCATGGAAGATCCCTCTCCACAGGACACACCTTGTCATAGGTTCCCTTCTTCAGGATCTTCTCTGGCTTGTTACAAGACTCTGGGCTTTTCCTTCCAGATGCCTGAGGGGAAAAGAAACCAACAAAATGAGCTCAGGAAACAGAATGAGCTCAGGAAACATGGGGGTGTCACAGCAGAGAGCTGGAAAGGGAGGATCACCTCTCAGCTGAGGACAGGACAGGGAAAATGTGGTGCAAGGAAGAATTTCCAAGGCAGGGCAAACAAACACAACAATTTCAGCATTGGGAGGAGGGAGGCAGGGGTTTCACACCTTGTTGTTTGCTGGGGGCAGCTTCTGCCCAGGAGGTGGCTCCCGGCTGGGCGGGCACGAGTCGGCGCTGTTGTCACTGTCACTGTCACTGAGGCTCAGTCTGAAAAACAACAGCACAGATTGAGCAGCAAACTCAGCACCAGCTGAGCCACACAGAGCTGAGTGAAATTCTCTTCTTTATCACAGATTACTGCTCAGGCTGAGAGAAAGGGATTCTTGCAATCTCCAGTGACCCATTTTCCCCAGGGAGCTTTGGGTGCCACATTACAGCACCAGTTCCACTCTGGCATTCAAAAGTCCCCTAGAACAACTCAGCACCACTTCATTTCAAACAGCAGCTGTTCAGGAATTCCTCCCAGTGTTACAAAGTACCTGCATGAGAGGCTCACTGATACTTCTACAGGCAAAAAATGCATTTAGTGTTGCTGCTGGTGTAATCTCTGAGATTTCCTATTTATTCTCATTCTCCTTTGGCCCTACAGATATGGCAGGTATCCTGTGGTGAACTGGTTATCCCCTAAAGGTCTACAAAAACGCCCTTCAAAGTCCCTCTATTATTGTTTCCTTGATGATGACATGTGCAATAATGGATATTTGGTGTTTGGTAACCACCACCAGCATTTCCAATGTGCAGCTGCTCTCTGGGCCAAGCATTTGGGTTCAAATATTCACTGGGACTCCAGGTTTGGGCAGTAACAGCGTTTCCTGAGGGAAGAAGGTGAAGTTCAACTCTTTCCAGGGTGTGGGGCAGGAAACAGCTGTCACTGAGTGCAGAGAGTGGAGCAGCCAGCACAAAGAGGGCAGAGAGAGCCCTGTGAGCCCCAGAGCAGCACTGCCTGGCCCCACAGATCAAAGGTGCCACACTCCAGCAGAGATCTGAGGGTCACAATGAGGTGACTGTTTGAAGGGGCTCAGTCACTGACACCTGCCAGCCCAGCTCAGCACCTCCCACTGCCTTCTCCTCTCTGTGCTCTGGAGCCAACCCTGCTGTCACCACTGTCACAGACATCTTTCATGGAAAATCCTTTCCTTTGGATTTTTCCTCCTGAAAAGCTGAGGCCTCAGGAACAAAATGTAAACAATGATTATCTGCTGCTGTGGAATGCAACAGGTGCATCTGTGATTGGTCTCATGTGGTTGTTTCTAATTAATGGCCAATCACAGTCAGCTGGCTGGGACTCTCTGTCTGAGACAGAACCTTTTGTTATCATTCTTTCCTATTCTATTCTTAGCTAACCTTCTGATGAAATCCTTTCTTCTATTCTTTTAGTATAGTTTTAATGTAATATAGATCATAAAATAATAAATCAAACCTTCTGAAACATGGAGTCAGAGCCTCATCTCTTCCCTCATCCAAAACTCCTGTGAACACGGTCACACACCAGCTCTGTGCTGAGTGACCCCACACATCTGCCCTTCCTCCCCTCCCACACAGAGCCCTTTGATTCCTCCCTCCACATGCAGAGCAGCCTAAAATGCAGAGGGTAAAAAGCAACCCAAGAGCCCTGCTGTGGATTTGTAACCACCTGGAATCCCTGCTGACAGGGTTTGTTTTGACTGCTGCCTCCTCTCCCGAGGAGCTGTCGTCATCATCCGACTCCTCGGACTGCAGATCCTCCACCATGGAGCGCAGGGGGCCTGGGCACAGGGACAGCAATTCAGCACCAGGGCAGAGCCAGCACAGCTTCAGCACAGCAAAAACCTTCACAGACCCACCCAGCCAAACCTAAACCCAGCCCCAGCACAGCCAAACCCTTCACAGCCCCACCCAGCCAAACCCAGTCCTGACTCCTCGTGAGATGGGACTGGCAAAGGACACCCTGTGCAGGCAGCTAAAGCAGAGCTGACAAACTTTACAGCTCCCTCCCCTCCCAAAGGAGAACAAAAGCACATTTTTCATGCCTGTGGGGTTGATTTAAATGTCACTGGAGACAGGAGCAGCGCAGTATTTGCTGCATTTGGAACATTTACTGTGTTGCCAGTTTCCCTCCCTGGGTTATCAGTGGAAGGATCTGAGAAAGAAGCTGTTACACACTGGCAGAGTGATGAATGGCACATTTATAATTTTTAATAAAACATAGATGAGATTGGAGGAGAACTGTTCTGGTGATTCTACAGATCAGGCAGCAGCAAGACATTTATAAACTGAGGCAGAAACCAAAGCCAAAAGGGAAAGAACCAAATCCAGAGGGATTCCCTACTCATAAATTAGCTGCCAAGAGAAGAAAAATACTTGTTCGTGATGTTATAGCATTATTGCCTTTTCTTGCTGAAGCATCACAACTCCAACACATGGCTGCATGCAAGAAACTGTATTATCATAGTGCTGGAAAAGCACATTTAATTCTCCTGAGCATTTTATGGTTACACAAGGAAGGTTTGAACAAACTCTTCTTGCAACACACCTTGACTGTGGTTCTGAGATGGCTCGAAATCAGAGTCAGAGCTGGAGTCGGAGCTGGAGCTGGAGTTGGAAGGGCTGGACTGGACAGACTTAACCCCCCATAAAAGGGAAACAAAAGAAAAAGAATCTTAATCTTTCTAATCCAGAAAACCAGAGCACAAAGCACTGTGAGGCAGGAGCATCACTCATCACTGAATACAGTTCTTGGGGTTACAGAAAAAAACAAAATGTGAGGTGAATAAAAACATTTATGGAATCTTGCAGGATATAGCTCAGCACTCCTGGGAGCAACATCAAACCCCTTCACACCATGAGGTTCAAACTCCCCAAATGATGATAAACATTTAAATTAAAGCCCTTGCTTTGAAGTGTGACAGATTAGCAGTACAGAACCCAAACCTACCCAAACCCTCTTAAAAATTGTATTTATTGTACCCACCAAGGTTCCCTTGAACCTCAGACTGATCACTGACCATGGAGCAGAGTCAAGGAGTGGTTTGGGTTGGAAAGGATCTTAAAGATGATTTAATCCAAACCATCATCCCAGGGTGGTCCAAACCCTGCCCAGCCTGGCCTTGGGCACTGCCAGGGATAGGGGCAGCCCCAGCTGCTCTGGGAATTCCATCCCAGCCTCTCCTCACCCTCCCAGAGAATAATTCCTGCCCAATATCCCATCCAGCCCTGCCCTCTGGCACTGGGAACCATTCATAATCAGTTTATTTTTCCTGCAGGCTCCTTCAGGCACTGGAATGCCACAAAGAGGTGACCCCAACACTTCTCCAATCAATCCCAGTTCCCCACCCGTTTCCTCACAGACATGGAGATGTCTATCCCAGCTAGCTCACATGACTCCAACATTAATTCTAAATTATTATTATTATTATTATATCCTAAACCCAGTCTCTACACCAGTTTGAGTGATCCACTGGCTCCAACATAACAGAGACCAACTCAACCCTTGTGACCCCAATTTGTGTGTCAGCACTTGGCAGCAACAACAGGAGTATCCTGTGCAGTAAGAGTGAGTGAAGAGTAAATTAATTACTGCTAACAGCAGCATCCAGGAAGGAAATTTGGGCAAGATTGGGAAATTTTAATCATAAAGCCGATACTGGCAGCAATCACCTGCAATATCCTTGAGAACCACCAGAGGGCAGAAGAGGCCACAGCAACTCCCTCTGCCCCCAAGCAGCTCCTAAAATCCCCTAAAATGGGGTTTTTTGGTACTCAGTTTAAAGATTCTAGTTCTAGTTTAAAGATTCTCAAAGTATTGTAATATCTTGTCTTTTTAAAAGTAATTCCCTGGAAATGAGCATTTCAGTTTCACTGTTTCATTCCTAGGGATCCATTTACTACTCCTGATGCTGAAGAATCACACACAGCCACTGATAAATTATTTGACACAGGAAGGGTTAATACCCTAAAAACCTTGAGACAGGCACAAAGAGGCACAATCCCTGCCCTGCTGACACTGTGAACAAAATATTGGCAAGATTTTTATTATTTCACTGTAAGAAGGGGGGAAATGTGTCAAAAATGGTATTACAGCCCTTGGGAAGGGTTCAGGAGCAAAGGAGAATAATTTAACAGTTCCAGTATCAGGTCTATTGGCACATTGAAGCAGATCTGGCTGTTTAGGGAAATTCCAAGATGGAAGTGGAGAGCAGAGAGAACAGAGTGTCCAGAACAGCTCTGGCAGTGCCCAAGGCCAGGCTGGACGGGGCTGGGAGCAGCCTGGGACAGTGGAAGGTGTCCCTGCCATGGCAGGGGTGGCACTGAATTATAGTTAAGGTCCCTTCCCACCCAAACCATGGTGGGATTTTATGAATATTTTCAAGCTAACAGAGCACAGCTCTTGCATCTGACCCACAGCTCCAATCCTACATCCCTCATTCCTGATAATCAGCAAGTCTTCCCTTAAAAATCCCTTAAAATTAACTTAACAGGATCTAAGCAGCAGCTGTTGGAGATAACCAATCTCTCCTTTTGCCATTTAGGCCATCAGCTCTTTGACAGGAGGATGCAGATGGACACACTCAGTGACTGTCACTGGGATGTGACCAAAGCAAAAAGCAATCCTGCCTCCCATCCCTGCCTCCCCTTTTGTCAGCACCGAGGCAGCCAAGCATGAGGCCAGCTCAGGGAACTGCACTTGGTGGGGGAAGGAAAAAAAAAATTTAAAAAACCTCAAAAGAATAAAGGCCAAGGAGCTGAAACAGCAGGAGAAGCTCTGCAGTGTCCCCTCTGAGCAGCCTGCAAAGATGGCAGCTGGGAGGCACCGTGGAGCTGCAGCCCTGAGTGTTGCACAATCCCCTGGCTGCAGCAGCAGAGCTGATTTAAGAGTTTCCAGGCCCTGCTCCACCCCCACTTCAGTGATGTGGCTCCCAGCGGCCCCACACAGCAGGGCCAGCACAAACCCTGGGGCAGAACCAGTGCTGGGGACAGGGACATCCCCCAGGGTGCTCCCCAGAGCCCGGGTGCTGCTGCCAGGGCACTCTGCAGCTGGGCTGGGGCTCAGGTGCCACAGGAACCTCTGCCACCACTCCCTGTCTGCCACACGGAGTGTCCCCAGCACCCTAAACAGGAGCTGGGCCAGCGAGGACACCGGGCAGGAACTGGGACAGGACACTGGGGCAGCAAGGACACACTGGGCCAGGGGACACACACTGGGGCAGGGCAGGGGACACACTTGGGGCAGGGAACACTGGGGCTGGACACACACTGGGGCAGGGCACAATGGGGCAGGGGACACACACTTGGGGCAGGGGGACACACACTTGGGGCAGGGGGACACACACTTGGGGCAGGGGGGGACACACTGGGGCAGGGCACACACTGGGGCAGGGCACACACACCTGGGGCAGGGAACACTTGAGCAGGACACACTGGGCAGACACTGGGGCAGGGGGACACACTTGGGGCAGGGAACACTGGGGCAGGGGACACACACTGGGGCAGGGACACACACGTGGGGCAGTGAGGACACACTTGGGGCAGGGGACACACACGTGGGGCAGGGGACACACTGGGGCAGGACATTGGACAGGGGACACACGTGGGGCAGGACATTGGACAGGGGACACACACGTGGGGCAGGACATTGGACAGGGGACACACTGGGGCAGGACATTGGACAGGGGACACACGTGGGGCAGGACATTGGACAGGGGACACACTGGGGCAGGACAGGCTGCAGCAGATG
Source organism: Ammospiza caudacuta (assembly GCF_027887145.1). NCBI lineage: Eukaryota > Metazoa > Chordata > Aves > Passeriformes > Passerellidae > Ammospiza > Ammospiza caudacuta. Next base: position 2,831,388 of record NC_080620.1, on the reverse strand, counting down.
CTCAGCCCCACTGTCACAGGCTGTGGTTCCAGGGACAGCCTGGCAGCACTGTCAGCTCACACTGCTGGCACCAGAGGGGATGGGGACACCTCAGGGACAGCAAAGGACACTGAGGGATGTGCACAGTCACAGGTTTGCAGGGAGGGCTGGAGGTCTGGGAATGAAATGTGGGGCTTGCTGAGCACTGCTGCACTTTGGTAAAAGGCTCAAAGGAGAGAGGAGCTGCCTCTTCCTAATGCCTAATGTGGAAATTTATCCATCTGGGAAGTGAAGTGATAAAATCCCAGACTGGTTTGGGTGGGAAGGGACCTCAAAGCCCATCCAGTGCCACCCCTGCCATGGCAGGGACACCTCCCACTGTCCCAGGGGGCTCCCAGCCCTGTCCAGCCTGGCCTTGGGCACTGCCAGGGATGGGAATTCTCTGCAGAGTGGAATTAGCACTGCCCAATAAACTCTTCTACTGGGAGTCCAGCAGGAAAAACCCTTCCTGACAAACACATCAGTATTGTTGTATCACAGTGCTGATTAAATCATAATACAAACTGTCCCTAGAAAATTAATCTTAATAAAATAAACCTTTCTTAAAGTGGTCAGGAGGAATCAGTCCCAGAATTCCCATGACATTATCCTGTGAACCCTATTACAAGATATATGGCTCCTTTTTAACAAATATACAAGTGAAAAGTAGCAAGAGTTTGGATTTGCCTGTTCCTTCTTGCATTTTTTTTGCCTTCTTTTGGAAAACACTTTTTAGAAAACAGAGGATGAGGAATGTTCTCAGTTGTAAAAAGGAAAAAAATATTTAGACAGCTTTTAAAAATAGTAGTACAAGAACATAATTTGTTTTATGTTTCACAACACAACTTACTTAGATTTAGTGGCATGTGGTTGCATTTTGAGCTTCAGCATTTTGAGCTTCAGAAAATGGCACATTTCTTACAGGCCACGATAGGAAGAGGGGCTTTATTTACATTTTAATACTGGGTTTTTTCATTACCAAAACTGAGATGATTTCCTTCTTTTCTGAAATATGATCAGAATCTAAAACACTGCCTTTATGAGCAGGCAGAAAGTGTCTCTGTATCTCTTGTAGCTCTGTAGATGTCACTGCAAGGGATCAATGAGGGACCATAACCTTCAACTCTGACTTTTAGGTAACTGCCTGCAGATAAATCTCAAAAAGTTTGTACAGGAGGAATATTTAATACTGACTGGAGTTTCAAAGAAGAATTTTATTTGAGATGTAACCCAGTCTAAGCATTTCCCAATCTGCTGCTCTATCTTCTCTGAGAGATTATTTTTAACATCTTTTCCAGGCAGGGATTTAACATCATCCTTCCACACTGTGGTAAAGAATAAATCCCTACTCACCTCTGACTTGAAAGAAGTTTCATCCTCTGAGTTTGACTCCTCCATCTCCACAGGCTTTTTGATCTCCTTGGCCTCGCTCTCCGATTTTACCTTTTCCACTTTGGCATTCATCTTCTCCTTGGTTTGTTTCTTCTCTGGATATGAGGAAGACGAGGTTCTGGGAGATGTCCCCAGGATATTCTTCACCCCTTTGGAGCTACTCTTTTTTTGTTTTTTGGCACTAGGCTTTGGTGACTCCACGTTGGAGGGCCTCTTGCTGGAAGACTTCAACTCCGGCTGTGGCCCCCCCTTTGGAGAGGTGTTCTCCAGTTTGGTCTCCTTCACGGCCAGTTTTGGTTCCTTGAAAGCAGCTTTTGGAGGTGCCTTCTCCTCCTTAGGCAGTTTGTTCTCAGTTGGTTTTCTGGAGGAGTCCTTCAAAGGCTTGTTCTGTTCTCTCTCAAGGTCTTTGGAGGAGTTTTTGCTCTCAGAGTCTTTCCTGGGCCTCTCCCTGTGCTCCTTGGTTACTTTATGTGGCTTGGATGCTTTGCTACTTTCCTTGTTTGCATCCTAAAATTCAGCAACAGAAACATGCAAGCTGGGTATGAAACTGCAGCTCTGCACAGAATGATAAAACACATCCTCATAAATCACATGGCAATGTTTGTTCTGTGCAGAAATCCACCCCCACATGCCCAGGTAAACATCCACATTTCCCTCAAGCTGCTGCACACACACTGGCAGTGAGCATTTCAACATTTAGTAAGGATGAAACATGTTCTGCTCCTTTCCAGGCTCTGTCAAAGGTCTAGAAACATCTACAGATGTTTAATTCAGGTTTAGCCCAGGTAAATGTCCACATTTCCCTCAAGCTGCTGCACACACACTGGCAGTGAGCATTTCAACATTTAGTAAGGATGAAACATGTTCTGCTCCTTTCCAGGCTCTGTCAAAGGTCTAGAAACATCTACAGATGTTTAATTCAGGTTTAGCCCAGGTAAATGTCCACATTTCCCTCAAGCTGCTGCACACACACTGGCAGTGAGCATTTCAACATTTAGGAAAGGATGAAACATGTTCTGCTCCTTTCCAGGCTCTGTCAAAGGTCTAGAAACATCTACAGATGTTTAATTCAGGTTTAGCCCAGGTAAACACTCACACTTCCCTCAAGCTGCTGCACACAAATTGGCAGTGAGCATTTCAACATTTAGTAAGGATGAAACATGTTCTGCTCCTTTCCAGGCTCTGTCAAAGGTCTAGAAACATCCACAGGTGTTTAATTCAGGTTTAGCCCAGGTAAATGCCCAGATTTCTCTCAAGCTGCTGCACACAAATTGGCAGTGAGCATTTCAACATTTAGGAAAGGATGAAGCATGTTCTGCTCCCTTCCAGGCTATGTCTAGAAACATCCACAGGTGTTTAATTCAGGTTTAGCCCAGGTAAACACTCACACTTCCCTCAAGCTGCTGCACACACACTGGCAGTGAGCATTTCAACATTTAGTAAGAATAAAACATGTTCTGCTCCTTTCCAGGCTCTGTGTAGAAACATCTACAGGTGTTTAATTCAGGTTTAACCTGAATGCAAACACAGATGCAGCTCTCAGAGCACCCTGGAGGAAGGGAAGCAGGAGAATGTTGTCTCTTTAGCAACTGGCAATTTTCACCAGAGCTCATCTCAGAGCCCTTTATTTCTCTGCTGTGCTTTCAGTGCTTAATTCCTGACCAAAATTAAATCAGCCACTAACAGGTAAGTCATCTTCACTCTGTTTCATAACATCAGAAGGCATAACTGAAGTGCCAGAGTGTTTAGAGCCCTGAAGAACATGGCTATCAGAATTGAATTACACTGGGAAATGAATTGTTGTTAATACCTGTGACTGTTCAGGCTGACACAGCGCATGTAATCTGCTCTAAAACACATTGCTTGGGGATTGCTTCCCCATGTAGGATTATACAAAAATAACTTCAGTATATAAGGGAAAAAAAAAAAAAAACTTGAGGTTCTGTGGAAGTGTCAGGCCCTGGCTGCTGCTGGACACAAACATCCAGCAGGAAAAGCATCCCTTGGAGCAAGTGAAGCAGGTTTGATGTTCTCTCAGCACTGCCCTGAGGAAGAGGAAGGGCTGACTTCCCAAGGGGTGCAGGGCATGGCAGGCAGTGAGAGAGCCCCAGAACCCATCCTCAGCATCAGGGACACAACCAGAACCATCACAGAGGATTTCATCTGCCTTTAAGGACGACACAATCCACCAAAAATTCCCAGTCTGGCACATTTAATTTTCTTTTCAAAACTTCCCTGGAGAGAAGTCTATCAGATCATAAAAAAAACCCTCCTAGAGGCTGGGAAGTTCCAGACCATTAAGTACTGAACTGCAGAGTACAAGGAGGTTCAGAATTAGCAGCAGCCAGGAACAGCTGCTGAACAAGCTCTCAGCAGCCTGGCCTGAAAGACTCCCTCACCTCAGGCTGACCCAAACATGTGCTGCACTGACCTTTGACCCATGGGAGGGTTTGGTCTTCTTGGGATCAGAGAAGGCAGAGAGAGGTATCGTGGGCAGCATTGGATAATCAGGACTTGGCCTTGAAACAGTCTCTGCTCCTTCTGGCATCACCATTACCTGGGAATAAAGAGGAGGGAAATTATGTCTGCACAAAATCTCATGGACTATTAACTATTAACACATGATTATGTTGAGCCACTTGCTCAATTAACACACTATTATTCATCTTTTCAATGTTTTTTTCCTCGCCTGCTTAAAGGCCATAAAAAGGTATTGTCTATGGAATGCTCAGTTTCAAGGCAACTCCTCAAATACAGAATATTAAACTCACAAAACTGAAAGGCAGCAATGCAATATCGAGTGTCTTTCCCAAAGGGAATGCCAATATTCTGAGCACAGGCAGGCAATAAAGCTCTGGACAAGAACTCTGTGTTCTGCTGCAAATGCTCTTCCCCTGAAAAAGGCAAGGGAGATAAATCTGGAAGGAATGAGCAAGATTTCCTTGGTTTAGGAAAAGCTGAATTTGCTGTTTCAGGGGGAAAAGGAAAAAAACAGGGCTTGGGTCTCTCCCTTCACAAAATCTTAACACCAAGCACTGAGCTCCATGGAACAATTCCTTTCTTACCTTCCCTGCATTATCAGGAGAATTCTGTGAAAAATTGCCACCAGAGAAAAGGCATCAAAAGTGATTAACAGCTGAAACACCTCAGTACACAAGGACTAAAACACCATACTGTGAAAATCCTAGAGAGCAGGTGATGTTCCAGCCATCCTAGGGCTGAAATGAGCACCTTCCTCTCTCTGCCCAGTACAGGAAAGCACTGGCACACAGTGAACATGAATTATGGAGTGCTCAGGATTGGAAAGGGCCTTAAAGCTCATCCTATTCCACCCCTGCCATGGGCAGGGACACCTTCCACTATCCCAGGCTGCTCCAAGCTCTGTTCAACCTGGCCTTGATATCCTCTGGCTTATTAAAAACTTTTTGCACTTCGTGGTTTGGACTGATTTGCCCAGATCTTACATTTATTTGAGGATCATCCTTTAGTCTATCCCTGCTCAATATCTTCCCAGATGGAAAGGTTCAGTTCCTGTAGCAACCCATACTCAACTAGACCTTTGAGAGAATATCTACTTCCCTCCCCAAGCTGTTTTCACTCTATATTATCCAATTTTTCAATAATTTTTTTTATTATCTAAGCCACAAGTAGCTGGTGCCAGGTTTAGAGGTCATTTATTGACCAGGAAGCACTAACTATTAAGTTAAAAAAATAATAATAAAGAATGGTTTGAAAGCCTCTCTCTTTCCTCGAGCTTTTCTGTACTGACCCAGCTCCTGGCACCAGGCAACATCCACAGCAGATCCCACTTTCCAGAGGGGTTTTCTGCTTTGATATTAATGCTCACATTTAAATTGACAAAAGAAGTGTCACCAACCACACACCAACAAAGGATTTGTTCTGCTGCAAGTGCTGCAGTTCTATAACCACCAGTCAAAACTGGCTGGGTCATCTTTTAAATGAATGTAGAAAACTGCTTGAAGCCTGCTGGCCTTAAAGAAACCTCAGAACAAAACAAGCCCACTCCTTTCAGGATCCCAAACTGGGCACTTACCCCTCCAGCCCTGATGAGTTTGCGCCTGAATTCCTTGGTGGGGTTGTTGAAAGTCAGTTTCTCACAACGAAGGTGGTTCACAGGTGGGTTCCCCTCCAGATTCAGGAACAGGTCATATGTGAAACAAACCTTTTTGGGCTCCTCCTAAAAACAAGAAAGGCTTTGGGAAACTGGAAGAAGCTTGGCAAGCACACTAAGCCTGGGGATGCAAACAGTCACTCCTGAAAATCCCAAATAAACCACCGAGTGTTGCATTCATGGAGTTTTTCACCATGAGATCAGAGAGCTGGAAATTAAACTATTTGTGCTTGAGGTTAACATTGTTCATCAGGAAGTCAGGCATGAGGCTTCTCACTGCAAAAGCAATGCATGGGCACAGATTTTTGACTGAAAATTGTCTGCTTAAAGCTGTTCAAGTTTGCCCAGAAAAGCAGATTCACAAGCTTTATGCACTACTGTTTTCACCAAAATTCAGATCCTATCTCCTTTGGGAAGCAACTCTAAGTATCAACATTAAGAAAAGCATAATCCTTTTTGAGAGAAGGAACAACTTCTGAACTCCCAGCATCTCTGCAGGCACCGAGAAAAGATTAAAGGCAATGGGAAAAGGATGGCTTGGTTTGGAAAATCCTTTTCAATATGCATATTGCAGGGGCTGAATGGGAAGATATGCCAGGCTTTTGAACTTTCCAAGGGCACTTTCACCCAAGCAATCCAGAGTTTGTGTGAGTGCTGGGGGGATCATCTGCGCCTCACTGCCTCTGTTCCACCCGCTGCGTTTGCAGCACAGAATGGAAGAAATCCCTCTCTTTTTGCCCTAAAATTCCTCTTCTTGTGTATTACAAAAATATGGACAGAACACTGCCTGGGTGTTTCTTGCAGTTTGATTTCCAAGCTGGAAATTCAATGTGCAGGAGAGGCTGTGCTGGGAAGCCCAGTGAGGCCAGCAGTGCCCTGCACATTTCCATCCATGCACCCCACGTGCCTCATTCCCTGTGCAGCACTGAGCAGCTGCACAGCAGTGTTTTCCAGAATTCCCTCCCAGCAGCTCCATTTCCTGCTGCAGTGGCATTGTTGGATGGGAACAGGCACTGCAGGCTCCCAGCCTCAGCCATTAGGTTTGCTGAAAATAGGTTGAAAGAGCTTCAGACCACCCCAGTTCCTCCTGTTGGTGCAGAAGCCATTGCTTGGACAAACTACACCTCTAACAATGCAAAGGGTGGTAGCTACACCTGGTTTACATCAAAATCAGTACCCTGAGCTTATCTAGGAGGTGAGCTTTTGGATCCTCACCCTCAAACAGCAGCAGGGTTTGGTCACAGAGGAAATTCAAGGGTGTAACTACCACCCTTTGCACCTCTAACAATGCAAAGGGTGGTAGCTACACCTGGTTTACATCAAAATCAGTACCCTGAGCTTATCTAGGAGGTCAGCTTTTGGATCCTCACCCTCAAACAAGAGCAGACATTCAATGTGCAGGAGAGGCTGTGCTGGGAAGCCCAGTGAGGCCAGCAGTGCCCTGCACATTTCCATCCATGCACCCCACGTGCCTCATTCCCTGTGCAGCACTGAGCAGCTGCACAGCAGTGTTTTCCAGAATTCCCTCCCAGCAGCTCCATTTCCTGCTGCAGTGGCATTGTTGGATGGGAACAGGCACTGCATTAGGTTTGCTGAAAATAGGTTGAAACAGCTTCAGACCACCCCAGTTCCTGCTGTTTGCTGCAGGGGCCATTCCTTGGACAAACTACACCTCTAACAATGCAAAGGGTGGTAGCTACACCTGGTTTACGTCAAAATCAGTACTACAAGCTTATCTAGGAGGTGAGCTTTTGGATCCTCACCCTCAAACAGCAGCAGGGTTTGGTCACAGAGGACAGTCTCATATTAACATGCTGCCAACACCAGGTATTCAGACCTTCTTTTGGGAAAGTCCTGAGGAATCCACACACTCCTGAAAGGAGTTTACTAAAACAGATACATGTGAGGAAGAATAAAAATCCTTGCAAAACACCCTGCCCTGTCATTTGCCTGTTTTCCATGCCTGTTCTTATTAACTGAATCATTAGCGAGCTCTGCGTGTGTGCTTGCTGCAGTTCAAACAGCAGCTGCACAGGGTCCCTCAAAGCCTAATAAACCGAAATGAAGGATGAATAGAAATCCAAATGTGGCCTAATAATGGCTTCTAAATGCTTTCCCTGCTTTACAACAGAGTAAATAATCTTGGCTCCATCAGCAATCGCAGGCTTTGGTCAGGAGATGTTTTGCCATGCCATTACCAGCTCTGCTTTGTCATTTGCCCATTTGCTTTCCAAGCAGGAGGGAGGCAGCAGATCCCTTTTCCTCTCACCTTGGTATCCCATTTTTTGGTGCTTTTTTCACCAAAAATTGAATTGAATTTTTTGTAGAATTAAGGCATTTTTTTAATGTGATATCCTCCAGCTCAGAGATCACAACTGCCCTGGGAATGAGCCCCAGCAGAGTGCCCTGATCATTAAAATCTCCTTTGTATCCCCCAGGCCATAAGGAGCCCCCCACCCCTCCCTCAGTGAATAGCTGAGATTACAGCACTCCTACAAGAACCACCACAAAACTCTCAAAGCAAAAAGCTGCAAATAAACATTCTTTCCTTTACTGCCCTCACTGCCCAGCTAATGATTACAGCTCAGGCCACTCCAAAGCTTAATCCATCCGGTCCTCCCTAAAAGGTTCTTCCCTCCAAACAACCATCAAGGGGAAGAAGGGGGGGAGAAACCCAAGGAAAATCTCTCTCAATTGACCCAGACCTAGCCATCCTCTAACTTGAAATAAAAAGGCTGAGTCCACAGTGCCACACTTCAAAGCCTTTCTCAATAACATGTTGGGATCCACACATCCTGCTGCAACTCACAGGAGGTTCTTTCTCACCCTACAAACAATCCTACACACCCTTCATGTGCTCCTGCTTCAGCAGCAACTACACAAACAAGCCAAGCTTTGCTCTTAGAGAATTTAATCTTCTGATTTTCAGATGTCAAACAAACAGAAAAACTGACAAGGGAAGAGACTTTGCTGCTCCCAAGACCATAAGCTTTTCTAAAGGGCCTGACATCCAAGAAAAGCTTTTAAAAGGGTGGTCCACAGCTATTTCTAACAATTCACATTTCTAGATTTAAATCCAGTGGCTCATTTGGCCATGAAATAGTTAAGCTGGTGCAGGGATGTCTCAGCAAGGCACCTCAGAACCTCACTTTGCATCTGCCCCTTAAATCCCAGGATGCCAGAGAAGTAAACTCCAAGTGAGCAGCACAAAGCCAGAGCTTTTATTTGCAGCTGCTGTAAACTTCCCTTCATCCAGTGAATCCCCCAATTCCACCTCCAATCTCCTGAGCTGGGTACATTAGGTTTTATTTTTACTGCTTCCTGTCTGCACCGCCTGCCACTGAGCTGTTATGAGCTCTGAAGCTGCTTTATTTTTCCTTTGAGTTCTGAAGTAATGGGTTAAAGTTCTTTTGGCACTTTTCTTAAGAGAAGGAATTTTTGAAAGTCTTTTGTTAAAATTTCCTTGTCTTGTTTTTAAGGCAGGGTGTGCCCTTTTGCCACTTCACACAAATCAAAAGAATTTCACTGGTAGCGTGCGCATAAAGCTCATAAATCACTTTTAGAAAGCCATAAAACAAAATTATCTACAAAAATCTAGCACACCAAGGAAGCAGGCTCATGGTTATTCAATAACTATAACATCTAACACCACTTCCCTTTTGCCATGGATCCAGCCTGACAGAGGCATTTATCCAGAACTGCAGAAATGAAAACCCTCACAGGCTGGTCCAACCTGTCTGACTGGTCCTGGAGCAGCTTCCACACAGGGCATTGGAAAGGGAATAGCCCAATATTCAGATTTTGAAATAATCAGCCTTATGTTCCACTCAGGAACCCATGAATCAATGTTATCTTTTGGAAAATTCTCCAGGGTTAAGCATTTAGGACTTTCCTCCATTAGCCTTTCATTACTTTGCTTGAAAATCAGATTTTTCTAATCTATATTTTATTATATATATGTATGTAATAAGTACAATAATTATTTGAGTATAAATAATATAGATTAGTGTAAATACATCTCTTTATCTGTTCACTACTCCAAGACAAGCACTTAACAATCTGCTAACTCTTACAAATACATGATATGAAGCTGGCATGGCTGATAAAGCTGCTGTCTTTGCAAACACAGCCTTGCCACACACTGCAAAAAAAAAAAAAAAAAAAAAAAAAAAAAAAAAAAAAAAAAAAGTATGATATAGAAATATACCTATAAATATAAAATATATAAATATACATACACATAAAAATATATACAAATATATGTATATATACACACATATATATGTATATACACACACACATATATACACATATATATACACACACATATACATATATATATATACACATATATATACATATATATATATATATATATATATATATATATATATATATGAAAATTAATTTTTTTCAGCATCTGGAGGTACCAATGGATGTGCCACCCTGAATGGCTACTCAAACACACACAGCCCAGGGTTTGACCCTGCTCAGATAAAAGAATGGGTAAATTGATAATCCATCGTCATTTCTGATAGAAAAAGATAAAAGAAAGATTCCCTGGACAACAGCAGCAGGACAAAAGGAACTGCTGCAGGTTTGGGAAGGAAGATGGTACAGGACAGACCTAAAATGTTTCCCTCAAAGGGAAGACAAAAGGATAAGTTTCACTCCTCCCCCAACTTTCAGCAACACTGAGTAAACTCCAACAGGCTACAGCTACTCATCCTCTCCTCAAACCTGGGCACATCCTGCCCAAAATGGCAATTTCAGTAAAATCCAATGTCTCCTGCAAACACAGGCTCTTCACCTTCCTCAGGAGTAGTTCCCTGGCCAACCCTTGCCCCAGCCTCCCCCAGGAGTATTTCCCAGGCCAATCCCCTCCTGATGGCACAATCCTGACACCAGTTGTAGCTGCTCCTGTTTCACCTCCCCTGCCATATGTGCAGCCCACCTACAACGTCTCCACTGAGTTCCTACTCTGATACACAAATAATTCTCCCCTTTTCCAATATTTCTCTCTGTTTGTTTTCTACATCACCTCTACAAAGGTTGCAGAAGGGATAAAATATGCTTATTTTTCTTTTGAACCTCAGTGGAAAAAATCAAACGAATTTTTCTGCTTTCTTTGCTTATCTCCTTCTCACTAATAGGAAAAGCCCAAGTTCCATGTATCCATTATGTAAATCCTGCAAAGCTTTTATCTCTAGCACTAAAATTAGGAGGTAGCATCTTTAAAGAGACTTTAATACACCATCTTATCCATGTTGCATTAATATCATCTGCCTTATATCAGAATAACATGAAAATCTACTAGACCTTTAGCTTTGTGAGGAGGATTGATCTAATTTGATTAGGATGCAAAAAATGTCACAGGGAATGAATACCAAAGCCAGACCTGTATTACAACGTGTACCACTAGAAAAGATTTATTTGGAGACAACAATGAAAAAAAAAAGCCTCCAGACTGTTGAAATTGAGGGGGAGAGGGAAGGGGAAGAGCAGGAGAAAAACAGCAAGGCATTTGTTGTAGCGGGTTTGTATCGATTCGAGCAGCAGAAGCCACTCACAGCAGCCCTCGTTACAGGAACACAAAGGATTTCAAAACAAAAATAGCACACGAACATTTCCAGTCCAAATCATCTGCTGTCATTAGCCAAGTCGACTTCCAAAAGCTTTATCAATCAACCTGCTGAGCCCCTGCCATTTGTTTTTCAGGATCAGTTACAGCAGCAAAGGCTCTGCCAGTGTTAAAGGAGAGCACGAGTGCTGTGGCTGCTCAGAGCCCCCGGCTGCCCAGGCTCGCTGCAATATTCACAATTTATATTCTGCAATTCAAATAGCAGAGCTGAGAAAGGACTGCTCATGGAGGAGCTGGATTGCAGCACAAGGACAAACACAGGCCAGCAATGTGCACAGAGGATAAGAACAGCCTCTTACACCTTTTTCACACTCTCCTGACACTTCCCCACCCGACAAAAAGGCACCGAGTCTGCTGCTCCAAACACACACAATGATAACAAAAAGAGAGTCCTCCAACACAAAGAGTCAATGGGCAATTTTATGCCAAGCTGGTTAAAAAATCCCTGATGAAGTTAATTAAAACAGTTCTTAGGAAAGCTGCTCCTTCCCAGAGCACAGGTTGGTATTTCTTTAGCCAAAGCAAAGAGCACAGGGGCTCTGACAGCCAGCATTTGTCATCCCAGCAACAAATCAGAACAAGGAAAGGAAAGGGATAAGAAAGGAGCTTAAATTGTGGAAAAAAAACCCATTTCAGCCAACCATGGCAAAGATCAATCTCCACAGCCTGGCTCACTCCCTCTTTAAATCCTTTCTCTTCTCACCTTCACAAAGCTAAACATGCATCAATAAACAAATCCCAAAGCCTCTGCAAGTCTGGTTTCAGCTGAGGACACACACCAACAAAAATGTCTCAGATTGTGAGGAACATATGGCCTCAAGCCCCACCCAGTCACCTCCAAAGAGCCTTTTCACCCCAATCCCAGACCAATCCATACCAGCTACTTGCAGAGAATTACTCAAGGATGAGTCCCAAATGCTGTAATCAATTCACAATATCTGCTGCACTCACACCAGCTGATCCCCACCAGTGGCAACAGGTTACAGAGATCAAAGTGAGAAAAAGGTCTTGAAGTAATGAAGACTTTATTTGGTGTTTTAACACCTTCTTTAATTCAGGAGAACACAGGCTGTATCCTAAACCTTTGCCATTCCTCCTCCTCCCCTTTCCCTATCTTTTTAATTTTTACTATATCCCAGTCTTTGCAGAAATATTTACCTCTTACATTTCCTTCAACTCCACTTACAGAAAATGATCAGAGCTCTTAAAATTCCCAGATGGCATCATCACTGGGCAGAGGAGCCCAACTGAATATCCTGAGCTGGAAAGGACCCTCAGGGATGATCAGTGCAGCCCCATCCCTGCAGAGCCACCCCAACACCCCCACCCTGAGCAGCCCTGGGAGCTCCTTGGCACCATTCCCTGGGCAGCCTGGGCAGTGCCCAGCAGCCTCAGGGGGCAGAACCTTGCCCTGAGCTCCATGCCAAGCCCTGGCACAGCTCCAGCTGCTCCTGAGGTCCTGTCCCTGCTCACCCCCTCAGCTGAACTCCCTGCAATCCTTAGTTCATGGCTGAATCTGAAAACACATCTTTGTTCCATCTTCCAGAACATCACTGGAACATTTTTCCACCTTTTCCCTCAATCACCCCTTGGCCCAATTAAATAATGAGAGGTGCTGCCTGAAACTCCTTAATTAGCAATTTGTTAATCAGCTTAAAAATGGAAAAGAACTTCTCCAGAAAAACATGCAGCTAAAATAACGGCAAAAATGAGTGTTTTGAAGATCTGTAGATTTGAAAAACAAGTCTGCAACTCAACCTGTTCTCCTATTTATTTGTCATGTTTCTGAAGACCAAAATGTCAGAAACAAAGAGCCTTCTCCTAAATTAACAGCTCCTTCCATTGTTTCCAGGGAGAACAGAGCCCACCTATTTCCCTTATTTATAAAAGCCACCTCTCTGCTCAGAGCTGGGGAACAAGTCTGCAGTCACGTGTGTGGAGAAACAATGAGGAGTGATGACCCCAGTGGGTGTGAAAGCAAGTTCTAGGCAGAAAAGCTGCCAGCTCCACACTCCATGAGGAACACAGGAATATGAGGGACAGAGGGAAAAAGAAAACACAGGAATGCAGATGACAGTCACACCTCTGAAAAGCCACAGGAAATGAGGGAGATCTGAGATTCGTGAAAGAAACCATTGGAGAGCTGCAGGGAAAAGGGAAGAGTGGGGAATGGCTGAGTGAAAATAAAAGGGAAGTGTAGAACTAAAACACAGTTCACCCTCTCGGGCATTAGAGGTTCCACTTTTAAGGAATCAGCCTGGGGAAGTTCACATTTTTGGTCAGGAGGGTAAAGGATCTTGAACCTGACTTAAGCCAACATTTAGTGCAGATGAAGAATTTTCTGCTTCCCATCTAAAACCTCAGAAAAGCCACCAGAAGTAGAATTACTTCAAGCTTTTGAGGTGTTTTTGTTGCACTCCAGTGTTTGCCAAAAAAGCTGCTTTTATCAACAACATTCACCCCCCCAGCCCCTGCCTGCCATTCTTATTCTTCTTCTTCTTTTGGTTTACCCTGCCCACCCAAAAAACAACTTGTGGGCAAAACACTCCCAGGTTTAGGAGGTCACTGTGTCTTCTGTGGCTCATTCCAATTTTGTGGATTATTCCTCCAAGCCATAAAGTGGGGTCAGAGCAATGTGGCAGGCCAAGAACCCAAAATGCTGATTATTCACAGTGACACTGCCAGGAGAGCACCCTGGGCTGGAGTGGGACAGAAGGGAAGAGCAGACAGATGTTTGTGGGAGGGACAGGGAAAGGAATATGGGAAATAAATAGATTGAGGCTGTTCCATGTGGTCTGCTGTCAACACACCTGGGCTAAGGGCTCTGAGGGGGTGGGAGAGCACAGATTCCAGGGATGTGGCTCAACATTCTTGGTTTAGTTTACCTCAGTTCCCTCTTAGGGATCATAAGCAAAACATTAGTTTTTATTTTATGATTTAAGCAGTAATCAAACCCAGAAACATCCATTATTCATGTTTAACAAAACAATTTAACTGCAACTGAGGTAATATGAACACAAGTGCCCAATTCCCTGTTTTCATAACCTACAGCACGTGACCTCTGTGGTAGACTTAAAGCAAGCAATAAATCCAAATTTTAACTTTCATATACTTGCTGGCAATGCATCTTAAGACTTAAAATATTTAGTGTTTTCTTTCTGGAAGAGCACTGAGTAAGAACAAGGATATCTTTAAGACAGCTCTAAATACTTGTGCTACACATGCAAATGTTTGTCTTGGGCCTCTGCAGATTTCATACCTATACAGTTAAATTTAACAAGCTTGCAAATTCAAAAGCAGATTTTTTAATATATTGAGAATCAACACAGTGTTTACAAATATTTATAGCATCAGTGTCTTATATTTATTTACTTCCATATGTACATAAAATATTTTAAATTGCTTTAATATCCTCCATGCTAAAGAAGCTACAAATGGCACAATCTCTGCTCAGAATCTCCAGGACCATCCTCTGTCCTGGCATCACCTTTTTATCCAATTCCATTTCTGCCAAAAGCTTTCTTTTGAAGTCTGGCAGGAGCTTCCAACTCCCAGTTAAATTCTATTTATTAGACTAATAAAAAACACACACATAAAACAGTCACATAATTTAGAGTCTTTCTGTCAGGCAGTTTTAGGCTCTGGCACAGCTCAAAACAATTAGAAGACCAGAAATCAGATTCTACCTTGTTTTTGAAGTGCACTTCAATGGGCATAATGAAGCCAGCGTAGCCAGACTCCTCCACCTTGTAGGGGGGCTCCTTGCACACTGAAAGAGAACAAATAAATGTGAGCTTGGAATTCAGCACAACTTTATTTGAGGCAAAAAGGAGCTGCAAGAGGAGAGCTGGGCCTCTGACAGCTCAGGGCACAGTTAAAACATTGACCTTTGTGGAAAAACCCACACAGAATAAGATGGTGGCCACAGGCTTAGTTAAGAACATGAAATCTGTTCTTGGCTCCTCCCATGGAACGGAAACATAAAACACTGCAGGCCTGAGTCTCAGTGAGCTCCTTCCCCTCCTGTGCACCCAGATACAATTACAGCTCTGGGCAGGCCCACAACAATGCTAACTGCCAGCTCCAAGTGCCTGGCAAGGAAAGGCCAAGACCCAAAAAGTGGAACAGCACAGAAAGGTAAACTTTACTTTGATGCCCATATTTCAGAATCAAAACACTGCCACACACAAGCAGGGGATTATTTTTTCCTTGAAACACTCCCCAGTGCTCACAGTTGGGTAAGAGCCACGCTCCAGGTGAACAAACCTGAAGGGCAGGTGAGCACTGCTATTTATTTCACACACAAGGAAACACGAGGAGGAAGGTGAACCAGTTTGCTGTTAAGGTCAGAGCTGCTTAGTGCAGAAACAGCAATTAGAAAAGTTAATTGCTTTTCAGAAATTAATCTGCATGTCCCTGCCTCAGTTCCCCCTGTTCCGCTATCTGCTGTGGGTTCATGTTCCTGAATTTTCCTCTTATCCATTCCAGGATATCCAATTTGGAGGATTTCAGGATCATTTTTTGGCCATGAAGTAGCAGCACACAGCAGCTGCCAGGAGAAACATGAGACCCACACAGATATTCTCCCTTCTCAGGAACTGGATGCACTTGCATATAATTTATGCACTACAATATATGTAAATAAAGTCAATTAGGTAATTAGAGGAATTCAGTGCAAATCTTTTGAGTTTCTCTTAAGAATTCCAAGTAATTAATATGATTAGGAAACAGTACATCAAACCTAAAAGCACACAAATTATTTGCCTTTAATGTAGCTGTATTATCCCCTCCCAGCTCTAAGCACTTCTACCATCATTAAGGTGCTGGAAAGCAGCACTCCAAACACAACTGAGAAAAAAGGGCATCCCTAAAAATAACAAAAACCTCTAGACTTGCTTTAACTTGAATTTCATACAAGAACCCTGTCATTTAGAGGGAAAAATCCCAAAGCAAAGAGCAGTGCCAATGTGGCAGCAGGAATCCTAAGCCTGTGTGCCAAGCAGCCTTTGTTCCTCTGCCACTCTGTTCTGACAAATTCCAAGGGCTCCAAGAGCAATCTGCCAGCAGCACGAGCCCACCTTCAGCACCAGGAGCTGCTCCAAGAGGGCACCATCTGAAAAAACCCTTCAGAAACATTCAGGACTAGGAGAGGAACTTGAGCTACAACCCAGACATGCCTTGCTCAAAGGCACACTGGAATTAGGAGCAAGCTAAAGGAAGTGTAGGAAATTCAGGGACTGGGAGAAAATACCCCTGGAAAGGGAGATGATACAGCAAATGACTGAGCAAAGGCCATGGTTTATACTGCCAGAGGGCAGGGATGGATGGGATATTGGGCAGGAATTGTTCCCTGGGAGGGTGGGCAGGCCCTGGCACAGGTGCCCAGAGCAGCTGGGGCTGCCCCTGGATCCCTGGCAGTGCCCAAGCCCAGGCTGGGACAGTGGAAGGTGTCCCTGCCATGGCAGGGCTGGCACTGGATGATCTTCATAAGTCTCTTCCAATCCAATCCAATCCAATCCACTCCATTATTCTATGTGCTATCCCAACACAGTTATTTGTAATAAATGAATTACACTACAGGACAAGAAGTGTAACCCACAGGTTGTATTTTCATTCTATAAATCAGCTTTCAGCTCAGTCCTGCACCTGCTTGTCGCACATCAGTTTGAACAGAGCAGTTTGAAGGAGATTTTATCAACACAGAGCAGAGTCACACTCTGTGAATGCTGAGCACCTCTCAGCTCCTTTCTTTGTGGAGTCCCACAAATCCCCAATGTCACAGCCTGTCCCAAGGCACCCTGAGTGTCCTGCTCCTGAAGCACTATTGTCAGAAATGCACATTACAACAATTCTCAGGGGTAGCTTGTCTTTCTTAAAGCACTAATGCTGCAGCTCCAGTTACACAATCCTACACAGGAGGAACTGCACTGCCCCTGAGAAGGGCAATTCCTGCTCCTCCACCTCAACCTCATGAGCTCTTGCTGCCCCATGCCAAGAATAAGGTTCATTTTGCTACAGAGACAGAAAACAAAGTCAGAAAATAACACTCCAACCCAACCACAATGACTGCACTGGGCTTGCAGGTACAGCAAAGACACCATCACCCCACGGCAGCATTGATTTCTGCTGGGTTAAGGCCACCTGAACTGGCATCTGAGACTAGAAATTGCAAGAATCTGCAAAACTCTCCATACCCAGTACACATCTGAGCCCAGAGCATCTCTCATGTGCTTCCAGCTTTTCCTGGTGAATTTTAACAAATCAAACCCATCTTTCCCATTGTGTAACATGAATTATCTTCTGCTGTCACTTGTGTCTTGAGAACCTGCACATACTAATGCTTAAATAAGAGGAGAAAGCAGCTCACCTCCTGCCCTTTCAGCAGAAGAAAGGTCAGGGAGAATGGGACCTTTCTCAAGCACAGTGGGGAAAGGTTCAAGCTGGACTGCACGCAATGGATATTTCTCTCCTTTTGAAGGAGATATTTCACAGAAAAGTGCCAGTTGAACACAACCTCGACTTGGCAGAATGCTCTTTCACAGAAATAAAGCAAGCCCAGCCCTGTAGTGAAACCCTCAGGTTTAGCCACAGCCCCGTGGAGAATCTGAATGCTGACACAGCAGCAGAGAAGCTTCCTGACTCCAGGGACATCCGCCCTATAACCTATCCCTATAGCCATGTAAGGCAACATCTTGTTAACCCTACTATTGGTCACTTATGGTCCTTCTAACCTTTTGCCATTGGTCAGGATTGAATCTAGGCCAAGGGTATAAAAGTAGCATACTGTACCCCTACTAACTCAGAAGAAGAGCTGAGACCCTTCATGGACCCCTCCAATAAAGCCATACTCGTGGAACAGCCGGCGTCCTCTCCTTCTCCTCTCTCTACCGTCTGCTGGAGCCTCAAGCCAAGGGCAAGCTACCTAGCAAGCAAAGCTGAAATCATAAGAGCTGCCTGATCACTAAGAGCCGAATATCTCCCTACTTGCTAGGGGCTGACCCGCGGCCTTGGTGTGATCGAGCTGGCCTCTGGCACTCAGTCCCCTTGGGGGCTGAGCTCTGGAGCTGCAATAGCTCGCCCTAAGATAAGACCAATTAAGGCTCATTTACAGCCCCTCTGACCTCGCTTGGGTTTTGGGAAGCTCTCGTGCAGCCGGAAGACGACGCGCTCCACGAAGTGCTGGATGTCGCACTGCTCCGGGCCCCGCACGAACACCATCCAGTCATGGGTGAAACCTTCTGTGGTCGGCTTCTTGCGCAGCTGGGCCCGGTGCCCCAGCTCCAGCTTCACCTGCACCGTGCACTGTGAGGGGACAGAGAACACAAAACCATCAGCAGAGAACCCAAAACCATCAGCTCCAGCTTCACCTGCACCGTGCACTGCGGGGGACAGAGAAACAAAACCATCAGCAGACAACAACACAAAACCATCAGCAGAGACAACCCAAAACCATCAGCAGAGACAACCCAAAACCATCAGCAGACAACAACCCAAAACCATCAGCAGACAACAACCCAAAACCATCAGCAGACAACAACCCAAAACCATCCTAAAGGCACCACACCCCCCAAGGAACACAACACCCCCCATGTGGGATCAACCTCAGGCTGCTATGGACGGCAAAGCTGCCACAAAAATAACTCCCAGCACCATTTCATACCTATTTTCTTCCTAATATTAACATTGCAGAGAAAGCAGCTCTAAAAGAAGGATTGGTTTCTCTGCCTCGCTTATCAGTGAAATTGTCAGCAAAGTCCTAATTGAGGAATCTTTATTTCTAGAAAGTGTCAGAGACAGAACTTGATGTTCACAGCTTACAGAATTCACAGCACTGACAGAAAACTCATCTTGAAACAGGAAAAATCAGATTTTGAATTGGTGGTTTATGATATTCTCTAGAATATATCACTCACCAGAAGAAAATTATGTTTCCTGTATGGTTCTAAATATATTTTATTATCTCACTTTCAAAGACCAAGTTAACATATCTGCCTGTACAATGTCCAACACTAAACTGACCTAATTCTGATTTGCACTCCTGAATCCTACTCTGACCACTGAGTAACAGAGAAGGTGTATTCCACATCAGGCTCAAAGCACAAAAATCCCATTAAGTGCCTTAAAAACCAAATTAAATTAATGGTGAAAATCCACATAGTATTGCAGACTTCACAGCCAGCAGAAAGGAAATGAATTAAACAGATGTAACAGAGAAAAGGCAAATGGGATTCAGACAACAAAATAAATCAAGGCAATCAGAGCCACGTTTGTAGACAGAGAAAAACACTCAAGGTACCCAACTGTTGTGCAGATTTGTTACACAAACCAGAGCAGCAGCAGTGATTCCAACTAAATCTACTAAAATCCAGCTACAGCACAAGGAGGCTCATAGAAAAAGAGGCTGGTTTTAGTCCCTACCCCATTCTTCACTTCAGGCTTGAAAATAAGTGTCTTGCTCTTCCTAGCAAGTCCCAATTACCATTGGGAGAGGCAGCATTATTTGTCATTACCTATATTACATGTTGACCTGGAGCCAAACCAAGGGCATGTTAGACAATGAACAGGGAAAGAGAAAGCTTCCTGAGCTCCAGACAATGTTTAGGGAAAGTACCATCCTTATTTTCTCTCTGACAAACTGCAGCAAGGAGTGTGAGCACAATTAATGCTCACTTTGTATCTCCAAGCCGAGGTTTTTTCCCAGAGCATGGTGAATACTTGCTGGAAAAGCACAAGTGACTCCATCTCAGCCTTCTTGTCTTTGTAAAAAGCTCTCACAGGAGGTCTGCAGAGCACCAGGCATCAAAGCCTGACCTCCCAAATTGCAGTCCAGTTCCAATTTCAACCATAAGCCTTAACACACTCTTTCAGGCAGCTTAAATCTTCACAGCAAAATACCTCCAGCCACCCAACACATCAATCCTAAGGCTCGGGGACAAACTCATCTCGTTAATTCCTTCACCATTATTGCTGCAGCATTTCTTTGGGATACCTTCCTCTGCAAGTTCTCTTGGCAGGCCATTTTTTCCTGTTCTTAAGGCTTATCTACAGCAGCTCCACCTCGTTCCTGCGCTAAGAACCGAGCCTAGGGCCGGCTGCTCTTTCATGTCGCATTAAGGGCTGAGAAGAAAGGCAAGGTGTGCTTCCCTCCAACGCTGCAAAAGCATTGTGGAGCCGGCCTGCCGAAATCCTCAGCTCACATCGGAGCGTGCCTGCAGGCCGGCTTTATCTGGGATGCTTCCCACAGCGCTCACATCCCCTGAGCCAGCCCGTGCCGCAGCCTCACGTTATCGATTCCGTAATTACCCTTTAAATCCTGCTACTGTTGCCAGTTACTACCCCTCTCCTGAGAAGTGCAAATGACTGTCAGGCTACAAAATCTGCCTTTCCGAGTTGAAACGGCTGAGAAATTGGAGCTGAGAACCAGATGGGGCTGTGTGGAAGAGACCGAAATTAAACATAAAAGAGAACTGTTTAACTGAGAGTGAAAGTTGTACTTGCTGCACTCCTCACACCCTGCTCCAATTAACAATCGCTGTGAATTAAGCCAGAAGTTGAAACACATTTGAAAATAAGATCTCCCAACATAACCAGCATCCAAAGTTGCTCCGCTGAAAATGGAGGGTTTTTTTTCCTTTTTTTTTTCCAAGCGTGTCTCTCAACAAAGGGAAATCAGGATCCTATTCAAACAATTTGTAATAATACAAAGGAGCCGGCTTTCAACTTCTCAATAAACATTCTGAAGGCTGCTCTGGTTTTTGTTTGATGTGCTAATTGCCTGAAAGCCATCAGCAGCTCCCATTCCAGTCCTGCGGGTGTAATCCGGGATAGCGGGGCCGGTTCCGAACCTCAGCCCGGTACCTGTTACCCTCACCCCGCACACAAAAGGTTCCGCATCCCCACATCCCCATCACCTCAGGTAAACTTCCCGCACGCATCCTGGAACCCCCCTGGCCCGCAGGGACTCTCCGGGTGGCATTAACCCTTCCCGGTGGCATTAACCCTTCCCGGCAATAATCCCAGGCTGGAATTTGCGGGAAATGCTGCTCGCACCCCCCCCCCCCCCCCCCCGCCGAGGGCGAGGCTGCAGCGGCCGCACACGGAGGGGAGAGGCTGAAACGCCCCCAGAATGGTGTGGGGAGTGTCCCCCCATCAATGGGATTAGGACCCCCAAAATATGGGGTGGGAAGGAGGAGTCCCCATCAAATGACGGGTGTGATGTGCCCCCCTAAATGGGATTGGGGAGAAGGTGTGTCCCCCAAATGGGGCATGGGGAAGAGGTGTGTCCCCCCAAATGGGATTGAGGAGATGATGTACCCCCCCAAAATGGGAAGTGTGGAGGAGGTGTGTCCTCCAAATGGGGCGTGGAGAGGAGGTGTGCCCCCCCAAATGGGATTGGGGGGATGATGTACCCCCCCAAAATGGGGAGTGTGGAGGAGGTGTGTCCTCCAAATGGGACTAGGGAAGGGGTGTGACCCCCAAATGCTGGGTGGGAAGGAGGAGTACCCATCAAATGAAGGGTGTGATGTGTGCCCCCTCAAATGGGATTGGGGAGAGGATGAACACCCCACCAAATGGGATTGGGGAAATGATGTACCCCCCGAAATGGGGGGTGTGGAGGAGGTGTGTCCCCCAAATGGGGTGTGGGGAGAAGGTGTGTCCCCCCAAAATGGGACTGGGGAGGGGGTGTGACCCCCAAATGCGGGGTGGGAAGGAGGAGTCCCCATCAAATGATGTGCCCCCCTAAATGGGATTGGGGAGATAATGTACCCCTCCCAAATGGGGCGTGGAGAGGAGGTGTGCCCCCCCCCAAAAATGGGATTGGGAAGGAGGTGTGCCTATGCAAAAGGTGCGGGAAGGAAGAGCTGTGCCCCCCAAATGGGATTAAGGAGACGTGCCCCCCCAAAAAGGGAGAAGGTGTGCACGCTTCCCAAATGGGGGGTGGGAAGGAGATGTGACCCCCCCTCCCCCGCAAAATGGATTGAGGGGATCTGCAGCCCCCCAAAAGGGTGTGGAAAGGAGACGTGCCCCCTAAATGGGGGTTGTAAGGAGGAGGTGTGCCCCCACAAAGGGGTGCGAGGAGGACGTGTGCTGCCCAAAGGGGATTAGAGAGGAGATGTGCCCCCGCAACAGGGTGTGGGTAGGAGGAGGTGTGCCCCCCAAATGTGACTGACGAGGAGATGTAACCCCCAAAAGCGACTAGGGAGGAGGTGTGCCCCCCCAAAGAGAATGGGGAGAAGGTGTCCCCTTTAAAGGGTGTGGGGAGGACACGTACCCCCCCAATATGAGGGGCTGGGAGGAGATGGGCCCCCCAAAGATGGTGTAAGGAGCAGATACACCCCCCCAAAGGGGGGCGATGCCACCCAGCCCCCCCTTCCCGAGGACAGGGGCGCCCCCCCCATTCAGGGCCCATTCCCGGGGGTCCCTCCCCTACGTGCCCCCCCTCTCTGAGGGGGGGGGGGCGGCACCGCCCCACCCCTCTGGCAGCGCGCCGCGGCCGCTCCCCTCACCTGATTGTCCATGGCTGGGCACAGCAGCGCCGCGGGCCCCGCTCGCTCGCTCCCGCCGCCGCGGCGGTTTCGCTGCCCGGTCGACGGGGCGGGGGGGGAGAGAGAATCTCTTCCCCCGCACAGTCCACGAGCGAAGCCGCTCTGTCCGTCCCCCCCACCCCCCTCCCCACCTCCTCGGCCGCCGCCTGCTCGGTCGCGGCCCCTCACGGCCCCGCCGCCCGCCTCATTGTGTGTCACTCACAGGCAGCGCCAGCCCCGCGCCCGCCCCGCGGAACCGGAAACCGCCTCAGCGCCACAGCGGCCCCCGCGCGCCGCCAATGCCCGCGCGCCGCACGCCGCGGGGCGCGGCCCCGCCCTCCTACCCATTATGGACAAGTGTATCCACCAATGAGCGGCGGGCGGGCTGCGGAGTGGGCGGGTCCGTGGGCGGGGTCAGCGCAGTGGATCAGGCGGGGGGCGGGAGCGGGGTCTGCCCCCCCCCCCCTCCCAGCCCCGTGTGGGGCGATGTGGCGGCGGCTCCGCTCTGGCCGCCGTCCCGGTGCTGTCCCCGCTTCTGTTCCCCCCGGTGTTCCCCTTAGTGCACAGCCAACACAGGGAGCAAGCGTGTGGGCCTCGCCGTGCGCTCCCGGCCGCGCCATCCCGCCCCTTCTCCTCCCATACCGCCCTCGGTCCACGTTTCCCCCGGCGGTGTGTGAATTCCCGACACGAATGAGGTGGGAACAAGGGAGAACGAGGGAAGCCGCAGGTCCCGATAGCCCAGGATGGCCGGGCAGGGCTCGCCTTGTTCTCCGCAGCCTCGCTCCTTCCTGCGCCTTTTTTCCTCTCCTTGTCTCCCTCACGTTCCCCCGTCTCATTTTTCCTCTCGTTGTCTTTCATTTTCCCTCAGTGCTCCCCTTTTCCTCCTGCCTGTCTCTCGTTTCCCCTCAGTTTCTCTCGTTTGCTCTTGTTCTCCCCCCTTTTCCCTCACTCCTTTATTCTCCCTTGTTCTCCTTCATTTTTCCTTTGCTCTCTCTTGCTTCAATTGCCCACATTCTCATTTTTACATTTATTTCCTTTTCCTCTCAGTCTCCCTCATTTCTCCCACCAATCTCCCACATTTTCTTTCAGTTTCCATTTTACCCTTGGTGTTCCTCCTTTTTCTTTCTGTTTTGCACCTTTCCCTCTTTTTTCCTTGGTCTCCCTCATTTTCTTTCAGTTTCTCTCATTCCCCTCTTTATCTCCCCTTTTCTCCTTAGTCTCCCTCATGTCCCCCTCAGTTTCTATTTTCCCTGCAGTATCCCATGTTTTCTCTCATTTCCTCCCTCAATCTCATTTTCTTTCAGCTTCTCTCCTTTCCCCCCACCCTCTCTCATTTTTCCCTCACTTTTTCTCATTTTCCCCCTCATTTTCTTTCAATCTCCCACATTTCCTCTTAAGTTTCCATTTTCCCCTTGTCTCACACATCTTCCCCTCAAGTTTCCCTCCATTTATCTCCTTTTCCCTTTGGTCTTCCTCATTTTTTTCCCCCTCAGTCTCCCAGATTTTCCTCCTTAATCTTCCTCATATCTCCCCTCTGTCTCACACATTTCCTCTCAGTTTCCATTTTCCTCTCACCCTCATTGCCCTCATCCTTTCCTCTCAGTCCCCTTCATTTTGCCCCTCAGTTTCCTCTTTTCCCCTCACTCTCACTCCTTTCCCCCTCAGTTTCTCTCTTTTTCCCCCCTCACTCTCCCTGATTTTCCCCTCAATTTCTCTCCATTTTCCCCTCACTCCCCCTCATTTTCCCCTGAGTTTATTTTCTCATTTTCCCCTCAGTTTCTCTCCTTTTCCCCCTCAGTTTCTCTCTTTTCCCCCCTCATTTTCCCCTCAGTTTCTCTCCTTTTTCCTCTCACTCTTGCTCATTTTCCCCTCAGTTTCTCTTTTTTCCCCTCATTTTCCCCTCAATTTCTCTCATTTTCTCCCCTGACTCTCCCTCAATTTTTCTCTTTTTTCCCCCTCTGTTTCTCTCCTTTTTCCCCTCACTCTCCCTCATGTTCCCCTCAGTTTCTCTCCTTTTCCCCCACACTCTTGCTCATTTTCCCCTCAGTTTCTTTTTTTTCCCCCTCATTTTCCCCTCAGTTTCTTTCTTTTTTACCCTCACTCTCCCTCATTTTCCCCTCAATTTCTCTCTTTTTCCCCCTCATTTTCCCCTCAGTTTCTCTCCTTTTCCCCCCCTCACTCTCCCTCATTTTCCCCTTGGTTTCTCTCCTTTTTCCTCTCATTTTCCCCTCACTTTCTCTCTTTTTCCCCCTCAGTTTCCCCGCAGTTTCTTTCTTTTTTCCCCTCACTCTCCCTCATTTTCCCCTCAATTTCTCTCTTTCCCCCCCTCATTTTCCCCTCATTTTCCCCTTGGTTTCTCTCCTTTTCCCTCTCATTTTCCCCTCACTTTCTCTCTTTTTCCCCCCTCATTTTCCCCTCAGTTTCTTTCTTTTTTCCCCTCACTCTCCCTCATTTTCCCCTCAATTTCTCTCTTTTCCCCCCTCATTTTCCCCTTGGTTTCTCTCCTTTTTCCTCTCATTTTCCCCTCACTTTCTCTCTTTTACCCCTCAGTTTCCCCGCAGTTTCTTTCTTTTTTCCCCTCACTCTCCCTCATTTTCCCCGCAGTTTCTTTCTTTTTTCCCCTCACTCTCCCTCATTTTCCCCTCACTTTCTCTCCTTTCCCCCCCACCATTTTGCCCTCATTATTCCCCTCATTCTCCCACATTTCCTCTCAGCTCCCATTTCCCCTTCACTTCCCTCACTTCTCCCCTTTGTCCCTCATTCCCCTGCCGTTCCCTTCCCCTTCCCGCCTTCCTTCCCCCTCTCCCCCCTCTTTCTCCCTCCCGGGGCGAGTTTCATCCTTTTTTTTTTTTTTTTTTCCTTTTTTAAGAATTTTAAGTGACAACTTACACCTCTCAATTTTACCAGCCCTAAAACAACTCCGCGAAATCTTTACAAACGCAATTGGTGACCGTTTCCGAGCGAACTCTCTCAGAATTTTTCCCCGTGCAGCTTTCCTGTTTGAAATAGTTTGTTGATCTCTGCGAGGCAGCAGCAAACCCCCCGTGTTAAGCCAATAACTCTGTGTGCCGCTGCCTCATCGCCACAGGCAAGGATTAATCGGTTCCCAAATCGTTCTAAAGAGCCACTTTACCTCATCAACCTGATAGAGGGATATTAGCCAAGCAAAACGCTTCACCGCTTCAGTTAACAACAACAACAACAAAAAAGAGCCTGATTTGGGTTCCTTTAAGTGCTCTGGTTTTAATTTTCCATGTTTCTGTCTGATGCAGTCCCAAGAGACATCTCCTTGGACAGTCCCTTTTCTTCTCCACTGAGAAAGGGCCTCATTCTCTGGGAGTTCTCATTGATATCTTTAATTGTGGACATTATTCCCATGCACGTGACTCTCGGGTGTAAATCTTTTTATTTTCTACCTCCCCGTCTTGGCTATTCACTCCCAGCCTCATCACAGTGCTTGGTGGTTACGTGCTCCCAGGGCTGAATATTTCCTGGGAATGTCTTCATCTTTCCCAAGTTTGCTCTTGTTCTGCTGAATTTCCACCTTGTGCAATGAATTTCCACCTTGTGCAAGAGAAGATGTTCAGACATACCAGACCCTGAGCTTTTTTTTTAAAAATTCCCCATTTCTTCCTCTGAAATGTTGTTAGAATTTGCTTTTTGTTTTCATTTCCTTCAATGGCAATTTCCCCATGCTTTCATTTTTGCCCAGCCTGATGTTAATGGTTGTTTTTGTGCTTTCCCAGTGCAGGACACAGCTTCTGGTTTGGACATGGGTCACTCCTCCAGCTTTCAGGGCCAGGATCTGAGCAAGAACTTGGACACTTCCAAGATGGGGAAAACACATAGCCAGGTGCCGCAACTTCTCTGGCAGCCAATAATTGGGCATTAAACCACATTTTTCCTGAAAAATTTGGGATGTCCCATTTGGGGTAAGCACTCTCTTTTGCTCCAAGCACTCTCTGCTGGGACAAGCAGTTGGAGCTGGGCTTTGCTGATCACTTCCAGCTCATCCCACTTCTGGTTTGGAATGGGTCACTGCTTCAGCTTTCAGGATCTGAGCAAGAACTTGAACACTTCCAAGATGGGGAAAACACATAGCCAGGTGTCTCAGCTTCTCTGGCAGCCCAATAATTGGGCATTAAACCACATTTTTAGTGAACAATTTGGGGTGTCCTGTTTGGGGTAAGCACCACCTGGTGCTCCAAGCATTCTCTGCAGTTGGGACAAGCAGTTGGAGCTGGGCTTTGCTGATCCTGTGGATCCCTTCCAGCTCACCCCACTTCTGGTTTGGACACAGGTCACTCCTCCAGCTTTCAGGATCTCAGCAAGAAGTTGGACACTTCCAAGATGGGAAACCCACAGCCAGGTGCCTCAACTTCTCTGGCAGCCAATAATTGGGCATTAAACCACATTTTACTGAACAATTTGGGATGTCCCATTTGGGGTAAGCACTCTCTTTTGCCCCAAGCACTCTCTGCTGGGACAAGCAGTTGGAGCTGGGCTTTGCTGATCACTTCCAGCTCATCCCACTTCTGGTTTGGACACAGGTCACTCCTCCAGCTTTCAGGGCCAGGATCTGAGCAAGAACTTGGGCACTTCCAAGGTGGGAAACCCACAGCCAGGTGTCTCAGCTTCTCTGGCCACTCAATAATTGGGCATTAAACAACATTTTTAGTTTACAATTTGGGGTGTCCCATTTGGGGTAAGCACCACCTGGTGCTCCAAGCACTCTCTGCTGGGACAAGCAGTTGGAGCAGGACTTTGCTGATCCTGTGGATCCCTTCCAGCTCAGGATATTTGATGAAGTGGCGTGGATGGGTTAATTTAAAATGTGCTGGGGTGGCTCTTTACATTCAACTGCAAAAACACTCAAGGAGAGAAATTCCTAGAACCAGCCTTTGCTCTGCTAGCAGTTCCCAGCCTGAACTGTTTCCAGCACAACCACTGATCAAACCCACCCCGATTTTCTTTTCAAGCTCCCCTCAAAAAGAAAAAAAAACAAAAAAATCACAGCCAAGGGTAGAAAATTTGCCAGGCTCTTTGGGAGTTTTGGGGATGCCAGAGCCAGCAGCCATCCAGGCTTCTCCAAACTCCTCATTTTGCAGGGAGATCTCGAGCTAACGAGCTGTCAGCCGAGTGCCTTCGCACCCGAGGCAGCCGTGGGCTGAGCTCCTGCTTCTTTATACCTATTCCAGCAACTTCTGGGCTTTGCAATCAGCGTCTGCAAATCCAATTAGCGTTTTTCTTTGTGGCACTGGATGCTGGCAGAGATCCGCTGTGCTGCTGCCATCTACAGTAGGGCCAGTGCCAATGGATAAGAAACATTCCTTATTTGCATATTCAAATATGCAAATGAGACACGACCGCTCTCCTTCATTTTTGTTTGGGGGTGTTTTTTTTTCCTATTTTATTTTTCTTTCCAGAGTCTTGCCTCAAAGATCCTTGTCTCAGACTGAAAGGTGTGTGTTTAATCTGGCTTGGCCCATGGTAGGGGGACCATGCCAAGGGCTGGTTCTGTCCCGTGAGAGTTGGGGATGATGGAAAATAAAGTGGAAAAAAGACTTTGCACTGCACTCATCCCTGCCTCGGCCAGGGATGGGAAAGATTTCAGGGGTGTTTTCCCAGGTTCCAGCCCTGGGAAAGGACAACACGTTCTTTCTCTCTCCTGCTTGTGCACTCTCAGATATTTGAACGTGGCTGTTCCTGGAGTGTGAGCAAAGGAGGCAGCAACTGAATTGCTGAGATCAGGTGAGTCCTGGTGGGTAAAGTCCTGACAGAGCAGCCCACACTCAGGTGTCCCCACAGCCACCAGACTGGCAGAGCTCACCCTGTTCATGGGATGATGTGAGCAGCAGATGATCTTTCTCCCTCATGCCTGTGCACACTGGGATGCTTGAACGTGGCTGTTCCTGAGAAGTGTGAGCAAAGGAGGCAGCAACTGGGGCACTGAGATCAGGTGAGTCCTGGTGGGTAAAGTCCTGATAGAGCAGCCCAAGTGTCCCCACAGCCACCAGACTGACAGATCCCACCCCAGTTCTTGGGATGATGTGAGCAGCAGATGATCTTTCTCCCTCCTGCCTGTGCACACAGGGATGCTTGAACGTGGTTTTTCCTGGGGAATGTGAGCAAAGGAGGCAGCAACTGGGGCACTGAGATCAGGTGAGTCCTGGTGGGTAAAGTCCTGACAGAGCAGCCCACATTCAGATGTCCCCACAGCCACCAGACTGGCAGAGCCCACCCTGCTCTTGGGATGAAACAAAACTGTCCCTCAAGGCAGCTCCTCCCTCCCCTGGCTCCCTTTCTCTGCAGGAACACACTGACCCCTCACACACAGCCCCCACCCTCCCCAGCAGCCCCTCCAGACCATCCTCATGCAGCCCAAAATGCCTGAATTGCTCATTTTCCAGCAAAAATTCATTCCTGTGAGTTTAGCATCGCTGTGAGGTGGGCTGTACATCAGCCATACATCGACTGCAAGTCCCTGTCATGGTTTCATATGTCTGTGCTTGTGGCTTGCCCTTCCTGTCTCTGGAGGAACAAGTTTGTTTCAGTGTTTTTCATCATTCATTATTATTTTCTCATTACTAATTTAGTTGCAGCCTTCCCTGCTTCCACTCTTGCACTAAAACCACGACTTCTGTGGTCAGACTGGGCTCTGAGTGGCTTGGACACCAGCCAGGGAACAAGCAAGGCTGATTCCAGCATGGAAAGAACCAGGCAGTGCAGGAAAATTATCATCTTGTAATAGCTCAAAAGGATTTAAAGATTAGGACACAAACCTCTCGTTTGAGCAGGGTTTCTGTGAGAAAATTCACTCTCCCACTTTGTGCAATGTGCTTGAGTGGAAAGATCCTCCGGTTCTGGGTGTCAGTGACTTCTCTGACAGCTGCAAAATGATTATGGTGGCCTTCACCCACTTCTGCAAAGCCAAGTGCTCTGTGGTGCTCCCAGGATGAACAAAGCTGCAGCTGAAACCCAGAATTGGTGATATTTAAGTAAGAAGGGGCAGAGATCTTTCTCCTGGTGTGGACCAAAGCTTTGCCAACCCCAGCATCACCTCCTTGTGTGCTGCCTGTGAAAATGTCCTGACCCTGAAGCTGAGGGAGGATTTGGTTCCTCTGGGGGGACCTGGGTGCTGCTCTGGTCTGTGTCTGGCACAGGGTCACCTCAGGGTGACAGGAGAAGCTGTGAGTGAGGGCTGCAGCCACGCTGGCTCCTGGTTTGTTAATCAACACTGGGATCCCTGCAGGGAATCCTGTTTCAATCAGCTGTGAACCCCAGCAGTGTTTATTCTTCTGAGAAATGATTTTCTTGTGCCTGGTGTCTGCTTTCCCCTTCTGCAGTTCACACTCCACACTGCAGCGTTCACAGAACATATTTAACACTGGTGGAGTGTAGCAAAAGCCCAGATTGTTAATAATCAAAAACTCTGATTGCCAAAAAGATACTCCTAGCAACTACTAGCTGCATCTGGGAAAAATTACAGACAGCTTGGAAATTCTTTAGCTCCTTATTAATGAAGGACTTTGTAAAAAAACCCAACCCACACTGTAATACAGTTTAGCTTAACTAAGTTCTTTTGTGCCTGAGGAAAATCTAAATTATAGCATGCTATAGCTACTGAAAAACGCAGAAGGATTTAAATGTACAATAACCCCCTGAACCAGAAGGAAGAGGGAAAATTTTCTTAGTAAGTGGGAACACAATGAGAATTTATTTTATTCTTTCTGGGTATTTAGTGCTGGTGAAAAGAGCCAGATGAATAGTCCCAAACACATCACGTCCCTTGCAGATGCAACATGGGCAGCACAAACTGGAACTGCTCCACTAACGTGACCCAGTTCTGAATGAGCAGCACCAGATTGCTGGGGGAGAAAGGAGCCTGTCACCATTCAGCCCCTGACCCCTCTGCTCCAGGCTCCTAATGAAGGGGCCTCATTAACACCAAAGGTGAGCTTGGCATTATAATGGGCTGCTGAAGTGACACCCATCAATCCTGTCCCGCTGGCTATTGAGGTGAGGCCGCCTTCTGTGGGAGCCCAGAACATCCAGGAGGACAAAGACCTTGCCAGGGGGCTCAGAGACCCTGGCACAGAGCCCAGAACACCTGTGGGTTTGATTGTTTCCAACCTTCTGTGAAGATCAGCAAGCCACAACAGGTTAGGTATAATAACAGTGAAGTTACCATGGGGTGGAAAAGTAGATTTTAGGGGTTTTGCTATGGGGGTTCAGGAGGCAAGATGGAGGAATCTGGGCGTGTGCAGCCTCTCTTCTTCTTCTTGGCCTCTATCTTCTGCTGCGATGTTGGCACAAGTTGGGAATGGCAGATATCAGTAATGGCCAGAGCAACAAGCTCCAGTGGTGTCAGAATTCAGGACATCTCTCTGGCTGTCCTGGACTGCCCAGACCCCTGCCAGGGGGCTCAGAGACCCTGGCACAGAGCCCAAGACACCTGTGGGTTTGATTATGACCCATGGAGCAAATTACCAACTTTATATGAAGATCAGCAAGCCACGACAGTTTAGGTAGAATAATAGTGAAGTTATCACGGGGTAAAAAAATAGATTTTTGGGGTTTTTAGAATGGGGATTCAGGGGGCAAGATGGAGGGAACTGGGCATGTCCAGCCTTTCTCCTTCTTCTTCTTCTTGGCCTCCATCTTCTGCTGCGATGTTGGCACAAGTTGGGAATGGTAAATATCAACAATGGCTGGAGCAACAAGCTCCAGTGGTGTCAGAATTCAGGACATCTCTCTGGCTGTCCCGGACTGCCAAGATCCCTGCCAGGGGGCTCAGAGACCCTGGCACAGAGCCCAAAACACCTGTGGGTTTGATTATGACCTGTGGAAAAAATGACCAACCTTATATGAAGATCAGCAAGCCACAACAGTTTAAGTAGAATGAAAAAGGGGTGAAAAAAGAGATTTTTGGGGTTTTTAGAATGGGGATTCAGGGGGCAAGATGGAGGGAACTGGGCATGTCCAGCCTTTCTCCTTCTTCTTCTTCTTGGCCTCCATCTTTTGCTGTGATGTTGGCACTTTTAGATTGGTTTAGAGTAGAAGCTCACTGTCTAACACAGGTGAGAGGTATTGGGAAGTAATTGTAAACGTTGTACACGTAGTTTTTAGTATGAAGACATAACACTGCCCTGGGGGCAGGCAGAGTGCCTGGACTGTCTTGCTGAGCAGGATAGGAGAAAGAATTTTATAGATAAGATACAATAAACAACCATGAGACCAAGAAATGAAGACTCTGACTCCTTCTTCAGGCGCTGGGCTGGGAAAAGAGACTTTCTAACTTTTCTTGGGGTCACTGTGAGCAGCTAGAGATCCTGACAGGGATTTCCTCTGGTGCTCTGCACACAGGGGTCAGCTTTGGCCAAGTGATGTAACAGCCTGGCCAGACCTGCCACAGGGAGAATTTTACCAGCTGGATTTGCCCCAGGCTGAACACAAACTGCTGGCACGAGGATGGGCCCAGGCACCTCATGTGGCCACTGGAGCAAACACATTTTGGGACAATGGCAGAGAGGGAGATTCACTGCTGAAATCCATGTCTGCTCTGCACAGGGCTGCCAAAGGCTTTGAGAGGTGCCCATGTGCTGAGAGAGAGAGGCCACCTTGTGACCGGGGACTGTCACCTTCAGCAGGGTAAACTTCAGGCTACTGAAAAATACCAGATGAGGGGGAAAAAATAGCTTGAAAAGTAGTACATGACAGAAGGAGATCAGTGGAGAAGTCTGACCAGCACCAAAGTCTAACCAGACCAAAGTCTAGCCCTGTTCTGAGCTGTGTTCTGGGTTGAAGAGCCCAATAGTGAGTAGGGATTGGCTGTGGCTGTCCCGTCCCTGGAAGTGTCCAAATCCAGGTTGGGTGGGGTTTGGAGATACCTGGAATGGTGGAAAGTGTCCCTGCCCATGGAGGGGTGGCCTGGATGGGCTTTAAAGTCCCTTCCAACCCAAACCATTCCATGATTCTACAAATGCACTGAGACAGGAGCTCTCCAAGGCCCTCCCAGTGCTGGGAGCTTCCTAGGGCTCTAAGGTGGCAGCCCAGTGGCTGCATCCTCATGCTTGCCCTGCTTCTGAGCATCCTGAGCTCTTCTCACCTTGTGTGGAGCCTTCTCCTCTTGGCACTGCTGTTTCTGCCATTTCCAACCCCAGGAATTCAGCCTGGGGCCTTTGAGAGCCACTGCTGTTTTCCAAGGGCAGTGGATCCCCAGCCTGGTGCTGTGTGATGCTCTCTGCACTCAGAGCACATTGTGAGACAAAACCAGAGCTCCTGGAGCTGCTTTTCCAGAACCTTTAAAATTCCAAACCTCAGCCTGGAGAAAATGAGGCTCAGGAGGGACCTTTTGGTAATCCACAGCTCCCTGACAGCAGAGTGCAGCCATGTAGGGAGCAAGAAACAGGACAAAATCCAGCCTCAGGTTGGTCCAGGGGAGATTTAGGTTGGATATTGTGAAAATTTCCTCACAGAAAGGGTTGTAAAGCATTGGAATGGGCTGCCCAGGGCAGTGGTGGAATCACCATTACTCAAGTGTTCAAAAACCTTTGGATGTGGCCCCTGGGGACATGGTTTGAGTGGTGGTGCTGAGTTAGTGGCTGGGCTCAATGATCTGAACCACTGGGATTGAATGAAATTATTAAGAATTTCTGATTTTTTTTTTTTTTTTGTGGATTCTGGGTCAGCTGCTCCCATAATAGATTCCACTAAACTGTTTTTTTTTTCTGGAATGGTGCAAAAAGAGTTTTCACCTGTCTGCACAGCAACTGCAGGACATGGTTTAAGTGGTGGTGGCACTTAGTGGCTGGGCTCAATGATCTGAACCACTGGGATTGAATGAAATTATTAAGAATTTCTGAATTTTTTTGGTGGATTCTGGGTCAGCTGCTCCCATAATAGATTCCACTAAACTGGTTTTTTTTCTGGAATGGTGCAAAAAGAGTTTTCACCTGTCTGCACAGCAACTGCAGGACATGGTTTAAGTGGTGGTGGCACTTAGTGGCTGGGCTCAATGATCTGAACCACTGGGATTGAATGAAATTATTAAGAATTTCTGAATTTTTTTTTGTGGATTCTGGGTCAGCTGCTCCCATAATAGATTCCACTAAACTGTTTTTTTCTGGAATGGTGCAAAAAGAGCTTTCACAGCAACTGCAGGACATGGTTTAGGAGGTGGTGGCGCTGGGTTAGTGACTGGACTCAATGATCTGAACCATTGGGATTGATTCTGGGATTGAACAAAATTATTAAGAAATTTTTTTTTTTTTTTTGTGGACTCTGGGTCAGCTGCTCCCATAATAGATTCCACTAAACTGTTTTTTTCTGGAATGGTGTCAAAAGAGCTTTCACCTGTCTGCACAGCAACTGCAGGAGGGGTTGCCACATATGCAAATGCATGCAAATGCCCCCTGCTCTACCTGGCTCAGGTGCTGTGCCAGCTCAGATAGTGCCCCACGCTGCAGTGGGGGCTATGCCAACGTGCTGTGACTCAGGGCATTTGGCTGGCACTGCCATGCTGAAATTCAGCCCACTGAAACTGCAGCTTTATCAGTGCCATCGCTACCTGTGAGAGACAGGAGTGCCCCTGATTGCAGCAAAGCCATTTTTTAGCAGCGTGGCACATCTCAAACACCCTGGAGCTGGATTTTGTTGCACAAAAGCACGGCCAGTGCAGTTTCAAGGGAGTCAGGCTGGAATATAAAGTGACAAACACATGTGACAAACACTGTTTTGACCAACACAGGGAGGATTCAGAGCTGTCACTGTGGAAGCAAAGCTGTAACAAATTCTTTCCCTTTGTTACTCAGCCATCAAATAAACAGGTAAATCCCTCCCATGAGTGAATCCACTTCACTATAAAGTTATAAACCATCAATATTTAAGCTGGATAAAGGATACAATCCATTTGGGCCCATTTCACACAGTTTTGGAAGGGCAACCCGTGCAGGTGCAGGCTGCTTGGTTTGGGTGCCTGGGCATTTTTATAGGCCAGGAGATCTATTTTAAATCCCTGTGAAATGTGTCACAAAACATCTGACATATGTGGGAAACATATTCCTGCACAGTCTGAGCAGGGTGTGAGGTCGCTGGGGAACAGCTTGAAAACAGCAATCATTTGCATATGGATATAAAGTTATTTATTTGGTGACACCATCCCAGGGGAAGAGGGGCACGGCCCAGCTCTCTGCAGGTCACAGGCAATGTCAGGGGCGTTGAACTTGTGAGGAGCAAAATTATGAGGGCAAATCCAAATGGCTGAAGGGTTTGTGCCTGGAAATTTTTATTTGATCCTCGTAAAAATGTTTTGTGGTGGGTAAGAGGCAGAAAGAGGACAATAATGGTATTTTTCACCCTTTGCTCTGTGATATTTTAAGCATTAAGATTCATAGAATCACAGAATGTCCCAAATTGGAAAAGACCCACAATGATCATGAGTCCAGCTCCTGATTCTGCACATCCCACCCTGTGCATCCCTGAGAGGGTTTGGCTTGGAAGGTACCTTAATGATCATCTGATTCCAAATCTTAATTGGAATTAATTTATATCTTTGTCTGCTTGTGAGGATGGTAAATGTTATTTAATGTTAATGGGCAAATCGTGAAGCCTGATAGGATGATTCATGATGAACAACACATGCAACTTGTTGCCATTTTTGCTCTGTTTCACAGATTTGGGGTTGATTTCACTTGTCAGTGCTCTGGTGGATGGTAATACTTGGCAATATTAGGATAGCAAACAGCAAAATCTCACATATATTAATTCCTGCGTTTTCACACGACAGATATTCATTGATTAATTTTTAAATTGGTCCCAGAAAGCACTTAGTGAGATATTGAAATTTGCACTTTATTGGCATTACATGGCACTATTCCTTGCTCCAGCTCAGCAAAATATATTCTTAAGTGTAAGTGCCATTGATATCAATGGAATTATTCATATTCTTAAAATTAAACATATGCTTAAACTTTTCAGGAAGCTGAGACAGCTGGTCTCTTGTTGAAGGCCTATCTAAATAAATGCAGCATCTACAGCAGATTGTGAAATTTATAACCCCATGCACAACTTAATGTTGAATTTCTCAGCATTTCAGGTAAATCTTTACCTTTTGTTAAATATTTGTGCCAAAGAAGCAAAGTGGGACATTTCAGGACAGTCCAGTTTTATGTTTGAACACATCTGTGAAGAACCTCTGCAGGAATAGGGAGAGAAACAGCTGAATGTTCATAGAAAGTGAACCAAAAAAATAAAAAAGTGGAGGCTGGCCCTAATTGAAACCACGTTTTGAGCTGTAATGGGAAGGCACAGAAAAATTAATCCTGCCATTTTAGGTATTTTGATAGCAGCCATTAGTGGAGAGTTGGAGTTATTCAAACCACTTTGCCAGACAGAAGGGAGCTGCTTGTTTTTCTTCTGCCAGCAGCAGTGAGAATGTCTTCCCCAGTGGAACCAAACCACAGGGGTTTATAGAAACAGCTGAAGAGATTATTTGATCTTTTGATTAAAACCTCATTTTTGGGTCAGCTGGTTTATTTTCCCAGGTAATGGCTGTGCTTCTCCTTGCCCACATCTCTGTGATCCCTGGTCAGACCCAGCCCTGGCTGGGGGTGCAGATCAGACAGAAGAAGAAAAAAGAAAAAGAAGAAAATGCAAAAAGAAAAAAATGACAGAGCATTCCCTGGAATATAGTGAAAATATTCCCTGATATAGTGACATATTCCCTGATAGCTTCCACCTGCCCAGAACAGCCACCAATATCTATGAAATCCTGGCATTTATGGTTCATTTTGTCTCCTAAGAAAAGTGGACAGCAAGGATGTAGGGAAAACAATGAGGAACAATAAAGAGGAGTGTGTGAAGTGGGAGGGACAGGACTGCCAGACCCCAAGCTGGAAATCCTGTGTCAAGCCTCCAAAGTTACACTGAGTTGAAAGGACAAGACTTTTAAAAGTAAAAATTCTTGGAGCTTATCTCTTTCCTTCCTGGGTTTCTCAGCCCTTTGTGTTCATGGTTTCAAACTTTTGGCTGCAGCCGTGGGAGATTAAAACTGAACATAAACCCAGTGTTGGTTTCACCTGACTCTAAGTCAGTCCTGAAGATTGCCAGGCTGGCACTAAAATCCCAGGACTTTGTGACATCCACTCCCTGTTTCAAAACTACCCTGTCCTTTCTCTCTGAGACACTTTACAAATAAAGATCTTTTCCAAAAGGCATAAGCGACACTCCAGTGAAGCAATTTCTTTCCCTGGCACTGCTAAGAGCAGGGACTGAGTTATTATTAATTACTTTTGCATTATTTATGCAGGTCCTTGAATGTGCAATATCTTTTACAGATAAATCACCCTGCCTTGAAAAGTTTCCAGTCTGCCAGCCAAATCCCGGGAATCTGAAACAGCAGCAGGCAACTGGTGCAGCAGAACAGGTAAATGTTAATCCTTGATGCTGCAGGACTGGTGCCTTATCAACGTTTTTCTTTCAATTGTTTTGCGATTGCACCAAACAGACTCAACTGATGCTGTTGTTTCCCAACCTCTTTAATCTGGCATCAGCTGACAGGAGCAGCCTCCATCCTCTTCCTCACGCCCACTCCTTCTCTTGCCTCTCTTTTTTTTTTGTGCTGGGGTGGAGAACCAAAGCAGGGACGTGGCAGAATTAAGGAAAGGTTTCTTTCAGGCCAGTCCCAGCCTGTGTCGCTGGGCATGGGTGTCTCTGTCCCTCTGGGAGCCTCTCAGGAACCCCAGCCAGCCCCAACTCTGCAGAAAATGGGGAGACACTGTCCCGTGCCCCGAGGGTGCTGAGGGCACCTGGGCTGGTGCCTTTGCAGCAGAACAGACACCAGAGACATGGGTAGATGATGAAGGGCAGACTCTCAGCAGGAGTTAATCCAAGGTTTTATTCTAGGAGTCCCAAAGGAGCCCCTACAGCTCAGGGGGCTCCTGCTGAGAGAGAGCCCCGAAGATGTGCCAAGGTTACACTTAAAGGGAGGTGGAAACATAAATTAGATAACATTTACTGACCAATGAGATAAATTAAGGTATGGATACTGGGAAATGGACATTTAGGTCAGCCTATGGAGAAACACTTGAGGGGCTGACCCCTGGTCTCTGGGTAATCACTCGATGTCCTGACCAAAAGTTCTGGATGGAGGGGATGGGATGCTGAGTGAGTGACACAGAGCCAGGGTGGGGATGTGGGGGTGATCTCAGCAAAGGAAAGGGATTACACAGGTAAAGAGAGGGGGGTACACTCTGGGATAAACCATTTGGGAAAAATACGGGGATACAAACCAAAACTACTTCAAAGTATTACAAAGTATAAAAACACACTACAACACACGGGGCTTTGCAGGTCCTCCTGTCCTGGGCTCAGCTGGTGTCACCCCCGTCACACCCACATGGCCCAGGGAGCCCTCACAGCTCCCCAGGGTGTCAAGAAGGGCCCACTGCAGCCTCGAGGAGTTCCCCACTCACTGTTTGGCCATCCCTTCATCCCCTGCCAGCTTTAGGGCTGTTTGTCAGCTCTGCCCCACAGATGCAGCCGTGGCTCCCTGGCAGGAAGGACAGAGCATCCCCAGCAGCTTTGGGGCATTTTGGAGGGGCAAACCCAGCCTCAGATAACCCTGTGCAGATGCCCAGACCACCGTCACAGGCTGCTCTTGGGGCTGCTTTGCTTTCTCAGGCTGCAGCCCTGCTCGGAGCAGGAGGCCCAGCCTCGGGCACTGCCGCCCTTTTAAAGCTGCTTTGTGGGTTTCTTTTCTTTTCTCTCTCTCTTTTTTTTTTTTTTCTTCCCTTCCCGCAGGTTCCCAGGGCTGGCGATTCAGCTTCTGGCCTCATCCAGAAATCCCCGAGGGTTTCAGATCCCCACGAGGCCTCTCAATGTCTTGATCTGCTTGAATAGGCATTTTTAACGCGGCCCCGGCTGTCATCGGGGCCTGTTACAGTCACTCAACTGCAGCAACATTGTTCTCCCGGCAGACACCTCCCTTATTTCCATACTGCACGGGGGATTTGGCCGCTGGGGCCGAGCATCCCACCGGGGCTGGCTGGCTGGAGGTGGCCAATTAGCCCTGCTTGCCCCCAGCCCAGCACTGCATCCCCCAGCCCTGCATCCCCCCTGTCCAGCCCTTCATCCCCCAGCCCTTCATCCCACAGCCACAGCCCTTCATCCCACAGCCCTTCATACTCCCAGCCCTTCACCCCACAGCCACAGCCCTTCATCCCACAGCCCTTCACAGCCCAGGTCTGCATCCCCCAGCCCTTCATCCCCCAGCCCTGTATCCCCAGCCCTTTATCCCCCAATCCTTCATCCCCAGCCCTTCATGCCCCAGCCCTTCATTCCCCCAGCCCAGCCCTTCATCCCCCCGCTCTTCATCACCCCAGCCCTGCATCTCCCCTGTCCAGCCCTTCATCCCCCCAGCCCTTCATTCCCCAGCCCTTCATCCCCCAGTCCTTCATCCCCTTCATCCCCAGCCCTTTATCCCCCCCAGCCCAGCCCTTCATCTCCCCCAGCCCTTCATCCTCCAGCCCTTCATCCCCCCAACCCCTTCATTCCCCCAGCCCTTCATAGCCCAGCCCTTCATCCCCCAGCCCTTCATCCCTCAGCCCCAGCCCTTCATCTCACAGCCCTTCACAACCCAGCCCTTCATCCCCCAGCTCTTCATCCCCCCATCCCTTCATCTCCTTCATCCCCCAGTCCTTCATCCCCCATCCCTTCACCCCCTTCATCCCCCAGCCCTTCATTCCCCCAACCCTTCATCCCCCTGGCCCTTCATCCCCTTCATTCCCCAACCCTTCATCCCCCAGCTCTTCATCCCCTTCATCCCCCCAGCCCTTTATCCCCCCCAGCCCAGCCCTTCATCCTCCAGCCCTTCATCCCCCAGCCCTTCATTCCCCCAACTCTTCATCCCCATCCCTCCATCCCCTTCATCCCCATCCCTTCATCCCCCATCCGCGGGGCTGCTGGTTCCCGTCCATCCCCGCGGCTCCTGCCGGAGGTGAGGGTGACCCCCTTTTCCTGTGCCAGGGGCTCCCTGGCAACGCCGCCTTTTCTTTGGCAGCGGCTCCTCCACCCCCTGGCGGGGCCGGGGGCTGTGAAAGCCCCGCTGCACTTTTGAACTTGCTGCCGGCGCGTTCGGGGCCAGCGGCGGCGGGGCCGGGCCCAGCGGGGACCCGGTGCAATTGCCCAGAAGTTATTAATAGGCTGGGGAAGAATGTGAGGATGGGCCGGGGAAAGGGTGAGGGTGAGGAGTGGGGGGGAGAGAGAGGCAGGGAGGGTCAGCGAA
Organism: Ammospiza caudacuta; assembly: GCF_027887145.1. Lineage (NCBI taxonomy): Eukaryota > Metazoa > Chordata > Aves > Passeriformes > Passerellidae > Ammospiza > Ammospiza caudacuta. Next base: position 2,791,396 of record NC_080620.1, on the reverse strand, counting down.
AGGGAGACGGGGTGATGAGCGGAGAGAAGGGAGTGATGGCATGCAGGGGAGACAAAGAGAAAAAGGGATGGGATGGGCACAGGATGGGCACACAGGGGCATGCACAGGCTGGAGATGGCAGCTCCCAGTGCCCTGCACCTTGTGCAGGTGTCTTAGGGGTGGCCCTACTGCAGGAGAGGTGTCTGACTATCGCTGGCCAGGGGCTGTGTACAAATCACAAACAGGACGGTGTCCCAGACATCTTTGCGTTAAAAATCTTTCCTTAGGATTTTTCTTCCTGAGAAGTGAGAGGCTTCAGGAACAAAATGTAAACAATGATTATCTGCTGCTATGGAATGCAACAGGTGCATCTGTGATTGGTCTCATCTGCTTGTTTGTAATTAATGGCCAATCACAGTGAGCTGGCTCCGACAGAGAGCTGAGCCACAAACCTTTGTTATCATTCTTTCTTTTCTATTCTTAGCTTAGCTAGCCTTCTGAGATGAAACCTTTTCTTCTATTCTTTTAGTATAGTTTTAATGTAATATATATCATAAAACAATAAATCAAGCCTTCTGTAACATGGAGTCAGATCCTCATCTCTTCCCTCATCCGCAGACCCCTGTGAACACAGGATGGGGCTGCTGTGGAATGTGCCTTGAGCTGTTTTATTTTTCAGCTTCAGTCTCATTACGTGGTTATAACAACGAGAAGATGCCACCAGCTCACATCTTAGGCAGCAGATGCCTGTAGCAGCTTTCCCAAAACCCTCTGATTTTGTGGATTCCCACATCTAACCCCAGAGAACAGAGGGACCAGGCCTGGGAGTCCAGTCCATGGCAAGGCATTTCTCTCGCAGGAAGAAATATCGCTCGGGGTTCATGAGCCAAATTTGCCATCTAGTGGCCCTGGGGACCATTGCAGAGGGACATTGCAGAAGGCACTGCCCGTCACTTTCTCCCCAGAGATAAAATCCAGAGTGATTCTGCTGCTGCTTTACTCGCCGGGGCCCAGAAATGGTCCCTGGGGTGACATTCCCTTGGTGCGGCTGCGTCTCAGGGAGCCACCCTCAGCCATGGGGCACCCTCCTGTTCCCCAAACCTTGCTGCTCACAGTGCCAAGCTGAGCCTTGTGCTGGGTCTGGGTGCTGGCCCCACCTGCAGGGACTGTCCCTGGGCAGCACCAAGGCCTGGCACAGCTGCAGCCCTTGCTGGGCTCCTGTCCCTGCGCCAGAGCAGAGCTCAGCCCCTGCCCCTGTGCCTGCCCTGGGGAGGAGCTGCAGCCCCCGAGGAGCCTCCCCTCAGTCTCCTGGGCTGCAGCTGAACGAGCCAAGTGCCCTCAGCTGCTCCTCAGCCCTTCCCCAGCTCCGTGTCCCTCCTCTGGGCACTCTCCAACAGCTCTGGATCCTTCTGATCTCGTGGTGCCCAGAGTGCCCCCAGCACTGGAGCTGAGGCTGCCCCAGGGCAGAGCAGAGTGGGACAATCCCTCCCTGGGCCTGGTGCCCCCAGCACAGGGTGGCCCTTGGGGCTGCCAGGACCCAGCAGTGACTCAGATCCAACTTGCACTGACCAGGACCCCCAGGGCCCTTTCTGCAGTGCTCTGAGATGAGCCAGATCTGCTGAGATGCCTGGAACAGTTGCTGTGCACATCCCAAGGGATGCTCCTGCCTTACAAGAGCTCAGCTTGGGCACCTTGGTCTGGTTCTCTGCATGTCTGCTGATTTCCAGGGCATCTGGGTCCTGTTTGGCTTTGGGATTGCTGCTGAATTGTTTTTTTTCCTCAGCCCCTTCCCCAGCTCTGTGTCCCTCCTCTGGGCACTCTCCAACAGCTTTGGATCCTTCTGATCTCGTGGTGCCCAAAGTGCCCCCAGCACTGGAGCTGAGGCTGCCCCAGGGCAGAGCAGAGTGGGACAATCCCAATCCCTTCCTTCAGCCAGCTTTGACCATCCTGGCTCCTTGCCTTCCAGAAAGCAGAGGAGTCTCCAAGTTACCTTTGAGGCCTTTGGAGACTCAGAGCTGGGGAGGAACATGGGGGTTTGAGGAAAGGGAAGAACCTGGGGCAGGGCACCCCAGGGCCTGGGCCAGCAGAGCCTCTTTTGGGCCCTCACCCAGGATTTCTCTTTATGAACAGCTGTCCCTGGGTCAGAGAGAGCTTTGGCCGTCCTGTCTGTGGTTGTGACTGGCAGACAAGAGGATGTGGTGCAGTCAGAGGGGAAAACAAAGGCATCAGTATAAGTCAATGTCCACAGCTTTAATGCACAGCTGTCCTGAGTAAAACCACATACATCAATAAATAGAGGTAATAATAATAATTAGAGCAGCCCCAACAAACCCAGCTGTCACCAGTTTGGCTTCAGTGTTGTGCGCTGTGCCCTTGTCAGCGAGGGGTGCTGGTGCTGCACTAACACAGAGGACACAGAAGCAGCACCGTGTCCCTCCCCACTCATGGGGATCTGCTGGAGGAAACCTCCAGCTCCCTGAACACCAATCTGGGCAGAGCCTCCTGAGGCACCCGTGGGCTCCCACCTTGCTTCATGCCCAGCATCACGAGGCCTCAGCTGCTCCCTGCCCCTTGCACTGCCTGAGGGGCAGGAGGAGCACAAGCGAGTGTGAGCATCACACACAGCCCGTGCCCAGGGAGGCCTGAGGGCACCCCAGAGCTCTAGCACTGCTTGTGGGGCTCCTCCAGGGTGACATAGGGCACCACAACAGGCCACGAGTCGCTGGGCCAGTATTCCAGCTTGGGCTTGAACGAGGGCATCTCGTAGCTGACGTCGAAGTAGATGACCAGAGGGCAGCAGTACAGCAGCGACAGGGCTATCAGCACGTGCCTGCCAAGGAAACCAAAACTGTGGGTTGGACAGAGGGTCGTGGCATGGTCACCCTGAGGCTGCAGCCCCCAAAGGTCCCAGCAGGGCTGCAGGGAGTGTGGGTCCTGCAGGGTTTGTGCCTAAAGGGAGATCCTGGCAGACTCTGAGAGCTGGGCTGGGGTGGCAGAGGGGACTCATTCCAAAAATTCCCTGTTTCCTGACTTGTCTGTCCCAACCATCCCTGTGCTTTGTGGGGATGGATCTGAGTGTGCAGCACTTGCCTACAGGGAGATCCTGGCAGAGTTCTGTGAGGGATGGCGCTGGGATCAATTCCTGGTGCAGCGGGGCTGGGGTGGCAGAGGGGACTCATCCCAACCATTCCCCATTTCCTGGCTGCATTGTCTGCAGGGAGTGTGTGTCCTGCAGGGTTTGTGCCTAAAGGGAGATCCTGGCAGAGCTCTGTGAGCTGGGATCAATTCCTGGTGCAGCGGGGACTCATCCCAACCATTCCTCATTTCTTGGTGCAGTGGGGCTGTTGTGGCATAAGGGACTCATTCCAACCATTCCCCATTTCCTGGCTTGTCTGTCCCAGCCATCCCAGTGCTGCTTTGTGGGGATGGATCTGAGTGTGCAGCACTTGCAGGCACTGAAATGTCAGGTCCAAACAAAGCTCTGCCTTTCAGTTTGGCTGCTGAAAGAACCTCTAGAACGTTGTACTTCACACAGCAGCCTGGGAGCAGCCACAGCCCTTTGAGAGCCCACCTGGAGGGACTTCTGGAACCATTTCACTTGCACAACTGTGCTTGGGTGGTATGAAGGAGGAGAGGGACATTAAACAGTGAATCCTTGGGCTGACTGAGGAGAAACAGCAATAATGACAGGAAAGGGGGACAGGGTGGGGAAATAATTTTTCTATTCCTCTGCTGTGGGCCTTTCAGGGCTGGGGTTCCTGGATTCCTTACCAGAAGCTGTGGAAGTAGGGGAAGTTGATGGCCTGCCAGAGCCAGCAGAGCCAGCGGTCACTGATCCAGCTGGTGATGGCCAGGGCCCACCACATCACCATGACCGCGGCCATGCGGTGAACACGCTTGTCATTGCACCTGCAGGACACAGAGAGGGACAGGGAGCACTGAAATCATGTTGGGAGGAAAGGGAGCTGTAAACAGGGCTGGTTCCTGCCTGCACATGCAGCAGGGCAAACCCCAGCAAGCTCCTTCTGGAGAGTAACCCACAGGAGCTGGGGAAGTGCGGCTCTGGGGAGAGGATTTCTGACTTTCTGGGGGTGAGGATGATGCTGGGAGATGTCAAAGCACTCCTGTCTTTCTCTCCAGACCCTGGTGGGTTCTTCCAAATGCCCCACAAAAGGGAAGGAGCTGCAGAGATGGCAGCCAACAGGGAGAATCACAGACTCATAGAACTGTAAATATTAGAAAATAGCTCTAAGAGCATCATGTCCAGCTCTTAACCCAGCACCACCAGCATGTTCAGCACAAAACCCTGTTCTCAAATGCCACTTCCACAGGGCATTTCTGAAAACTTCACAGGGCATTTTTGAAAACTTCCAGGGATGTTTTCCAAAATGCCCTGTGTTTGAAAATTTCCAGGGTTGATGACTCCACCACTGTCCCATGGGTTTTTGAAGCTTTCCAGGGATGATGATTCCACCACTGTCCCATGGGTTTTTGAAAACTCCCAAGGGGGAGAAATCATGGACTCATAGAACTATAAATATTAAAAAAATACCTCTAAGATCATCATGGCCAGCTCTTAAACCAGCACCACCACCACATTCAGCACAAACCCTGTTCTCAAATGCCACATCCACAGGGCACTTTTGGAAACTTCCAGGGATGTTTTCAAAAATGCCCTGTGTTTGAAACCTTCCAGGGGTGATGATTCCACCACTGTCCCATGGGTTTTTGGAACCTTCCAGAGATAATAATTGCACCACTGTCCCATGGGTTGTCCCCATTCTGCCACCTGTGCCAGGTGCCCTTCCTGTACCCCACTGCCTGCCTGCTCCCTCCCAAGCACACGTGGCTGGTGAAGACTTGGTCTCAATTCCCTGTTGAGGACAGAATCACTGCCCAGCAGGAGCACAGCTGGAGCTGCAGGTACCCCCTGAGCCCACTCCTTACTTCTTGAGCTCCTTCCAGGTCAGGTAGAGCAGGTGGAAGGCGATGCAGTTGAGGGCGTAGGCGTTGAGGGTGGGCTTGACAAAGGACATCAGGGTGCTGATCACGGTGGTGATACCAGTCAGCCAGAAGAAATGTCTCCTGAGGGGAATGGGGACAGAGTGTCAGTGCAGGGGAGAGTAAGGATGGGAAAGGTCCTGAGAGGGGCAAAGCTTCCCCAGCACCTCCCTTCTGTCTGCGTGTGGCTGATGTCAGTGTTTTTGGGGTCCTGCAGGGAGGGTGAGGTAGCAGCCCCCGGTGAGCGTTTGACAGACCCAGGGGCTGCTCCTGCACTTTCCTGGGGTGCCAGGGGTGAGGCACAGGGATGAGGCACAGGCAGGGAGCTCTGCACAGGGAAAGGCTGTGCAAACACCGATCTGGGCTCCCTGAGCAACAATAGGGCTCAGAGGGGCCTTTCACATGCAAATCCCTTCCCAAGTCCCTCTCTCTCCCCCAGCTGTGTCTCCTCGGTGAACTCCTGGTGACCTCCTGTTCGCCATGGGAAGATTGGAGCAGGTCTGTGCAAGGAGCTGGGCTGGCTCAGGGGGCTCCAGCCAGGAGGGAGCATCCTCTGAGCAAAGCCCTGCTGGGCTCCCGTTCCTGCTGGTGTCACACACATCCTTTATGGAAAATCCTTTCCTTTGGATTTTTCCTCCTGAGAAGCTGAGAGGCCTCAGGAACAAAATGTAAACAATGATTATCTGCTGCTGTGGAATGCAACAGGTGCATCTGGGATTGGTCTCATGTGGTTGTTGCTAATTAATGGCCAATCACAGTCAGCTGGCTCAGACTCTCTGTCCAAGCTACAAACCTTCGTTATCATTCTTTCCTATTCTATTCTTAGCTGGCCTTCTGATGAAATCCTTTCTTCTATTCTTTTAGTATAGTTTATATAATGTATGTAATATATATGTATTATATATGTATGTATTTTATGTATATACATACATATATAATACTTATATATTACATACATGTAATATATATAATAATATATGATAATGTAATATATATCATAAAATGTAATATATAATTAGATAATAAATGTAATATATATAATAAAATAATAAATTTATTGTTTTATTACATATATATATATATATATAAATGTAATATATAATCATAAAATAATAAATCTGCCTTCTGAAACATGGAGTCAGGTCCTCATCTCTTCCCTCATCCTCAGACCCCTGTGAACACCGTCACATGCTGGTCCATGCCCTCCCAGTGGCCCCATCCTTTCTGCTGGGCTCCTCCTTGAAATGAGGGCTGTGACCACCTTGTCCTATGGGAAACCTCCTCAGCCTTGAGGGAAATCTCTCTGTGGATGACAGAGGATGCTGGAACAGATTCACAGCACGAGTAATTGAATGTTAATGTTCAGGAACGTTTCATTTCCTAATTAATTTTGAAATTCTCCATGCAAAGTTTTTCTCTGCAGTGACACAAACACAGACAGCTCCAGCTGAGAGGAGAATTTTGACTTTTCCTCTGTCAGGATCTGATCCTAAAGCCCTTCAGTGACCTCAGGGCTGACGCCTTGCAGGGGAACTGGGGGATCTGTGGGTCACTACACCCCAGTGTCAGTGTCCCATCCCTCCCTCAGAGCCTGACCATGTCCCTCTGGTCATACCTGGTCTTGATGCACTTGGGGAAGTAAGCCTGAGGGTACCAGAAGGAATAAGCCACAGCCAGCGTCCAGAGGATGGAGAGCTCATCCAGCAGCTGTCCCACGTAGCTCAGGGTCATGTGGAAGTACATGGAGAAGAGACCTGCAAGGAGCAAGGGCACCTTGAGATGACAAAGCTCCATCCTACCACCAGCACTAGGAGGTTCTTGGGGGCTGTTCCTGAAGACCCACCATTCCTGAAGACCCACCATTCCCGAAGATCCACCATTCCTGAAGATCCACCATTCCTCAAGACCCACCATTCCTCAAGATTCCTCAAGATCCTCAAGACCCACCATTCCTGAAGACCCACCATTCCTGAAGTTCCACCATTCCTCAAGACCCACCATTCCTCAAAATCCATTCCTGAAGACCCACCATTCCTCAAGATCCACCATTCCTGAATATCCACCATTCCTGAGGACCCACCATTCCTCAGGGTCCATTCCTCAAGACCCCCCATTCCTGAAGACCCACCATTCCTCAAGACCCATCATTCCTCAAGATTCCTCAAAATTTTTAAGACCCACCGTTCCTCAAGATCCATTCCTGAAGACCCACCATTGCCAAAGATCCACCATTCCTCAAGACCCACCATTCCTGAAGAGCAGGGTGTGGATTTTGCTGTTCAAGGGGGGCCAGACTGAGTCAGCCCAGTCACACCATGTGGATCACAGGGCTGGAAGCTGCACATCCCCAGCTGGCAGCAACCATGGGCTGCAGGCTTCAAACACACCTGCCTGCTTGGTTGCCCACCCGAGTTTTCCCTGTGCTTTGGCCACTGAGACCCTCCAAATGTCTCATGTTGGGTATTCTGGCAACCTGTCTGAGTTTTATCTGTGCTTTGGCCACTGAGAGCCTCCAAAGGTCTCATGTTGGGTAGTCTGGCATCCTGTCTGAGTTTTATCTGTGCTTTGGCCACTGAGAGCCTCCAAAGGTCTCATGTTGGGTAGTTTGGCATCCTGTCTGAGTTTTCTTTGTGCTTTGGCCACTGAGACCTTCCAAAGATCTCATGTTGGGTAGTCTGGCAACCTGTCTGAGTTTTCCCTCTGCTTTGGCCATTGGGACCCTCCAAAAGTCTCATGTTGGGTTTTCTGGCAACCTGTCTGAGTTTTCCCTCTGCTTTGGCCACTGAGACCTTGCACAGACCTCATGTTGGGTAGTTTGGTGACTTGTCTGTTTTTCCCACAGTGCTGGAACCTACCTACGAGGATGAGCAGCCCTGAGACAAAGTAGAGGGGCACAGCCCTCTTCTGGCAGTACTGCCTGTTCAGGTACAGCAGCGCAGGGGACAGCAGAAAGAAGCTCACATTGCTGATCTGAAAAACAAGAGACACACTCAGCTCCTCTGTGACCGTGTTCACAGGGGGTTTATGTTGAAGGAAGAGATGAGGACCTGACTCCATATCTCAGAAGGGCTGATTTATTATTTTATCATATATATTACATTGAAAGTATACAAAAAGAATAGAAGAAAAGGTTTCACCAGAAAGCTAGCTAAGAATAGAATGGAAAAGAATGATAACAAAGGTTTGTGTCTCAGACTCTCTGTTTGAGCCAGCTCATTGTGATTGGCCATTAATTATAAGCATCCAAGATGGCCCAATCACAGATGCACCTGTTGCATTCCACAGCAGCAGATAATCAATGTTTATCTTTTGTTCCTGAGGCCTCTCAGCTTCTCAGGAGGAAAAATCCTAAGGAAAGGATTTTTTATAAAAGATGTCTGTGACACTCTTGGGCAAGCCCCGTCCCACCCCGTGGCTCAGCATCTCCTGATCTCCAGCAGGAAACAGGGGTTGTTCTTGGCACAGGGAGAGGGCAGAGGTGTTTCTCCAGAAGCCAGGCTGGAACTGGAAGGGCAGCTCTTGCTGTGGCAGCCAGCAGTGGCTGCAGACACCTCTGCCCTCCCTCTGAGCTGCTGTGTCCCTTTTGGGTGATGCTGGTTTATCTTCAGCTGCCTGGTATCTCCAACAACTCCTCAGTTTGCATCCATCTCCCTCTCATGCCAACCCAGACCCTCCAGGAGCTGCCTGGATGGCTCCTGACCATTCCAGCCACCCTGTGAGGGGTTGGGAGGGTGTGAGGAGCTCGGCCAGCACAGCAAGGCACGGTCAGCAAAACATCCTGACCTGGGAGTGGGCGTGGTGGGGAGCAGCAGGATGAGCAGGACAGCAGGAGGTGGGGACAGGCAGCACTGAGGTGACATCCTGTGGTGTCAGGTGTGAAGCCACCTGGCCTGGGGAGGAGAGGTGTTCTGGACACTGCTAATTACATGAGGTCATCAACCTCCTCTAAACACACCTAGCAAATGAACACAGAGGAATTGTTCTGCTCTGGCTTCCAACTCTGCAAAATTCCTGCTTTGACTGACTTTGATTAGTCTGGGGAGGAGGGGATGGTGCTGAGGAGAGGATGGTGCTGGCGAAGATTAGATGGTGCTGGGGAAGAGGGGATGGTGCTGGTGAGGAGGAGATGGTGCTGGGGAAGAGGGGATGAAGCTGGGGAGGAAGGGATGGTGCTGGGGAGGAGGAGATGGTGCTGAAGAAGAGAGTGCTGAGCAAGATGGGATGGTGCTGGGGAGCAGGGGTGGGTGCTGAGAAAGAGGGAATGGTGCTGAGGAAAAGGAGATGGTGCTGAGGAGGAAAGAATGTTGCTGGAGAGGAGAAGATGGTGCTGAGGAGGAAGGGATGGTGCTGAGGAAGAGGAGAGGGTGCTGGGGAAGAGGGGATGGTGCTGAGGAAGAGGAAATGGTGCTGGGGAGGAGAGGATGGTGCTGGGGAGGAGGAGATGGTGCTGGGGAAGATGGGATGGTGCTGGAGAGGAGGAGATGGAGCTGAGGAACAGGAGATGGTGCTGGGATAGAGGGAACGGTCCTGAGGAAAAGAGGATGGTGCTGGGGAGGATAGGGTGGTTCTGGGGCTCATTCTCTTGCTGGACTGCCTGAAGGTGCCAGTGCTTTGCGGAGAGGACATGCCACATTTAATGGCCAAAATGTGGGAGCTGGGGAGGAGCAGTGAGTGCCCAAAGCCCGGACCTGTCTGCTGGGCCAGGCCTGCTCCACCCTGCAGCACAGGGCAGGGAAATCTGAGCTAATTTAATTTATCTCTGTGGGTTCCTACCTTGCCTTTTCCACCCGACTTTGCAAGCTCGGGGAAGGGATATCAGTGGGAAGCACGGCCTCCCCAGTGAAAACGGTTGTTGCTTATGAAAGGTTGGGATTGTGGTGCTGCATTTACCTGCCAGACAGCTCTCAGGGGCTCTGGAGCCATCTGCTGAAATGCCATTTGGCAAAGCACCAGCGTGACTTTTATCTCAGCCTCACAATCCTTCTCCTTTCATCTTCCAGCTCCGCGCTGACCCAGACCCCACCCCTGGAATTTGGCATCCACAGCTGGATTCTCCCCCCTCAGCAGCACCAGGTAAACTGCAAAATCATCCCAGGGATCCCCTGGGACCCCAGTTTATGCTAACAGGGCTGCAAATCACCGGGATGTTGTCATTTCTCTGGAACACGCCCTCTCCTATTCCAGAGGGAAACACAATTCATGCCTAATGCGAGGTCTCTATTCCCTTAAACACCGCAGATTCATCTTGATTTTCACTAAGGCTTCCACGAGACAAGTTGATGCTCCCATTAGCGGCAGCTCTCGGGGCTGAATGGATTTGTTTTGGATTTGTTTTCCACAGGTGCTTAGAGCCAAATCCCGGCCAATTCCCATTCCAGCCGCGAAATGAGAAGCGCTGCTCCCACTTGCACCCCCGAGGTCAAATTGTTCAGAAACGACCGAGAAATCAAACAACAGCCGCGCTTCAAACATTTCTTTTCCCTTGAATTGATTAAGGAGGCTTTTGGGAAGGCAAGGAGAGGGAAAACGCTTTGAGGGAAAGGCAGGAGAGTGCAAGTGCCAGCACGAATTTCAGTGAGGAAACTGAAGAGAGAGGAGAGCCCCGCATCCCCGAGCACCGGGCATTGCAACAGCGCCATTAATTACATGATAGCTGCGTTATCACTTCATTAACTCGGGACGAGATGTGCAAGATCAGATAGCAGAAGGGAGGGAGAACCGGGGGAACCGTGCCAATAGGGTCAGGGAGATAAACGGGATTCCGAGTTTGGGGAACAGCTCCCACCCCCGTGGGGAACACGAGGAGGTTTTCATCACTCTGGTTTGTAAATGCTGACTTTCTGTCTTCCCTCTGGGATGTGGCAAGCTCTGTCTCAGATGTGGTTGGGAGTTTTGCTCCCAGGACAGACACTGGAAATTTTTGTGGAGTTTCTGCTCAGGCTGGGACCCCCTAACACAGCTTCTATTTCAGCCTCTGCTCCCTCTGCCCGAGGAGATAAGGGAGATAAGGGAGTGGTTTGGTGTGATAGGACATGTGAGAGCCCCCCTGGCTGAGCTCCCACTCCCCAATAAATGTGAATTATTGCTCCAGCTGCCTCAGCTGAGCCCAACTATTAGCTTCTTCTCCTAGGAGAGTGTCAGAACTCAGTGCATCCCTCTGGGTGTCCAGAGTTGCCCAGAACCCCGTCGGGGGGCTCGGAGACCCTGGCACGCAGCCCAGAGCACCTGGGGATTTGATTTTGCCCCCTGGAGCAAGCTACCAGCTTTGTATGAGGACCTGAAAGTCACAGAAGTTTAAATAGTATAATAATAAAACTATCACAGGGTGAAAATGTAGATTTTAGGATTTTTGGTATGGGGGTTATGGGGACAAGATGGAGGAACTTGGGCATGTCCAGCCTTTCTTCTTCTTCTTCTTGTTCTCCATTTTCTGCAGTGATGTTGGCACTTTGGGGTTGGTTTGGAGTAGAAGTGCACTGTCTAACACAGGTGATGGGTATTGGGAATTAAGTGTAAATATGTTATAGGTAGTTTGTAGTATAAAAGGACAACACAGAGTGTGCCTGTGGCTTCCCTGGTGAACAGAAAGAAAATTTTACAGATAAGAATTAATAAACAACCTCAAGACCGAAAACTGAAGAGCTCTGACTCGTTCTTCAGCCACGTGGGCTGAAACAGAGACACCCTGCACATCTCGGGGCAGCAATTAACAACTAAGCTCAGGAGAGGAGAGGAGAGAAGCTGGGATCAGCAACACAGCTGAAATCCTGGAGCATGAACAGGATCATTGGGAAGAGCCCAAATTCTGCAGCTCCAGCCTGAGACAGAGGGACAGAACCTTCACCTGTGACAGGTGAGATCAGCCTCTGATGGGGATTGAGGCAGGAGGGGCTGGTTTAGGCACAGCAGCAGGGGCTGCTCCTCACTCACAGAATGCACAGAATCCATAGAATCACAGAATTCACAGAATTTACAGACTTTACAGAATTCACAGAATTCACAGAATGGACAGAATCCATAGAATTCACAGAATTTACAGAATTCACAGAATGCACAGAATTTAAAGAACTCACAGAATCACAGAAATTACAGAATTCACAGAATGGATGCTCCAGCCAGGCACTTTCTGCAGTGGAAGGAGATTCCTGGCAGGGAAGGATTCAAGGGTTCATTCAGGGAAGGACTCCAGCCTGAGACAGAGGGACAGAACCTGCACCTGTGACAGGTGAGATCAGCCTCTGATGGGGATTGAGGCAGGAGCTGCTGGTTTGAGCCAGAAGACAATAAATGTCTGGGTCACTGAGTCACTGTAAATGGAGCTCTGCTGCTGAACTGCATCCAGCCATGAGCCACCATGTGTTATTAGCTACCTCAAGGTGCTGTTTACATTCTTTTCTCATACCCCTGGTGCTTGTTTCCAATAAAAAGCATCCGAGGCAAGCAGGCCTGAGAGAGTGTGGCTGGCACAGAGCAATCCCCAGCAGCACATTTGGCACAGAGCAGCTCTGCTCCAGCCCCAGGCAGGGCTGGGAGGAAGACATTGAAGAGGAAGCTCTGTGAGCAAACCCTGCTGATTTAGTGAGGCTTGGCTGGGTTCCCAGCTGGCCTAAAACTCCAGAAAAAATGAGGTAAATATTGGTATAATTAATTCAGGGCAGTAACAATTGCAGCAACCTGAATGTGGGGAACAAATGAAGGGGGAGAAGAAGGGAAGATGCAGGCTGGGAGGATCACAGGATGGTGTACTGTCACAGACATCTTTTATGGAAAATCCTTTATTTGGGATTTTTTTCCTCCTGAGAAGCTGAGAGGCCTCAGGAACAAAATGTAAACAATGATTATCTGTTGCTGTGGAATGCAACAGGTGCATCTGTGATTGGTCTCATGTTGGTTGTTTCTAATTAATGGCCAATCACAGTCACCTGGCTCGGACAGAGAGTCTGAGCCACAAACCTTTGTTATCATTCTTTCTTTTTTTTCTATTCTTAGCCAGCCTTCTGATGAAACCCTTTCTTCTATTCTTTTAGTATAGTTTTAAAGTAATATATATAATAAAATAATAAATCAAGCCTTCTGAAACATGGAGTCAGGTCCTCATCTCTTCCCTCATCCCCAGACCCCTGTGAACGCCGTCACAGTGCCCTGAGCCCCAGATTTCTATAATCCTTTCTATAATCTAGATTTCTATGATTCTTTAGGGCACATCACAAGGAGCCTGATTCTGGGGGAGATCCCAGAGCAGGAATGGGGGTCCCTGTGCTGCTGCTGCAGGGTTGAAACCCAGGCAGTGCCAGGCAAGGATGGGACCCGGGCAGTGCCAAACAGGCTGAAGGAGGGTCCCAGGCAGCACCAACCAAGGACGGGATGTAGGCAGTGCCAACCAGGCTGTGCTGGGTGAAAGAGGGACCCATTCGGTGCCAGCCAAGGATGGGATGTAGGCAGTGCCAAACAGGTTGTGCTGGGTGAAGAAGTGTCCCCGGCAGTGCCAAACAGGCTGAAGGAGGGAGCCAGGCAGTGACAAACAGGCCATGCTGCTCAGGAATGGTGCCAGGCAGTGCCAGCCAGACTGTTCTGGCTGAAGGAGGGTCCCAGGCAGTGCCAAACAGGCTGAGGAAGGCACCCAAGCAGTGCCAGCCAAGGATGGGACTCAAGCAGTGCCAAAGAGGCTGTGCTGGGTGAAGGAGGGATCCAGAGAATGCCAAACAGGCTGAAGGAGGGAGCCAGGCAGTGCCAGCCAAGGATGGGACTCAAGCAGTGCCAAAGAGGCTGTGCTGGGTGAAGGAGGGATCCAGAGAATGCCAAACAGGCTGAAGGAGGGAGCCAGGCAGTGCCAGCCAAGGATGGGACTCAAGCAGTGCCAAACAGGCTGTGCTGGGTGAAGGAGGGAGCCAGGCAGTGCCAGCCAAGGATGGCATGTAGGCAGTGCCAAATAGATTGTGCTGGTTGAAAGAGTGACCCAGGCAGTGCCAGCCAGGCTGTGCTGGGTGAAGAAGAGTCCCAGAAAGTGCCAAACAGGCTGCAGGAGGGTCCCGGGCAGTGCCAGCCAGGCTATTCTGGGTGAAGGAGGGACCCAGGCAGTGCCAGCCAAGGATGGCATGTAAGCAGTGCCAAACAGGTTGTGCTGGGTGAAAGAGGGACCCATTCAGTGCCAGCCAGGCTGAAGAAGGGAGCCAGACAGTGCCAGCCAGGGATGGGTCCCAGGCAGTGCCAAACAGGTTGTTCTGGGTGAAGGAGAGACCCATTCAGTGCCAGCCAGGCTGTGCTGCTCAGGAAGGGCTGATGCCCATCTCAGTGATGTTCCTGCCCAATTTTGGTGACAAGGCCTGGCCCTGAGCACAGCACAGCCTTAGGGCTGTTGTCAATGCTCAGATAAGGGCAGATTTCAGGAGGGTTTGCTGCTCTGCCACCCCTTGTGTGGGCAGGGGTCACCAGCCAGCCCGAGGCTGCCATGGCAGGGTTGGATTCCTCAGGAATCACATCCTAACACAAAATTGTTTCCCTCCCTTCCTGCACTGGCACTCTGCTGATCTCCTGAGCCTGGCAGAAAGTTCAGCAGTGCAGGGACCATAGAAAGCTCTTTCTGTGCTGTGGAAGAGGTGTCCAGTGTCACACAGAGGAGAAAAGGGCAAATCCAACTGCTGGGGAAAAATCCTGCAGGGTTTGCTTGTCCATATCCCTCCCTATGTTATACAAATACAGACATTGCCCTCTTGCAACATACAATTATATGGATCCTGCCTGGGAATTCAGCATTGAGAGATCCAAATTTTCTTCTTAATTATATGTCAATATTTGCCTTGGTATTGAAATCAGACCTATTTCTGTTGGCTCTGTTGGGCTACTTCATCACACAAACATCACTAAACTTTTTTTTTATCAGGTTGGAAGCTAAATTCATTCGATCTTCACTTTTTTTTTACCTGCTCCTTCACCGATGCTCTTGCATCTCTGAGTTGCAAAATTTCAAGTTCTCTCTCTCCCTCGTTATCACTTTCCTTTTTATGCATTGGAGAGCTTTTCCTCACTGTGCCTGAGCCCCACACAGTGAGAATTCATCCCAGTGGTGTGGAATGGAAACCTGGGAGGTGGCTGTGGCTCCTCCGGGACTGGGAACCTGGGTGAGATGTTCAGAATTTAGAAACCTGTGCCACAGAATGAGCCAGGCTGCTGAGAGTTAATGTTTTATGGGAATTACAGGGCCTACAAGCATTAGTCATGCATCTGGCTACACCAGCTGGTGTCCAGCAGAGGAGTCAGGCACTGAAGTGCTTTTGAAGAGATCCTGAGGTAGCTGTTGGTGTGATAAGAGCTCTGAGCTACTTTATAAGCCTGGTGTCAGTGGTATCTCAGCTCCTGCTTAAAAAATGCTGCTTTATGTCTCAAACTAGGATATGAGGCAAATTTACCTCCTGGAAGGAAGGAATTCACACCAAACCCAAACCCTTCACTTTCAGGCAATCAGCCCCTCTGCAGTGTTAGCAGCCACTCAAACCCAGAGGCTTTGGGCACTTCCAGCTGCATTTAGAATGGTTTGGTTTGGGAGGGACCTTAAAGATCATCTCCTTCCACCCCTTGCCATGGGCAGGCATATGTTCCACTCACACAGCTTGCTCCAAGCCCTGAAATGCTGATGGGAGTGTTGAGTGATTTCTGCATCTCCTTGCTCATTTCCCTGCTCTGCACTGAGGTAGCTGTTGGTGTGATAAGAGCTCTGAGCTACTTTATAAGCCTGGTGTCAGTGGTATCTCAGCTCCTGCTTAAAAAATGCTGCTTTATGTCTCAAACTAGGATATGAGGCAAATTTACCTCCCGGAAGGAAGGAATTCACACCAAAACCAAACCCTTCACTTTCAGGCTTTGTGCTCTTGCTGGCAATCAGCCCCTCTGCAGTGTTAGCAGCCACTCAAACCCAGACACTTTGGGCACTTCCAGCTGAATTTACAATGGTTTGAACTGGAAAGGATGTTAAAGATCATCCCCTTCCACCCCTTGCCATGGGCAGGGATATGTTCCACTCACACAGGTCACTCCAAGCCCTGAAATCTGAGATGCTGATGGGAGTGTTGAGTGATTTCTGCATCTCCTTGCTCATTTCCCTGCTCTGCAGCTCTGAGCCCATGCAGCAGCAAACAGCACAAAACACCCATCTGACTGCCACAGGGAAGCAGGGTTTGCTCTGGACAGGCAGATCTTTGTTTTCTGAGTGCCCCAAAGAGCAGTGAGCACACACAGCCCCCTCCTCTGAGACGCTGGAGCCTGCAGGACTCGGGTTGGGCAATTATTGTCATTACAGGTAATTTATTAAAAACAGGAAATGCTTTAAAAAAAAAAAAAAAAAAAAAGAGGAAGAGCCATTTCCATGAGAACAAGATCTTCTAGTATTAGGCAGCAATTGCCAAAAGCTGTAAACAAGGCCTGTGGAAGGCTGTAAATCCACATGCCTCAGACCCCTGGCAGCCTTTAATTGCTGTGAGGGAGCAGGACATGCTTGGAAAGGCTGCTTATCTCCAGCCCTGCGCAGGCTGATACGGATGCTCCAGCCAAAGCACTGGCACTGGAGGCAGCCCGGGTGATAAAGGATCACAGGAGGTGAAACTGGCTCATGCTCTGAGCCCAGTTCCGTGTTCCCAGCGCGCCTGACACGGTTCATGGCAGTGCTGCCTCTCGTTTTGCCACTCCTGAGCGTTTAGCTGGGATATGTGAGCCCTGTGTGGGGCTTAGCCCGGCTGGCAGCGGAGCTGCAGGACTGGTATAACAGGATCTCACAGATCTGGGCTGTCAGGGAGCCCTGCCAGAGCTTTCTCACTGGGAATCAACCCCACACACACACACACACACACAAAACACAGAAATACCCCTGAACCCAGCACGTTTTGGGGAACAACCATTGCAAACAGCAAAAATCACCTGATTTACCTAAAGCTCAGAAAACGCTCCCCACACCAGCACCCTCCAGCACCAGGAAGCTCAAAGGAGCGAGGAGGAGGACAGAAAGCAGGGATGTGCCATGCTGTGGGGGTCCCAAAAGCAGCTCCTGGGTGCCTGGAGCCCCAATGTCCCCGAGGCACTCACGGTGTTGTAGTACTCAGCGATCACCGCCGAGCGCACGAAGTTGCTCTCACACCAATCCACCTCGGCACTCTGGTAGGAGAAAATGCTCGGCATCCTCAGCACCCTGGGGGAAAGGAGAGCAGCAGGTCAGTGCTGGGCACGGGGGAGCTCAGGGCTGCGCACACAAAGGGGACCCTGCTCCTCACACGTGTGGCACCAGCACAGCGCCTTACCCAGCCACCAAGGGCTCATCATTCCCAGCACACATCCTACTGCTCAACTGTTCCTCTCTCCCCTCGATTTGCAGGAGCTGCAAACTGCCCCAGAAAATGCTCTTGGGCTCTGAGGATGGTCACCAATCCATGGCATTAACATCTCTCATCAGGCGCCGCTGCTGCCACAGGACTCGTCCCCATTTCAGCCAAGCGCTGGTCACCTCATCTTCTCCCTTCTCCTCACTTTCTTTGTGACTCAGACCTTCGTGCCAGGAAGGCTTCCCTGTGCTCTGAGAGTTACCTCTGGGGAGTGGACAGCCCTGCAGAGGCTGGTGCTCATTGGCTCTGTTCTCCACTGTCATTCCTCAGCATCTTCCCAAGGGCTGGAACTCTGCTCGAGGGAGCTCAGGCCTGGAGCAGCAGCACAGAGCCCGGGCATTGCTGCAGTGCTGGGGCACTGGGAGCACTGGGAGCACTGGGAGGTGCCTCTTTGCTCTCAATTGGGGTGCACTCCCAGGCAAAGTCCACCACTGGTTTAACGTGAGAGGGGTTGGAGTTTGACACCTCCGGCAGGTTCTCAACTGCCAGACCCAGCCTCTGGCAGCACTGCAGCTTCAAAATGGGATTCCAAACAAACAAAATCTAACCTTCTGCCTGTTTTATTCCCCCATGTCACCCCGTTATTTTAAGATTTTCTAAGCCTTCTGATGTTAACATTCTTGTAGCGAACTTTCTCACACACTTTCTGTAAATAGCTCATTGTTTTGCACTCCTTTATAGAAGAAGAGAAAGTTGATGGACTGTTAGTTTGACCAGTGCCATTGGAGAGGTGGCACTGTCACCCTCCAATCCACTGTCACTTATAAAAAAACTATAAATGTTAAAATAAAAAAATAAACTTCCATTTTCCTTCACCTTAAGAACAGCAGTGTGCGCTTGTGGTTTTTCGTGTCATAGTGACACCCCCATGTTAAAAACTTTCCTGTCCTCATTGTTAAATTAAATTCATTAATTTAAAAAAGCAGTTCTGATCTTATTTTATCAGAAGTTTCCTATTTGCTATATAGTTTTTTTCAGATCCTTTAGAGATGTTTTTGAAGACAGCTGCCAACCTTAGAGGCATCTGGAAGCACCACCAAACCCATGGTGTCTGGATTTTTGGTACAAAACAGAGACAGGGATTCCCTGGAGCTGAGTAGTTGAGTCCCTGGATGCTATGTGAGACTAACCCAGCCAGCTGTGCTGCTCCAGCCCTGCAGAGTGAGCAGCTTTGGGGTGACACCAGGCAGGTGACACTGCCTCAGTGCCATCTCTGAGCTCCTGAGAGACACTGCCGGCAAAGAGCTTTTCTTTGAAAACATTTTCAGCTCTAGTGCAGGGAAGGGAAGTTTGTCTCAAACCCTCTCATCAGTTGATGATGTTCTTGAGGAGAAAATCCCCGTTTGCAGTGGAATGAGCTGAGCCTCCGCCGTGTCCAGCAGTGCCCTGGGTGTGCAGCAGGGTGAGGCTCCCTCAGCTGCCTCTGCCTCCCTTCCCAAGCAGTTCAAAGGGAGGGAACACAGGAGTGCAGCACAAACGAGCTCTGCTGCAGCTCCTGCTCCGACCAGCCCGACCGACCCGAGGGTGAGCTGCTCTCCAACCACGGCCTCTCCTCACTCCAGGCTGGCTGAGATCACAGCAGCCAAAGAGGTGCCAGGCAGGAGGGTTTGAGGGCTGAATCTTCACCCTCCTGGGTTTCCATGTGCTCCTTCACACCCCAGGGACTCCTCATCCCTCATTGCTTCTACAGCGATGCAAGGTGAAAAACAATCAGAGCCAGGATGGGAAATCCCAGCTCATGGATGAAGAGATGTCAGTGGAGAGATGGTGGAGGGATGGAGAAGGAGAAGGAGAGGGAGAAGGAGAGGGAGAAGGAGAAGGAGAGGGAGAAGGAGAAGGAGAAGGAGAAGGAGAAGGAGAAGGAGAAGGAGAAAAGAAGAAGGAGAAGGAGAAGGAGAAGGAGAAGAAGAAGAAGAAGAAGAAGAAGAAGAAGAAGAAGAAGAAGAAGAAGAAGAAGAACAAGAACAAGAACAAGAACAAGAACAAGAACAAGAACAACAAGAACAAGAACAAGCAGCAGAAAAATGGAAGCAGTGATGGAGTGCCCAGCACTGGCTGCTGGTGTCTCCTCCCAGCCTGCCTTACCTGTGATCCCTGGATGGACCAGCACTGCTTCCACACGCTCCGGGAGCTCCAAGGTTTCCAGCAAAGCTGGAGCAGCAACCTGCCCTGCCTCTCTAGCTCCGGAGGAATGCCCACGGTGTGAGCTCACCACCAGCAGCCGCCAGAAAATCCCCTCTGTCGGTCCCTAGGAAAAGAGCTGGGATGGGACAGGAGTCATGTGCACCCTCCAGGCAAAGCTGGGTCCCCACAGGAAACATTTTGGCTGGAGGAGTTTATATCCGTGCCCCCAGATGGGCAGGGGCAGGGAGGCAGGGCAGGCAAGCGTGAGCTGGAAGGGTTGGAGGAGCAGGGGTGGAAATGCAGCCTGAAATCATCGCAGTGCCCCCGGGCAGGCTCCCTGCGCAGGCGCCGCACCCAAACCTGGCCCTGCTTCTCCCAGGGGAGGGAACATCCACACAGCATCCAACAGCATCCAACAGCATCCACACAAACTCCCCTGCACCAGCAGCAAACCCAGTGCAAAGGTTTTCACCAGAAAATGTTGAGCAAGGCGATGCTGCCTCTTTAAATTCAAGCCCCTTTTCCGCTTTTCTCCCAAATGCTGTTTTATTATTATTATTATTATCAAAAAGAATGTTGTTATCAGATCTCACTCCTTCTAGCAGGTTTATTTTGTTGTTTAGTTAAAGAACTATCCGAACAGGACACCTTTGGGTGACTGCTTTGCAAATATTTTCCTCCTGGAACCTCATTCAGGCGTTCAAGAAATTTGGCAGCAATTAAACTTTTCCCCCCCAAAACAACATTTTTTCTCCCTCCGTGTAGAGTTGAGAGAAATATGTTGTTTTCTTAAACCCGAAACTTATTATTTGGTTACTGTTTCCTGGTGGAGACAACACAGGCAGGGTGAGACCAAGTTCTAAGGTTCCTGTTCCGGTCCTTGTCCCTGTGTTTTCTGAAGAGTAGGGATCAAGCCTTTGCCATGGGGAGAAGCTCTTTGGGAATTTCAGCCATTTATTTTGCTTCTCCTGTGAAAAAGAGCATCCCTGGGCTGTGCCAGGGCTTACAAAAGCCTCACAAATCCACCTGGCTTTGGAAATGAGGGTAATTAGCATGGTGTTGCACCATGGTGGAGCCTCCGTTACCTGTCACCAAGTCCAGGATTAGTGTCCTTCTAGGACAAGCTTGGAGCAGAGGATCCGAGGGGATCCCACAGAGCTGCTCCCACCCCTGGATGGTGAAGGATTTGAGATGGATTTGCTTTTTATTCCCTTGGACTCTGCAGGCTGGACACTGAGCTCCCAGGCTGACAGGAGCTCCCCAGTTCCTCAGGGAATCTTGTCGCAGACATCTTTTATGGAAAATCCTTTCTTTAGGATTTTTCCTCCTGAGAAGCTGAGAGGTTTCAGGAATAAAATGTAAACAATGGTTATCTGCTGCTGTGGAATGCAACAGGTGGAACTGGGATTGGTCTCATGTGGTTGTTTCTAATTAATGGCCAATCACAGTCAGCTGGCTCAGACTCTCTGTCTGAGACACAAACCTTTGTTATCATTCTTTCTTTTTCTATTCTTAGCTAGCCTTCTGATAAAATCCTTTTTTCTATTATTTTAGTATAGTTTTAAAGTAATATATATCATAAAATAATAAATCAAGCCTTCTGAAACATGGAGTCAGATCCTCATCTCTTCCCTCAACCTGAGACCCCTGTGAACACTGTCACAGAATCTCAGTGAGAAACAAGAAGTGACTTGCTCATCCCACTTGGAAGAGAGGCAGAGATGGATTTGGGATGAAGATCCCACACAGGTCTGTGTGAACATCTTTGAAAAGAATGAGATTTCCCACCCCAAAACCTCTTGGGGTGAGCGAAGTGTCCAAGCATCCCTGCTACATCCTGTGCCAGCAGTGGGTGAATAACTGGGGAGGGTGTCACAGCTCTGCACCTCCCCTGATTCATCAATAACTGGGTCATAAAGGGAGCTTGGCTTCCTGCTGAGTCCTCACTCCACACTCCTGCTGATGTTTACATCCTCTGCCTGTGGTCAGCAGGGCCTGGGGTGCTGAGGATGCTGAGGATGCTGAGGATGCTGAGGGTGATGAGGGTGATGAGGATGATGAGGGTGGGCTGGGGACAGGAGGGTGCCCAGGGAGCACAGGGTGAAACTTCTGGGTCTTGTGAGAGTAACACAGAGACCCCACAGTGCTGGCTCTGCTGAGGCCCCACCTCAAATCCTGAGAGCAGATTTGGGCTCCTCATGACAAGAAGGACCTGGAGCATGTCCAGGGCAGAGAATGGAGCTGGGGAAGGGTCTGGAGCCCCAGGAGAGGCTGAGGGAGCTGGGAAGGGGCTCAGCCTGGAGAAAAGGAGGCTCAGGGGTGACCTTGTGGCTCTGCACAGCTCCTGCCAGGAGGGGACAGCCCAGGGGTCAGGCTCTGCTCTCTGGTAACAATCAACAAGCCAAGAGCAAACAGCCTCAAGTTGCTCCAGGGGAGATTTAGATTGGAAATCAGAGGCTTTTCCTTCACAGAAAGATTGTAAAGCATTGTCATGGGCTGCCCAGGGCAGTGGTGGAGTCACCACCATCCCAGTTCTGCTGCTGCTGCTGCCAAGAACTGGGAAAAGGGGACACTTTGGGAAAATCCAGTTGCTTAACTCGAGTCTGGTCATACCTGCTCTGTCCTGTGGCACTTTGGGTCAAGATTTACACCCAAACTGCTGCTGAGGAGGGATTTCTTTAAGAGATACCACTGACAGGCACTGTGGTTCAGGGCCACGTGTGTTTATTTATTGCTGTGGGCAGAGGGGCAGCAGCAGCAGGGCAGGGAGGATGAGGTGGGAGTGCTGGCATCCCACATTGCCACTCAGCACAGTGAGTCACAGCCCTGGGGTGCATGGAGAAAAAATGACTCTGCTCCATCCTCAGAGGGCGAGCCAGGAAGGGAATTCAGGAATTCTGGATCATTTCTGCCCTGCTACAGCACTCTGTCCATGCCCAGGAAGCCTCCATGCCACTGCCATCTTTCTTAGCTTTTAATATTCAAATCCGGAGCTGCAATTTCCTGCTTCCAGGTATAAAACCACAGGCAGGTGAGCTGGGAGCTTTGCTAATGCTGAACAGTCAGATAATCCCTCTCCTTCCTGGCTCCAAAGGGCAGCAATCTGTCCTCTGCCTGTGTAATATTCTATGTTTTGTGGTAATATTCTACAGCAACAAGGTTCTATTTAAGTAGGTGCTGGTTGGAAAGGAAAAACACAACAAAAACCAGCTTGGAAGCTGTTTCACAAATTGTGGTCAGGAAGAAATAACAAGAGCAGCAGGAGAGGTGCTGATGCTGGATGTGCCAAATGGGAGCATTTGCCTCTGTTGCTGCCTCAGAGCCCCTCAGTGTCAGAACTCAGCACATCCCTCTGGGTGTCCAGAGTTGCCAAGAACCCCACTGGGGGGCTCAGAGACCCTGGAATGCTGACCAGAGCACCTGGGGATTCGATTTTGACCCCTGGAACAAATTACCAGCTTTGTATGAGGACCTGAAAGTCACACAGGTTTGAATGGTGTAATAACAAAATGATCACAGGGTGAAAATGTAGATTTTAGGATTTTTGGTATGGGGGTTATGGGGACAAGATGGAGGAACTTGGGCATGTCCAGCCTTTCTCCTTCTTCTTGTTCTCCATTTTCTGCAGTGCTGTTGGCACTTTGGGATTGGTTTAGAGTAGAAGCTCACTGTCTAACAGGTGATAGGTATTGGGAATGAAGTGTAAATATGTTATTTGTATATTTGTATATGTAGTTTGTGGTATAAAAGGACAACACAGAGAGTGCCTGTGGCTGCCCTGCTGAGCAGACCTCGGCTGGGCAGAAAGAAAATGATCACAGGGTGAAAATGTAGATTTTAGGATTTTTGGTATGGGGGTTATGGGGACAAGATGGGGGAACTTGGGCGTGTCCAGCCTTTCTCCTTCTTCTTGTTCTCCATTTTCTGCAGTGATGTTGGCACTTCGGGATTGGTTTAGAGTAGAAATGCCCTGTCTAACATAGGTGATAGGTATTGGGAATTAAGTGTAAATATGTTATAGGTAGTTTGTAGTATAAAAGGACAACACAGAGAGTGCCTGTGGCTGCCCTGGTGAACAGAAAGAAAATTTTACAGATAAGAATGAATAAACAACCTCAAGACCAAAAAGTGAAGAGTCCCGACTCGTTCTTCAGCTGCGCGGGCTGAAGCAAAGACATCCTGCACATCTTGAAGCAGTAAATATCAACAGCAACCCGAGACCTCAGGAGCAATATCCCCACTCCTTTCCCTTCTGCAGAGCTGCAAATCTCTCTGTGTTTCCTCAGCAGGCTCCAGGCAACCAAAATCCAGCAGCAGCAGCAGAAAGAGCAGCAAAGGCAGGAGCACCCCACGCCAGGTGTGGCTTTGGAGCCTCCAGTGCCTGAAACACCTGCTGGCTGCAGCACCTTGTGCAATTCAGCCTCCACAAGCCTTGTCAGGCCCCACAGGGCTGGTCCCAGGGTCTCGGCAATGAGAGACTCCCCAGCAATCCCTCAGCACTGAGCAATGTCCCTGAGCAATCCTGCACTGCAGCCCAGGAGGCTTTGTCAACCCGAGCACCCCGGGCTTGTTTTGAAATCCTGGCAGGTTCCAAAGCAAATGCCATAATTGCTGATGGTGGCAGTGAGAACAGCAGTGATTAAAGGACATTCTCCCAGTGCTGTCATCTGTCACATGTGAGGTGTGAGGAGAGGCTGGGGCTTGTGTAACTCCCGTGTTGTCTGACAACATGCTATATATCACAAGAGCTTTATGAAGTTCTAACTCGCTTCAAGTGAAATTTAATAATTTCATAACTTTTCAGGGAAACACATGGTTCATCCTTGATCAAATGCATGTATTTTGTAGCCCGTTGGAGAGTGATGGTTATCAGCAATTTAACATTTAGCTATCCCCCTTAATCCTGCACTGAATGACAAATTGACCACTGGGAGCTGCTGGGTCTACAGGGGCTGAGCAGAGACCAGCCCCACTCTCCTCTTCTTGGAGAATAAAATCTCTAAATCAGGAGATTTCATCAAGAATCACCTTCTTCTGGCCATGCACAGCCCTGCCCCACTCTGGAGATGAAAATATCTAAATCAGAAGATTTAATCAAGAATCACCTTGTTCTTGGCCATGCACAGCACAGCCCCACTCTCCTCTTCTTCAGGAATAAAATATCTAAATCAGGAGATTCCATCAAGAATAACCTTACTCTTGGCCATGCACAGCCCTACCCCACTCTCCTCTTTTATTCTCTTCTCTTCTTGGAGATTAAAATCTCTAAATCAGGAGATTTCATCAAGAATCACCTTCTTCTTGGCCATGCACAGCCCTGGCCCACTCTGGAGAATAAAATATTTAAATCAGGAGATTTAATCAAGAATCACCTTATTCTTGGCCATGCACAGCACAGCCCCACTCTCCTCTTCTTCAGGAATAAAATATCTAAATCAGGAGATTCCATCAAGAATAACCTTACTCTTGGCCATGCACAGCCCTACCCCACTCTCCTCTTTTATTCTCTTCTCTTCTTGGAGATTAAAATCTCTAAATCAGGAGATTTCATCAAGAATCACCTTCTTCTTGGCCATGCACAGCCCTGGCCCACTCTGGAGAATAAAATATTTAAATCAGGAGATTTAATCAAGAATCACCTTATTCTTGGCCATGCACAGCACAGCCCCACTCTCCTCTTCTTCAGGAATAAAATATCTAAATCAGGAGATTCCATCAAGAATAACCTTACTCTTGGCCATGCACAGCCCTACCCCACTCTCCTCTTTTATTCTCTTCTCTTCTTGGAGATTAAAATCTCTAAATCAGGAGATTTCATCAAGAATCACCTTCTTCTGGCCATGCACAGCCCTGCCCCATTCTCCTCTTCCTGGAGAATAAAATAATCTAAATCAGGAGATTTAATCAAGAATCACCTTATTCTTGGCCATGCATAGCACAACCTGGGTTTTCTCAGCCCCAGGGCTGCCTGGAGTCCCACAAGGTTTTGGATTTAGCAGCCACAGAGTTTTGGAGGGAAAAATTTTAGCAGCCACAGATTTTGGAGTCCTGGAAGGTTTTGGGTTTAGCTTGCCCATGGCTGCTCTCATTACAGTGTTAAAAACCAGGATATTAGAACAAACTCTGTGAATTAGGGGCAAGTGTAGCTCTGACTGAGCGGTGCTGAGGGAGGCTCCTCTCACCAAACCTAACTCCTGCAGTCAGCAACTTTATTTCATAAAATCCTCAAATAGTTTGGGTTGGAGGCACCTTGCAGCCCATCTCATCCCCGTGGGCAGGGACGCCTTCCATCACCCCAGGCTGATCCAGGCCTTGAGCCCTTCCAGGATAGGACATTTTCTGGAATGTTAACTCTGAAGAGATGTGAAAAATGGAAAGGGATGCAGACATGTCGGAATTCAGAGTTGCCAAGAACCCCACTGGGGGGCTCAGAGACCCTGGCATGCTGACCAGAGCACCTGGGGATTTGATTTTGACCCCTGGAGAAAATTACCAGCTTTGTATGAGGACCTGAAAGTCACACAGGTTTGAATGGTGTGATAATAAAATGATCACAGGGTGAAAATGTAGATTTTAGGATTTTTGGTATGGGGGTTATGGGGACAAGATGGAGGAATCTGGGCATGTCCAGCCTTTCTCCTTCTTCTTGTTCTCCATTTTCTGCAGTGATGGTGGCACTTTGGGATTGGTTTAGAGTAGAACTGCACTGTCTAACACAGGTGATAGGTATTGGGAATTAAGTGTAAATATGTTATAGGTAGTTTGTAGTAGAAAAGGACAACACAGAGAGTGCCTGTGGCTGCCCTGGTGAACAGAAAGTAAAATTTTATAGATAAGAATTAATAAACAACCTCAAGACCGAAAAGTGAAGAGTCCAGACTCGTTCTTCAGTTGCACGGGCTGAAACAGAGAAATCCTGCACATCTCAGCGCTGCCATTAACAGCCAAAAACCCCAGAGAAAGTTCCTTTTAGCTGGGGCTGAGGCTGCAGCTCCCCATCCCAGCTGGCAGCAGCTCAGAGCAGGAGCTGTGCTGTCCCACGCTGCAATCCCAGAGTGGTGCAAAGCTTTGGCAGGAGACCCCGGTGCTTTGTGCAAGCCCTGGGAGAGATTTGATAGCAGAGACTCAACAAGCAGCCCTGGGAACCTGAGACTCCTTCAGGCAGGGCTGTGCCCGAGCTCTCAAGGAGGAGCCCCCAGCCCCTCTGTGCTCTCTGGGCACAGAGCAGGAGCTGCTGCTTCAGGAAGGGGAATTAG
Source organism: Ammospiza caudacuta (assembly GCF_027887145.1). Classification (NCBI taxonomy): domain Eukaryota; kingdom Metazoa; phylum Chordata; class Aves; order Passeriformes; family Passerellidae; genus Ammospiza; species Ammospiza caudacuta. The sequence goes on along the minus strand of NC_080620.1, from coordinate 2,764,671 downwards.
GGCCTGAGGAGGTTCCTAAGAAGGCAGACACAGGTTTGCCTCCTGCCCCATCTTCTGGTGGTCAGTGGTTTAATATTTCCTTAGCTGGAGGTCCTGGGCCATCCTGTAACCTGTCAGGACAGGCCAGTCCTGCCCAGGCTTATCTGGGCTTTTTAAAGATTATTTTTGTGGTCATATTTTATAGCAAAAATGTTCTATTTAAGTAGGTGCTGGCTGGAGAAGCACCTCCTCTTAGAATCCCAGAATTGTTTGGGTTGGAAATGACTCTAAAAATCTTCCAGTTCCATCCTCCTGTCATTGCAGGGACACCTTCCACTGTCCCAGGCTGCTCCAGGCCCTGTCCAACCTGGCCTTGGGCACTTCCAGAGATCCAGGGACAGCCACAACCCTTCTACCCTGTGCAACTTGTGCCAGGGCCTCATCACCCTCACAGGGAAGGATTTTTCTTTAAATATGAGGCATCACTCCAGGGACAGTGGGAATCACCAAACAGGAATCACAGAATCCCTGGGCTTGGAAAAGCCCCCTAAGGCCATCAAGTCCAACCTTCAACCCAGCACTGGCAAGGCCACTGGCAAACCTTGTCTCCAAGTGCCACCTCCACAGATTTTTTGAATCTCCACAGGTCTGTTGAACCTCCACAGGTTTTTTGAACACTTTCAGCCACAGCAATTCCACCACTTCCCAGGACAACCTGTTCCAGTGCCTGGACACCCTTTCCACAAAGGAACTCTTCCTAATACCCAATTTAAACTTCTCCTGGTACAATTTGATGGGCTACCAGGTGTCTGATGGGCCAAACTCTGTGGAGAAGATGTTTGGGAGCACTCCTTTTGCTGAACATCCACCCTGGCCCTGCAGAAATATTTCCTTCCTCTATTTAATAACTTCCCGATTCTTCACTACCTTGTTACTCTTTTAATTGCTGCCTCTCCCTGAAGGAACTAAAATCCATCTCCAGCTAATAAAACCAACTAAACCTTGTCCCCAAGTGCCACCTCCACAGATTTTTTGAACCTCCACAGGTTTTTTGAACACTTTTAGCCACAACAACTCCACCACTTGCCAGGACAACCTATTCCAGTGCCTGGACACCCTTTCCATGAAGGAACTCTTCCTAATACCCAATTTGAACTTCCCCTGGTACAATTTGGTGTCTGATGGACCAAACTCTATGGAGAAGATGTTTGGGAGCGCTCCTTTTGCTGAACATCCACCCTGCCCCTGCAGAAATGTTTCCTTCCTCCATTTAATAACTTCCCGATTCTTCACTACTTTGTTACGCTTTTAATTGCTGCCTTTCCCTGCAGGAACTAAAACCCATCTCCAGCTAATAAAACAAACTAAACCTTGTCCCCAAGTGCCACCTCCACACGTTTTTTGAACCTCCACAGGTTTTTAGAACACTTTCAGCTATGGTGACTGCACCACTTCCAGGACAACCTGTTCCGGTGCCTGGACACCATTTCCATGAAGGAACTTTTCCTAATACCCAATTTGAACCTCCCCTGGTACAATTTGATGGGCCACCAGGTGTCTGATGGGCCAAACTCTGTGGAGAACATCCTTTCCCTGAACATCCACCCTGGCCCTGCAGAAATATTTCCTTCCTCCATTTAATAACTTCCCTATTCTTCACTACTTTGTTACGCTTTTAATTCCTGCCTCTCCCTGCAGGAACTAAAACCCATCTCCAGCTAATAAAACCAACTAATCCCAAGAGTTTGAGTCTTCAGGCAACTCCTAGGTGAAGCTGAAGGGCTCAAAATAACCCCTGGCTGCTGCAACTCCCTTGACTCCCTGCTTGCATCAGGATGGAGTTTGGCACCACAACAGCTCCAGGGTGTGAAATCAGCCCTGACGAGGATCTGGAGGGTTGCAGGGGGGATGTGGGAGACTTCAGGAGGTGCAGGAGGGAGCCTGGAGCTGTTTCCCAAGCCCAGCTGGACCCTGAGCAGCTCCTGCCTGCCAGGAATTCTCCCACACCTGGGAGGGACGGAGGGCGAGAGCCTTGCACAAGGCTGGTGACAGAGGAGGAGGAGGCTGCCCTGGCCTCCAGGCTGAGCCCGTGCCTATCTCCCCTGTTGCTGAGACTGGGAAACTGGAATGGGAACTGGGAGAGGGAGGCATCCCACCCACAGTGTGCCTCTCCCTGTGCTGCTCTTTCCCAGAGACAGAGGTTTCCCAAATCTCATTTTCATGGCCTGAGCTCTCAGTGCAGGCAGAGGGAGCAGAGCACAGCAGCCCCCTCAAGCTCTGGGACCATGGAGGGGATGAGGAGTTCCAGCTTGCCCAGGGATGTAATGTTCTTCCTGCAAAAAAGCAGGATATTAGGGCAAACTCTGTGAATTAGGGGCAGTGCTGTGGGAGTGTCTTGGTTTGGAAAGCCAGGTGTCTGCTAAGGAAGGCAGGAGCCTCCCCTGAAATGGAGAATGTAAACCCTCCCCACCCCTCTGAATTGCTATAAGTTTTAAATTAAGGGGCTCTCAGGCAAAAAAAAATATGGGAGCAGGAAATAACAGTTCTTTAATAGGGAAGAAAAAAAAATAAAAGGATAAAATAAACAATGCAGTACACTAGAACAACACTGACAGAGTCAGAACCCAACCTGACACCCTGTGGGTCAGGCTGTTGGCAGCAGTCCCATTGGAATTGTGGCTGCAGCTCTCCTGCAGTGTCAGGGCTGGTTCTGCTGGAGCAAGGATCCTGTAGAAAGGTGCAGTCTCTTCCTCTGAAGATCCAGTGGAAGAAGAGGCAGCTGCTGTTCCTCTGGGGAATCCAGTGCAGAAGCCGTGCTGGTGTTCCAGAATCTCCAGATTATATCCAGGCAGGAATGCTTGGCTCCTCCCTCTGGGCTCACATCTCCCAATGGGATGCTGTAGTTCTTATCAGCCATGCAGGGACATTCAATAGCTGTTATCAGCAGATGTCCCCTCCCCAGGGAGGAGTGATTGTGGTCACTCAGAGAGAGAGATAAGGCAAACTGCCCACTTGACGAAGATAATCTGCCATACAGATGGCAATTGGAAACATCTTGCCTTGCAATCTTCAACAGGGAGCAAACACAGAAATTCTCCAGACAAGAGCAAGCCCAGGCCAGAAAAGGGCAGGACCTCAGGGTTCAGCTGTCCATGGCCATGCTGAGCAGAAATGCCCTGAGCAGGCTGAGATGCAGCTGGAGCGCAGCCCAGGTGGCAGGAAAGTGGTGCAGGACAGGACAGGGTGATGTGAGTGCTGCTGCAAACCCCATTTGAGAACTGCAAACCCCAAAGTGGGGACATTTGAGGATCCTACACAGAAATCCTCCTGCCTGTTCGCTTGAATGTGCCATAATCCTGGACTGAGGTGCTCTTTGGTGCTCCTGGGGTCCCTGGAAATGCCATCCCATCCCTAATCAAGGCTGCACCTTGGGACCTGAGGCACCTGGAGTCCATTTCCCACCTGTGCAAGCTCCTCAGGACAGGAATTTCTCTGTGTTGGTTCCTTTACAGGGTATCCCCTCTGCAGGAATTGCTACTGTGGCTGTTCCTGGAGTTACTGCTGGGTCTGATTGAGCTGGGGGACATTACAAAATCAGTAATTAATTATTAACTAATTGTTGCAAGTTCTGCAAATGTCCTGGAAGGTTCTGTGGGAACAGGAGGTTTCTCTGTGTTGGTTCCTTTACAGGGGATTCAGAGCCCCTCAGCAGGAATTGCCACTGTGGTTGTTTCCTGGAGTTACTGCTGGGTCTGGCTGAGCTGAGGGACATTATAAAATCAGTAATTATTTATTAACTAATTGGTGCAAGTTTTGCAAACGGCCTGGGAGGTGCTGGGGGCAGCTGGAGGTGACAACTCTGTGTGCAGGTGAGGTGGGGACAGTGCCCTGTCAGTGCCCCTGGGCTGGCACTGCTGAGGTCCTGGGGACAATTTGGGCTCCTCATGACAAGGAGGACACTGAGGAGCTGGAGAGTGTCCAGGGAAGGGTGTGGAGCACCAGGAGAGATTGAGGGAACTGGGAAGGGGCTCAGCCTGGAGCAAAGGAGGCTCAGGGGGGACCTTGTGGCTCTGCACAGCTCCTGACAGGAGGAGACAGCCCAGGGAACAGGAACAGGAGAGGGAACGGCCTCAGGCTGGGTCAGGGGATGTTTAGGTTGGAAATTGGGACAATCCCTTCCCAGGAAGGGTGGGCAGGCACTGGCACAGCTGCCAGGGCAGTGCTGGAATCCCCAAGCCTGAAGGTGCTCAAAAGCAGGGTGGAGAGGAGAATTGGGGTGCTGGGAAAGGGGGATTGAGGTGCATGGGGAAAAGGGGATCTGGGGATGGTTGCACTTGGGGACAGGGCTGGGTGGTGACCGTGGTGGTGCTGGGTTAATGGTTGGACTCTGCAGCTCCTGTCTGGGGACTCTGGTGCCGCCCAAACCCTTGGGGCACCTCTGCCTCATACCAAGTCACAAAAAGGCACCTGAAGGTCCCACACTGGCAGTCCCCAACTGTCCCCACCTGTCCTCACCTGTCCCATCTGTCCCACCTGTCCTCACCTGTCCCACTTATTCCACCTGTCCCCACCTGTCCCCACCTGTCCCAGGTGTGTCTGCAGGACCCCTCCATGCCTCAGATGTGGCCAGTGCTGGATGCCACCTTTGGGGAGGCTGGCGCTGCTGGGGGGTTTGGGGGTGCTGAGGGGCTTTAGACGGATTTTAAGGGGTCCTGATGGAGTTTTGGGGTGTCCTGATGGGATTTTGGGCGGTCCTAGGGGTGTTTTTAGTGTCCCTTGTGTGGGGAGCAGCCGTTATCCCAGAGCAGGGCACCGTGCCCGGGGTGCCCGGGGTGCCCAGCTGCGGTCATACCCCTCCCGCACCCCAATTCCCCCGGGATCCCCGAACCCTCCGGGACTCCCGGGACTCCCCCAGGGCCCGGGGCCCCCCCATGGCCGGGCTGGTGCTGCCCCCTGCGGGTGGCGGGGCCGCGGTGCAGGCGGAGAGCGGGAAACGGGATTGGGGTACGGGGATTGGGATATGGGGTACGGGGATTGGGATATGGGAAAGGGATTGGGGTACGGGAATTGGGATATGGGAAAGGGATTGGGGTACGGGGATTGGGATATGGGAAAGGGAATGGGGTACGGGAATTGATGTACAGGGAAAGGGATTGGGGTACGGGAATTGGTGTACAGGGAAAGGGATTGGGGTACGGGGATTGGGATATGGGAAAGGGATTGGGGTACGGGAATTGGGATATGGGAAAGGGATTGGGGTACGGAAATTGATGTACAGGGAAAGGGATTGGGGTACGGGGATTGGGATATGGGAAAGGGATTGGGATATGGGAAAGGGATTGGGGTACGGGGATTGGGATATGGGAAAGGGATTGGGGTACGGGGATTGGGATATGGGAAAGGGATTGGGGTATGGGGATTGGGATATGGGAAAGAGATTGGGATATGGGAAAGGGATTGGGGTACGGGAATTGATGTACAGGGAAAGGGATTGGGGTACGGGAATTGGGATATGGGAAAGGGATTGGGGTACGGGGATTGGTGTACAGGGAAACGGATTGGGGTACGGGGATTGGGATATGGGAAAGGGATTGGGATATGGGAAAGGGATTGGGGTATGGGAATTGGGATATGGGAAAGGGATTGGGGTACGGGGATTGGTGTACAGGGAAAGGGATTGGGGTACGGGGATTGGGATATGGGAAAGGGATTGGGGTATGGGGATTGGGATATGGGAAAGGGATTGGGGTACGGGGATTGGGGTACGGGAAAGGGGATTGAGGTAAGGTAAAAGGGATTGGGGTATGGGAATTGGTGTACAGGGAAAGGGATTGGGGTACAGGGATTGGGGTACGGGAAAGGGGATTGAGGTAAGGTAAAAGGGATTGGGGTATGGGAATTGGGATATGGGAAAGGGATTGGGGTATGGGGAAAGGGATTGGGGTACGGGGATTGGGATATGGGAAAGGGATTGGGGTATGGGGATTGGGATATGGGAAAGGGATTGGGGTACGGGGATTGGGGTACGGGAAAGGGGATTGAGGTAAGGTAAAAGGGATTGGGGTATGGGAATTGGTGTACAGGGAAAGGGATTGGGGTACAGGGATTGGGGTACGGGAAAGGGGATTGAGGTAAGGTAAAAGGGATTGGGGTATGGGAATTGGGATATGGGAAAGGGATTGGGGTATGGGGAAAGGGATTGGGGTACGGGAAAGGGGGTTGGAGTATGGGAAAGGGGATTGGGGTGCAGGGAAAAGGGATTGGGGCACAGGAACTGGGGTACAGGAAAAGAGATAAGGGTACGGGAAAATGGGATTGGGGTGCAAGGAAAGGGATGGCGGTATGGGGATTGGGGTATGGGAAAGGGATTGGGGTAGGGGAAATGGGATTGGGGTACAGGGCAATCCAGGTACAGAACAATCCCTGCCATGGCAGGGACACCTTCCACTGTCCCAGGCTGCTCCCAGCCCTGTCCAGCCTGGCCTTGGGCACTGCCAGGGATCCAGGGGCAGCCACAGCTGCTCTGGGCACCCTGTGCCAGGGCCTGCCCACCCTGCCAGGGAATTCCTGATTCCAAATATCCCACCCAGCCCTGCCCTCTGGCAGTGGGAGCCATTCCCTGTGTCCTGTCTCTCCAGGCCTTGTCCCCAGTCCCTCTGCAGCTCTCTTGGAGCCCCTTCAGGCCCCAAAAGGGGCTCTGAGCTGTCCCTGGAGCCTTCTCTTGTCCAGGTGAGCACTCCCAGCTCTCCTGGAGGACACAGGACACCTGGGGGATCCTTGTGGCTGCTTTTAGGACAGGAGAGCTGTGCTGGGCAGCTCCTTGTGGCACAGCCAGGGCTCCCCAGGGACTCTGAGGGCACACCGGGCCAGGAGTGAAGCAGTTAAACTCTGTTTAAAACACAGCCCGCTGATGTTGTGTTGTATAACAGACAGATAATACCTTGTTTTTTCCCAGCATCTGTGCTCCAGCTTGCCTGAAAAGCTGCAGACCTGAATTTCAGCCCCTGTCAGCAGTTCCAGTCCAGCCTGGCAGCGCTGTCACTGCAGTAAATTACCGGCTTGGGTTAATCTGCCCAAGCACAGAGAACCGAGATCCTGCAAATGCATCTCCCAGACATCCCCTGCGAACTAGGGCTTTAAAATCCATTTGGGGGTGTGGGATTGACAGGGGGTAGGATGGTCAGAATAGGCATGAGAGATCTCTGAAGCCAAGGCGTGGAACTTGTGGTTTATTGCAAAGGGCCTGGGAGCTCCAGCCACAGCTCAGAGCAGGCCCCAAAGAGGGAGAGAGAGGTAAAGAGAGTGGTAAAGAGAGAATGAGAGAGTAAAAGAGAGGATCAGAGGGTGAGGTTCCCGTTACAATACAATAAATCTTCTTCTGGTCTTGGAATTTGGGGTTTATTGCAAAGGGCCTGGGTGCAGGGCCCTGCTGGGAGCGGCAGCCACAGCTCAGAGCAGGCCTGAGAGGAGAGAGAGGCAAAGAGAGAGAAGGCAAGAGAGTGGTAAAGAGATGAGAGAGTGAGGAAGAGTAAAGAGGGTAAAGAGAGAGTAAAAGAGGACGAGGTTCCTGTTACAATACAATAAATCTTCTTCTGGTCTTGGAATTTGGGGTTTATTGCAAAGGGCCTGGGTGCAGGGCCCTGCTGGGAGCTGCAGCCACAGCTCAGAGCAGGGCTGAGAGGAGAGAGGGGGAGAGAGGTGAGAGGGTGAGAGAGTAAAAACATAAGAGCATAGAAAAGTAAGAGAGTGAGGTTCCCATTAGAATACAATAAATCTTTTGTGTTGAATATTCTGATTCTCACTAACCAATCTAGTACAATATACAAACCCTATACCATTTCCATACAGCCTATAGGAATCATACATTACCATACTGTGCTACATTTTAAACCCTAAAAACTCCTCTTTGGGCCCTTCTGCCAAGCTGTAGGGTCTGCTCTGACCCTTGGAACTGTCTGCTACCAGAGGGTGTTGTTCCATCAAAAGGGGATCACCTTCAGCCAGCCACGCCATTGTTTTCCTGTTTTCACTAACTGAGGGATCTCAAAGCTTGCTTTCATTTCAATCTCGTTTTTAGTTTCTATATTCTCAAAATCTTTTGCTAGGCAATCATATTTAGGAGGCTTTCCTGTTTCATCTTCCCCAACACGGGGGAAGCAGAGCCGGGGTTTTGTTGGAAGGCAAAGAGAAAAGCTCAGCTCTTGGCCCAGGGGAGGGCAGATAAAGCCACCCCAGCCCGGGGAGGGGGGGACAGGCCATTGTTCGCTACAAAGGACAGGAAACGAGCCTCAAAGGGGACGTGAAAGAGCCTTCAAACAAATGCAGATCAGCGAGCGGGGATGGCTCCGAGCATCTCCCGGCAGCGCTGCTGCGGGGCTCGGGGCGGGGAGCGGGGAGCCCTCGGGTGCTGGAGCTGCCTTTGCCCCAGGATGGAGCTCAAAAGGGGCCTGGGGTCACCCGAGCCACCCATTGTGGCCGGGCTCTATGGTTGTAGAGTCAATCAAGGTTGTAGAATCGTCACATCAGTGAATGGTTTGGGTTGGAAGGGATCTTAAAGTGCCACCCCTGCCACGGCAAAGTCGCCTTCCACTGTCCCAGGCTGCTCCAAGCCCTGGCCTTGGCCTCATGGTTAGACTCGATGGTCTTAAAGCTCCTTTCCAACCTAAAAAATTCCATGATTCCACCCCCATTCCCTTTCAAATCCCTTCATTCCCATGGGGTGTGATTGAGCCGGGCAGGACACTCAGAGCTTGTCCTAACCTCAGCCTTGGGCTGCTCTCCTGATCTTCCAGTGCCCCCAAAACTCATCTCATCCTCCATCCATCCATCTCCCAAAACTCATCTCACCATCCATCCATCCATCCATCCATCCATCCATCCATCCATCCATCCCCAAAATGCATCCCATTCTTCATCCACCCCAAAACTCACCCTATCCTCCATCCATCCCCAAAATTCATCCCCTCGTCCATCCATCCATCCATCCATCCATCCATCCATCCATCCATCCACCCCAAAACTCATCCCCTTCTCCATCCATCCATCCCCAAAATTCATCCCCTTGTCCGTCCATCTATCCTTCCATCCGTCCATCCATCCATCCATCCATCCATCCATCCATCCATCCATCCATCCATCCATCCATCCATCCATCCCCTCTGCCCAGCTCCCCCCAGCCCCATATCTGGGTGGGTTTGGGGTCTCTTTAGGGCCCTCCAAGGATGGGGAGTTGCTGTGGTGCCTCTCTCCGGCTGGAGAACCCGAGCTGTGCTCAGCCAGAGGAGCCACAGAGGTGCCAAAAACGCGTTAAAGGCGATTTTTCTCCCCTTTCAGAGCAGATAGCCCTTATCAGCTCTGACAAAGCCTGGGTTTGGTCCCTCTGGAGCTGAGTCCCCGTGCTGAATGTTCTGCTCCTCCCAGTGACAGCAGCCTGGTGGCCCACAAAGCCATTTCCTGCCATACAAGACAGCCTGGTGGCCCTGTGCCAGAGGGGACAATGAGGGACACTGGGGTCTGGCCTGGGAGCCCTCGTGTTCCTGTTTACTTGCTTGTGGATCAGAGAGATTTCCCTGGCTCCTCTCTCAGGGATTTGGGGTGCAGTGCCCAAATCCTGCAGGAATGTGGGGTCCCTGGCACTTGTGGCTCTGTGTCACCTTCCCCAGCCCTGCAGGGGGGTCCCACCAGCTCTGTCACCCCCTGGAGGGACAGCAGGGCCCAAGGCACCTCCTGGGCCATGGCAGTGACAGCCCTGCTGTCCCTGTGTCCCTGTGAGACCAGCAGCGTTCCAGGGGGGCCAGCAGGGCGCTGAGTGGCTCTGTCACACCAGGGAAGGGACAAACAGGGAGGGAGGTCCCACTGTTATCTCGTCCTTCCTGCAGCCAGAGCCCGACACACACCCTGCCCTTATCAGCACAGCCCGCGGGCAGGGAGGGGCTGGGACAGCGACAGCAACAGGGACAGGGGGACAGGAACGTGGCTTTGGGGATGGGAGAGTGGCACTGGGGATGGGAAGGTGGCACTGGGGACAGGAAAGTGGCACTGGAGACATCAAAGTGACATTGAGGATAGAGACATGGCCCTGGGGATGGGGATGTGGCACTGGGGAGGGGAACAGGGCACTGCAGATGGGAACATGGCACTGGGGATGGGAAAGTGGCAATGGGGACAAAAAGGTGGCACTGGGGTCAGGAACATGGCCCTGGGGATGGGAAAGTGGCACTAGGACGGGAATGCAGCACTGGGGATGGGAATGCAGCACTGGAGGCAGCAAAGTGGCAATGGGGGACAGGAATGTGGCACTGGGACAAGAACATGGCAGTGGGAATGGGAAAGTGGCACTGGGGAAGGGAATGTGGCACTGGGGACAAGAACGTGGCCCTAGGAATGGGAACGTGGCACTGGGGACAGGGACATGACACTGGGAACAGAAAAGTGAACTGGGGATGGGAAAATGGCCCTGGGGGTGGGAATGTGGCACTGGAGACACCAAAGCGGCACTGAGGACAGAAACATGGCCCTGGGGACGGAAATGTGGTACTGGGGTTGGGAAAGTGGCACTGGGGACAACAAAGTGGCACTGGGGATAGGGAAGTGGCACTGGGAACAGAAAAGTGACACTGGGGATGGGAAAGTGGCACTGAGGGCAGGAATGTGGCCCTAGGAATGGAAATGTGGCAGTGGGGACAGGAAAATGGCACAGGTGATGGGAAGGTGGCACTGGGGATGGGAATGTGGCATTGGGAACAGGAAATGGAATCAGAGAATTGCTGAGGCTGGAAAAGCCCTCTGGGATCGAGTCCAACCACGACCCCACAGTGCCAAGGCCACCACTAACCCACGTCCCCAAGTGCCACATCTGTGCATGGTGTGACCACTCCAGGGATCGTGACCCCAGCCCTGCCCTGGGCAGCTGATCCCCCTTCCTGTGAGGGAATTTCTCCTGATCTCCACTCCAAACCTCCCCTGGGTCAGCTTGAGGCCTTTCCTCCTGTCCTGTGCCTTGGACTCAGGAGAAGAACCCAACCCTACCTGGGTCACCCTCAGGAAGTTGCCAGAGGCACCTGGGGGTGGGAGCAGGGGCTGGAGAAGGGACTGTGGTGCCTGGGGATGGGAACAGCCCCTGGGGACTGGGAAACACTGCCTGGAGTTGGGAATGTGGCTCTGGAGACTGCAGCAGCACGCCTAGGGATGGGAATGTGGTGCTTGAGGAAGGGAACACAGCTCTGGAGATGGAAAAATGGTACCTGGGCACAGGAAAGTGTCTCTAGAGATGGGACCGTAGCTCTGGAGATGAGACCATGGTATCTGCAGATGGAACCATGGTATTTGGGAATGGGAATGTGGCTCTGGAGATGGAAAAATGGTGTCTGGAGATGGGACCATGGTATCTGGGAATGGGAACAGGGCTCTGGAGAAGGAATCCTGCTTCTTGAGGAGGGGAACATGGCTCTGGAGATGGAGCCATGGTATCTGGGAATGGGAAAGTGTCTCTGGAGAAGGAACCATGGCTCTGGAGATGAGACCATGGTGTCTGGAGATGGGAACATGGCTCTGGAGATGGGACCATGGCTCTGGAGATGAGACCATGGTATCTGGAGATGGGAACATTGCTCTGGAGATGGGACCACGGTATCTGGGAATGGGAACATGGCTCTGCAGAAGGAACCCTGGTTCTTGAGGATGGGAACGTGGCTCTGGAGATGGAAACATGGTATCTGGGAATGGGAATGTGGCTCTGGAGAAGGAACTGTGGTGCTTGAGAATGGGAATACAGCGCTGGAGACTGGAACACATTGCCTGCCAGCGGTAACATGGAGCTTGAGGATGGGAATGTGGCTCTGAAGATGGGACCATGGTTCTGGAGATGGAAAAGTGGCTCTGGAGAAGGAATCCTGGTTCTTGAGGATGGAACATGGTGCTGGGAGACTGGAGCACATTGTCTGGGATTGGAAATGTGGTTCTGGAGATAGGAACATGGCTTTGGAGATGGAAAAATGGCTCTGGAGAAGGTATCCTCTTTCTTGAGGATGGAACATGGTGTTGGAGACCGGAACACATTGCCTGAGGATGTGAATGTAGCTCCGGAGACTGGAACACGCTGCTGAAGCCTGGCACACAGTACCTGAGGATCGGAATGTGCCATGCAGCTGGCAGCAGTGCCTGGTGACACAAACGTGCCCGCAGAACACGGTGCCGCCGGTGGGCAGGGCCCAGTGAGCCGCGGGGGCCGGGACCGTGCGGAGCCGGGACTCGAACCCGGGTCCTTGGGGGCTGTGTGTAACTGTGCGTGTGTAAGTGCGGAGCGCTGCCGGCAGGGGGCGCTGCCGCGGGGCCGCGCGGCGCGCGCGCCTTTGTTGCCGTTGGCGCCTCTTCCTGCGCCGGGCGGCGGCGGCGCGCGCGGGCGGGGGCGGGAGCGCGAGCGCGGCGGGGCCGGGAACGGCGGCGGCACCGGGAGCGGCGGCACCGGGAGCGCAAGCGCGGCTCGGGCTCGGGCGGAGCGGAGCGGCGCGGCGGGAGCATGGAGATGGAGAGGCGCTTGACGCTGGAGCTGCGCAACAAGAAGCCGAGCGAGGTGCGGCGGGGGAGCGCGGGGCGGCACGTGCTGCGGGCGGGATGAGGGGTGGCGGCGGCGGGCGGGGGGAGGTTTGGCTGATGGCGGAGCGGCCCGCGGGGGTCCCGCACGGCGGGGACCGGGCGGGTTTGGCGGGGTGGGCACGGGGCGGTTGTGGCGGGAGCGCTCCCGCCCGGCCCGCAGCCCCGGCATGGCGGCGCGCACGTGCGCGGCGGGGCCCGCCCGCACCGGGGCCGCGCTGAGGCGGCGGTGGCGGCGGTGGGGCCCGGTCTGGCCCGTGGAGGGGCAGCGGGGAGCAGCGGGGCGGGCAGCGGGCCGGGCCGGGCCGGGTCAGGTCCCGCCGCGCCGCAGCCAGCGGGCCCGGGGAACGGGGCGGCCCCGCGCGGCCATGGCGGCTCGGCCATGTTAGCGGGGCCCCGCCGGGCCCGGAGCGGCTCCCGCGGGCTCCTCCAACCGAGAAGGGCTCGGGGGCTGCGGGGATGGACCTTTGGGTGCCGCCGGGGCCGCCCGTTCACCTCCGCTGGCGGCCGCGGGGCCGGGCCCAGCGCTCCTCACCCGCCCCGGGGCCGCCTCAGCCCCGGGTCCTCTTCTCCGGCCGCCCCTTCCCGGATCTTCCCCTTTCCCCCGGTCTCCCCTGATCTCTCTTTTCTCTCGGTCTCCCCCCTCACTTTTCCCTGGATCTCCCCGCTCTCTTTTCCCCGGATCTCCATGATCCCTTTTCCCCGGATCTCCCTTTTCCCCGGATCTCCCTTTTCCCCGGATCTCCCTTTTCCCCGGATCTCCCCTCTCCCTTTTCCTTGGATGTCCCCGTTCCCCTTTCCCTGGATCTCTCTTTTTCCTGGATCTCTTTCCCCCGTATTTGCCTTTCTCCCAGATCTCCCCGTTCCCCTTTCCCCTGAATCTCCCCTTTCTCCTGCATCTCCCCGTTCCCTATTCCCTGGTTCTCCCCGTTCCCCTTTCCGTGGATCTCCCCTTTTCGCCGGCTCTCTCCCCTGGATCTCCCTGTTCCCTTTCCCCGAATCTCCCCGCTCTCTTTTCCCTGGATCTCCCTGTTCCCCTTTTCCGTGGATCTCCCTGTTCCCTGGATCTCCCCTTCTCCCCAGATCTCCGCATTCCCTGGATCTCCCCTTTTCGCCGGCTCTCCCGGTTCCCCTTTCCCCGTCTCTCCCCTTTTCCCGGTCCGCCCCGCCGGGCCGTGCCGGTCCCTCCCTGGCCCCGGGGACACTCGGTGGTGTCGTGGCAGCTGCGGGGCCGTGGCACCGAGCACGGGGGGGAACGGGCGGCGAGCGGGGCTTTGGGTGGGGATTAAAGCGGCTCCGTGCAGGGCCGGGGGATTTGCAGAGCAGAGCGGCTGGGCAGGAGGAGCTGCTGCCCATGGAGGGACGGCAGGAGCTGCAGAGCCAGCGGGGTCAGGGCTGGCTGTCCCTGCGTGTCCCTGGACATCAGAAGGGCCCAGCCTGGGGTAAAGCTGGGCTTGGCTGGGTTAGGCTCTGCTGTGGCTGCCCCTGGATCCCTGCAAGTGCCCAATCCCTGGACAGGGCTTGGAGCAGCCTGGGACAGTGGAAGGTGTCCCTACCATGGCAGTGGACGGGCTTTGATGTCCCCTCCAACCCCAACCATTCCATGATAACCTTGTGGAGTTCAGGCTCACCTCTGTGCCCACACCTCCCAGCAGCAGCCACCCAGACCTGCCCTTTGCCACCTTCACCCCCACCACGGTGACAGTCCCACTTTGGTTGGAGCACGTCAGCTTTCTGATGTGTTGGGGAGCAAAACAAACTCTGCTCCAAAACTTCTGAGAGCCTCACCTCAAACCTCCAAACAGCGATGCCACCTGAGGAGTTTGGGGTGATAATTCATTGTGAGCTTGTGCTGTGCAGGTGGCAGAGATGGCCTCAGCCCCAGAGTGTTTAAAATGATTTTGGGAGCTGGCTGGTGTGAGCAGGAGAGGGAAAATGGGAGCGCTGCGAAGGAGGGATTTGGAGAGTGCCACGAGCCTTCTGGCCAAGGCTGATTTTTGCATCTTGCTGTCAAGAATGTGTGGGGTGAAAGCAGGTTTTGGGAGTGGTTTGTGAGAGCTGGGGCTGTGTCTGGTGTTTCCCCCCAGGTGTTTGGGGACAGCAGCTTTGTGCTGGTGCTTGGTGGTCCTGGTGGCATGGGGGGGTTGATTCCTTCATGTGCTGAATTCCTGGAGGTTCCTGGATGTGGAATCCATGCTGGGCACAATGTTTGGTGCCATCAGTGGTCTTGTGTCAGCAGCCTGAGGCTGAGCTCATGTGCTGAGCCCTGCCCAGGCACCTGTGCCACCTCACTGTCACTGTCACAGCGAGGTCAGTCTTGTGGGGACAGGTTTCCTGGCACCCCAGGGGTGTAGGGGACAAAGTGGGAGATGACAAACCCAGCTGACCTGGTTTGGCCCCTCGTTAGCAGAGCCTGAAGCTGACTCTGAAAGCTTTATTGATGTGCAGGGAGCTTTGGGATGTGACCTCGTGGTTCCAAACCCCTGGAGGTGGGGACTTGGTGGGGACAGCAGCAGTGTGTTGGTGCTTAGAGGGTGAAACCCCAACCACGGTGAGGGACTGTCACCAGAAGTTAATTGGTTTTAAGGTTCTAAATTTGGTTTTAAGGTCTTAAATTTGGTTTTAAGTTCTTAAAATTAAGTGAGGAGGACCTGGAGGCACAGTGCTCTTGTGCTCTGGCTGTGTTGGTGGTGTCACCTCGAGGCCAGGGGGACGGTGGTGACAGCTCTGGGTGTCCCTGTGCAGGTGAAGGAGCTGGTCCTGGACAACTGTCGCTCAGAGGATGGCAAGGTGGTCGGCCTCTCCTCAGACTTTGAGAACCTGGAGTTCCTCAGCATGATCAACATCAACCTGCTGTCCGTGTCCAACCTCCCCAAACTCAACAAGCTCCGCAAGGTGAGTCAGGACTCTGCTGCCATCCCCAGCAGCCCTTGGCCTTGTGCTGCCCCCTTTCTGTATTTGCCAGAAAATATCTTGAATTTTGCTTCTTGTGTGCTGAACAAGTGAGAGGGGTTGGTTTTGATGTACAACAAAACCCTCCTGAGCTTTTCAGGTGTTTAGTGCCCTTCCTGTCGTGCTTTTCTGCTCTTGTGCTGCTGTCAGAAGCTTCGTGGCATCATAAATATTTTGGATTTTGGAGCATTTATTTGCATGGGGGTGGCTGGTAGTGCTGTGCCCCTGCAAAAAAGAGTTTTTAAGGGCAAACTTGACCTGCTGCTCTGTGAGCTGAAATTTAGGTGCTCATTGCAGTTCTCAGAGCAATTTCCTTCCCTGTGTCACGAGCTGAAACACTTTGGTGACCATGTGATATTCCCTCCCTTCAGCTGGAGCTGAGTGATAATAGGATTTCTGGTGGCCTTGAAGTTCTAGCAGAGAAAACTCCCAACCTGACACACTTGAACCTAAGTGGCAACAAGATCAAAGACATCAATACCCTGGAGCCCTTGGTGAGTGGAGGCTGTGCTGGAATGCCAGGGATGAATTTTCCTTTGGGGATTGGGTCTGTGCAGCAGGAATCCAACGTCTTGGTAACTGTTCCAACAGCACTTCGTGGTTCTCATGGGAACAGATTTGATCCCAGTTTGAGGCTGGGCCAGTAGTTAATGGCTCCTCAGTCTGGAAAAGCAGCAGCCAGTTGCTAAAAGAAGCGTGAAATGGGGCTGGATGAGTAAAACTGTGGATGCTCAGTGCCCAGCTGAGAAGGGACCGGGAGAGGGTCGGAGGCAGTTGGAGGTAGGTGGCACCTGGGGTGTCATGGAATGAGGGAGCTGGGCAGCACTGAGGGCATCTGTCCCATCAGCCTGAAGGTTCTGCTGTGCCAGCACTGCAGGCTCCCATTCCCATTCCCACAGTGAGGCTGGAAAAGGCCTCTGAGCTGCCCCAGGAGTGCTGAGAGGGACAGGTCTGACACAGGGCATGTGTCTCACTGGCTGTTTTGCCCATCCATTCCCTCCAGAAGGAATTTGGGGTTGTTTTGCTCCTCCTTTCCTTGGCATGGTGCCCGCTGTGGTGGCCTGAGCTGGGCTGTGCCAAGGCTGCAGCTCTCCCTGAGCTCTGCCTGATCTCTTGAGCAGGATGAGTCCAGCTCAGCTGCTCCTGAGCTTGCTGGGCCTGCTCAGAAGCAAGAAAGATTTGCAAATACACAGAGAGTTTGTTCCAGAAAGGGAAGCCAGGACAGAGGAGCTGGACAGAAATTTCTGTGCCCACAATGAGAGGAGCAGTGACTCCTCTCCACCTGAGGAACATTTGGGGCAGAACCACTCTGTGCTGGACCTGGGCAGTGCCCCAACCACCTTGCCTTGCTTTCCTGATCTTCAGACAGCACTGTAAATAACCTTAACCAATTGATTTTTGCAGAAAAAGTTGCCAAACCTCCACAGTCTGGACCTGTTCAACTGTGAGGTGACGATGCTCATCAACTACCGCGAGAGCGTCTTCGCCCTCCTGCCCCAGCTCACCTACCTGGATGGATTTGATGCTGATGACCAGGAAGCCCCTGACTCAGACCCTGAGGCAGATGGGGATGCACTGGAAGATGATTATGAGAATGGGGAAGGTGAGGGTTTTTTCTGCTCCCGGTTTTTCTGCTTGGTAACGACCCCTTTTGCACTTTAGGGTGGGTTCCCCCTCTGGAGGAGGGGCTCTGGGGGTCCCTCACCTCTTCTTCCTCCCCTATCACACTCCTGGGTGGCACTGAGGGGTGAGGGGTGCCTGGGTTTGGGAACTGGGGCACTTCCCTCCCTTCCCCCCTTTTGGTAGAAGGTGAGGAAGAGGAGGACGATGAGGAGGAAGACGATTTGGATGAAGAAGTCATTGATGACGAGGAAGACGAAGATGACGATCTGGAAGGCGAAGAGGAGGAGGATGGAGTAGATGATGAGGTGAGGATGTCAGCAGTCACACGTGTGTCCCTTGTGTGGTGACCCGGGTGTCACAGGAGCCTCTGTGGGGCAGATCTGAGGGGTTTGCCATCCACTCTGGGCTGCTGAGGGTCACAAACTGCAGAGAGTTTCCAGTTCAGCCTTGGCCTGGCCCTTCCATGGCTCTGAGTGATGGATCCACGCAGCTCCATCCATGGCATGTGAGGAGCTCTTGGAGGTCCAACACCTTCTTCTCCACCCTCATGGAATTGTGGTTCTTGCTACAAACCCTCTTGTTCTCACTCCAGGAGGAAGATGAGGAGGAGGACGGTGAGGAGGATGAAGAAGATGAAGCTGAGGAGGGTGAGTTGAGTCCTGACAATTCAGTTTTTTGCAGAGCTCCCTCAACAGTCAAGTATTTGGTGTTTTGGAGCTCCCTCAGCCTCAGTGCTGATGTTGCTGCAGCTTTTCTGCCCGAGCTGGTGCTGAGCAGTGTCATCAGCCAGGGTCACACAGGGAGGGAAGGGATGAAATTCCAGCCATGCTGGGTAATTCTGGGAAATGTGAGAGGTCAGCTGCTCAGAAAAGCAGTTCTGGGAACTGATGGGCTGTGCAGGAGCAGGGCTTCTGTCCCAGGAGGGGCTGAGGGAATCTCCTGGGGGCCAGTTCCCCTCTCACATCTGAGCTTGGGGCCAGGCTCCTCTGGCTGTACAAACAAACAGCCAGATAAAAGCTGGCAGAATATTGTGGCTGGTATGAATTCAAGTGATCTTGAATTGTTAAGGTTGGGAAATCCCTCTAATACTGAGTCCAGCACCACCATGTTCAGCTCTGACCCCTGTCCCCAAGTGCCACATCCACATTTTTTTGCCTGGGCAGCCTGTGCCAATGCCTGACCTCCTTCTCCTTGAAGGAATTTTCCCCAGTATCCCATTTAAACCTCATCTGGTGCAACTTGAGGCCATTTCCTCTTACCCTGTCACTTGTTACCTGGGACAAGACTGGCTGTCCCCTCCTGTCAGGAGCTGTGCAGAGCCACAAGGTCCCCCCTGAGCCTCCTTTGCTCCAGGCTGAGCCCCTTCCCAGCTCCCTCAGCCTCTCCTGGTGCTCCAGACCCTTCCCAAGCCCCATTCCTGTCTCTGGACGTGCTCCAGCTTCTCAATGTCCTTCTTGGAGTGAGGACCCCAAAACTGCCCCAGGATTTGAGGCCTCAGCAGTCCCTGAGCTTGCTCAGGAGTGCCTGATTTCTGCAGATGCTGTGATTTTGAGGGTGCTCAACAAAAAAAAAAAAAAAAAAAAAAAAAATCCCATTTTCAGCTGTTGTACAGAGTACTTGGAGGGCAGAGAAAGTTGTTGGTGTCTCCTGTCAGCCCAGTCAGGCTTTTGCAGGAGGGGCAGGGCAGGGTGGATCTGCTCCCAAATGGTGCCAGTCTGTCCAATGGATCTGACCCCAAATGGTGCCAGTCTGTCCAGTGGATCTGGTGCCAGTGTGCCCAGTGGATCTGCTCCCAAATGGTGTCAGTCTGTCCCATGGATCTGCTGGCAAATGGTGCCAGTCTATCCATTGGATCTGCTGGCAAATGGTGCCAGTCTGTGCCATGGATCTGGTCCCAAATGGTGCCAGTCTGTCCATTGGATCTGGTCCCAAATGGTGCCAGTCTGTCCCATGGATCTGCTGGCAAATGGTGCCAGTCTGTCCAGTGAATCTGTTCCCAAGTGGTGCCAGTCTGTCCAGTGGATCTGCTGGCAAATGGTGCCAGTCTGTGCCATGGATCTGCCCCCAAATGTGCCAGTCTGTCCAGTGGATTCTGTCCCCTGCCAGCTCAGCTGCTGTCCCTGGGCTGGGCTGGAGAGTGAATCCCCCCTCTCTTTGCAGACCACCCGTGTGGGCAGAAGAGAAAACGAAGTCTAGAGGATGAAGGAGAGGAAGATGCAGAGGACGAAGAGGATGATGAGGATGACTGATCCCAGCGAGCCAATCAGTTTTACAGACTCTGACTGTGCTTGTCTTAACCTCCCCGTTGTGTCTGTGTGAGACTGTAAATCCCTGTCTCCCACTCCTCCTCCTCCCCCTTTGTAATGGCTGCAGCGTCCACAATATATTTTTTTAAGATTTAGAATACTGTAGGCATTCAGGGGAATCTTCCATACAAGGCTCACTTTTTTTCTCACAACTATCTCATGACCAAAGGCTTTTCTCCGTTCGGTGGTTTGTGCAGCAGCTTAAAAAAAAAAGGGCAAAAAAAAGCAAAAAAAAAAAAAAAAAAAGCCAAAAAAATCAAAAAAAAAGAGGAAAAAAAAATCTCCTCCTTAGGGTATCTGTGTGTCCCAAATGAGCTGTGCCACACTGGACCCAGAGCTCCAGCTGTCACCCTGCCAGCACAGAAGGCCTTTGCCACCCTCGTGCCCTCAGCCCAGGGCTCTGAAGACGCTTTTGGAGCCACCTCGGGTGCAAAATCTGGTTCATCTGCGTGGACTCCCAAGGATCCTGAGGGTGTCTCAGATCTGAAATCATGGTGATGTGATCTCTGGACATGCTTGAAGATGCTTTAGTGCTGGGGATGGGGGTGCCTGGGGTTTTGGGGGAGGGAGGGAGGGGCTGCTTGCATGACCTGGTACCTCTGCGATGCACCTTGCAGTAACCCTGCACTTGCTTTCCTATTTTATTTTATAAACTGGAATATTTTTCCCATTGGCCACTCAAGAACCATCCCTTGGGCTGTCCCAGGTGAGGGGGGTTCCTGTGGCTGTGTGTGTGCTGTGGGAGCCCTGCAGCAGCTTTGGGAAGGGATAGGGAATGCAGGTGAGGGGGTACTGCTGCTCCAGCCCTCATTTCACACTGCGCTGCCCTGTGCAGCCGCCACCATCACTGTGATCGATGCTCCTGCAGACCGTGTTAGCCTGGAAATTCTCAGGGTCCTTCTGCATGCCAGTGCCACCTCTGCACGGGCCCCTGGTGCCAGCCTGGCCTGGCCATCCTCCTCTTCCTCCTCCTCCTGTGTTCCTAGCAGGGAACAGAGCTCCAGCTTCGTGTGGCACCCCTTGGTGGCTGGAGGGAGGATCTGGGGGAGCCAGGCAGGCTCATGCAGCATTCCCAACCCCATTGCCACCTTCCCTGCCATCCCAGAGGTGTCCAGCCAGCGCATCCCTGGGGAGAAGGGAGGGAGGGACGGACAGAGGGACGGCCCGGGGGTGCAGACAAGCACTGGCACTTTGTGGCATCCCCACTGGGGGCTCCGTGTGCCCCCGGGGTGAGGCTCCAGCCCTCCCCTCCCCTCCGGGGGGTGTGTTCAGCATCACATCCCCCTCCCTGCCTCGCTTCGCTGGTGTCTCTCGCATTGTACAGTCTCTGTGACCATTTGGACAAGAACTAATCCTGTAAAATGCAAACTGAGTAACTTATAAATGTTTTAAGGAATTTTAAAAAAAAGAAAGAAAAAAAAAAGTCAGAGCAGCAGTTCTAATTTTTTTTCCCTGCATTTTTAGCAGATTGTATGGATTTTATATTAGCCTAGTAACTGTCAGGTTTTGATTGGTCAGACTAGTCCCAGAAATAAGGATCTCCAGCCCTTTTGTATCTTTTGTTACAAAATTTGGATAAAACTTTAATAAAAGACTTCAGTTTTTAAAAATCCATTGCTATGGAGCTTGTCTTGGCTGCCTCTGCCTTGGGACCAGCCAGGAATGCTCGGAGTGGGAGCTCTGGGGCACGTTTGGGTTTGTGCTGGGAGCAGGGCTGGGTTGGGCTGCCAGGACAGAGGGGGGGCTCTGCTGTGGGGTCTGCAGCACCCCCTGGGCCAGTGCTGCCCTTTGGGGGGTCAGAGCCAGACCCAGGTCAGGGACAGCTTGGGAAGGGTCTGTCCTGCCTTTGATGGGGACAGAGTCAGACCCAGGTCAGGGACAGCTTGGGAAGGGTCTGTCCTGCCTTTGTGGGGGACAGACTCAGACCCAGGTCAGGGATAGCTGGGAAGGGTCTGTCCTGCCTTTGGGGTGGCACTGCCCTGGAGGAGCAGGGCAGTCACCTGTGCCAGCTGGGCAAGGGGGCTGAGCTGTGCCCCCTGCCCCTCTTTGGGACCTGGGGGTCCCTTTGGGGTGCTCTGTGACCCCATGGCTCTGATGAGCTGTCACTGTGCCAGGTCTGAGCAGCTCAGGGACACTTCAGGGTGTCCATCAGGGCCTGAGGGGACTGGGATGGGCTGGGGAGGGCACGGTGCCAGCAAAGGGGGGCTGCAGGAGAGAGCCCCGGGGTGCTGCTCACACTGGGGGGGATGGCAGCAGGAGGAAGAGGAAAGGATGGATGGCAGCAGGAGGAAGGATGGCAGGAGGAAGAAGAGGAAGGGATGGCAGGAGGAGGAAAGGATGGATGACAGCAGGAGGAAAGGGATGGAAGGAGGAGGAAGAAGGCTTGGCAGGAGGGAGGGATGGATGACAGCAGGAGGAAGGAAGGGATGGGAGGAAGGGATAGCAGCAGGAGGGAAGGATGGCAGGAGGAGAATGGAAGAAATGGCAGCAGGAGAAATGAAGGGATGGCAGCAGGAGGAAGAAAAGAATGGCAGGAGGAAGGAGGGGATGGCAGCCGGAGAAAGGAAGGGATGGCAGCAGGAGGGAAGGATGGATGGCCAGAGGTGGAAGAAAGGAATGGCAGGAGGAGGAAGGGTTGGAAGCAGGAGGAAGGGATGCCCATCCCGGGATGCCCACCCCGCCCAGGTGGCCACTGAGCCTTTCCGAGCCCTCTCCCGGCGTTCGTGGCCCCTCCCAGCGCCGGCAGCAGAGCAGAGCTCCCCTCCTCGGCAGCAGAGCAGGGGCTGCCGGCTCTTCCCTCGCTCCCATCCCAGCCGGGGCTGCCGCGGGCCCGGCAGGTCCCAGCACGCCTCCCCTCAAACCAGTTTGCTGCAAACTTTTCACCCCGCTGGGCTGGGCCTGGCAGAGCGGGGCTGGGGAGCCCCAGGCTGCTCCCACGGGGGGTGCAGCCCCCCAGGCTGGCACCTGGGCCGTGCCCCTCCCAGTGGCTCTGCTGTGCCATTCCTGCTGTGCCATTCCTGCTGTGCCATTCCTTCCGGGCCATTCTGTGCCCTCTGTCTGCGGCAGGGCTGGCACAGGCACGGGGGCTGCCTGGGGCTGGAGTCCCACCCTGCCCTGGGTGTTGGGGTGCAGCTGGCACAGGCTGCAGCTCTGTGTGCCCTGGGATGGGCTGGCAGGGGGCAGGGGCAGCACAGAGCGGCCCTTCCTCTGCCTCAGATCTTCCTCAGACTGTCCTCTTCCCCTTCCTCAGACCTTCCCTTTCTTCAGACCTTTCCTAAACTGCCCCCTTCTTCCGTTCCCAAACTCTTTCCCCTTCACAGATTCTTCCCTTCACCCTTTCCCAAACTCTCCTCTTTCCCCTTTCTCAAACTCTTTCCCTTTTCCCAAACTCTTTCCCCTTTCCCCTTCCAGAACTCTTCCCTTTCTCCTTCCCCCTTTCCAAACTCTTCCCTTCTCCCTTTCCCAAACCCTTCCCTTTCCCAAATTCTTCCCTTTTCCCCTTCCCAAATTCTTCCCTTTCTCTTCCCAAACTCTTTCCTTTCCCCCTTTCTCAAACTCTTGCCCTCTTCCCAAACTCTTTCCCCTTTCCCAAACTCTTCCCTTTCCCCTTCCCCCTTTCCCAAACTCTTTCCTTTCCCCCTTTCCCAAACTCTTCCCCCTTTCCCAAACTCTTCCCTTTCCCTCTCCTCCGACCTTCCCAAACATTTTCCTTTCCCAAACCCTCCCCTTTCTCCTTCCCCAAGCCAGTCCCTGGCAGAGCACAGTGTCACAGCGTCACACCCCCTGTGTCCCCATGTCCCCCTCCTTTGGTTTTTGGGGGTTCTCAGTGCCAGCCCCTCTCCCCCCGCCCCATGGGACTGACAGAGCCTCTCCCGGCTGCCACTCCTGTACAATTCCCATTTATTTTTCCGAGATCTCATTCCAGAGCAGTCCACTATAACTCCTGAGAACCTACCGGGCTCCCGCAGAGCCCTCGGGGCTGAAGCAACAAAACCTTTCGGGGAGGGAGGAACGGCGGCTCCGGCTGCTGGAGAGCTCCCGAAAACACAAAGGAAAGGGAGAGGGAATTCCAGGGGAAATATCAACCCCTGTGCTGCCCCTGTGCCAGCTCGGGGCTGTGCCGTGCCCCTGCCCGCTCAGGGGAGGTGCAGGAGTCCCTCGGGAGCCATCAGAGCTGCGAGTACAGCGAGTTCTCCATCTCCGGCGGCAGCTTGGCGTGGAACGGGGCCAGCCCCACCCCGAAATCTGCAGGGACAGGGAACAGAACGTCAGCACCTCGTGGGGAGGGGGGCACAAGGACCCCCAGGGGGCATCACAGGGGCTGGGGGGCACAGGGAGGGCACACACAGACCCCCAGGGGCATTGCAGGGGTTGGGGGACACAGACAGGGCACTGGGAGGGCACACAGACACTCCCAGGGGCACAGGGAGGGCACACAGACACCCCCAAGGACATTGCAGAGGTTTCGGGCAACTGGGAGGGCACACAGACACCCCCAGGGGCATCGCAGGGGCAGGGGGGCACTGGAAGGGCTCAGGGAGGGCACACACCCCCAGGGGCATTGGAGAGCTGGGGGTACAGGGAGGGCAAGCACATGGACCCCTCCAGAGCACAGGAAGGGTTGGGGGGCATGGGGAGGGCACTGGAATGGCACACAGACACCCTCTGGGCATCACAGGAGCAGAGGGGCACTGGGAGGGCACTGGGAGGGCACACACACACCCCCAGGGTCATTGCAGGGGTTGGGGGGCACACAGACACCCCCAGGGGTATTAGAGGGGCTGGGGGATACAGGAAGGGCACACAGACACCCCTAGGGGCATTGAGGGGCTGGGGGCACTGGGAGGGCAAGCACATGGACCCCTCCAGGGCACAGGATGGGTTGGGGGGTACAGGGAGGGCACACAGACACCCCTAGGGGCATCACAGGGACTGGAGGCACTGGGAGGACACAGAGAGACCCCCAAAGACACTGCAGGGGTTGGGGGCCACTGGGAGGGCACACAGACACCCCCAGGGGCATTGAGGGACTGGGGGAACAGGAGGGCACACAAACCCCTCCAGGGCACTGCTGCAGGCTGGGGAAGCAGGGACTGGAACGCGGCCAGGCTGTGCCAGGCCAGAGAGGGAGCAGGATGTGCCTGATCCCTGCGGATCCCTGCGGATCCCTGCGGACCCCTGCCACCCCCGGGAGCATGCCGTGCCTTATCCCTGCCAGCCCCGGAGTCCCTCCCGTACCCATGTCCGCCTCCAGGCGCCCGGGCGGGGGGTTCTTGCGGTGGTCCTCGGTGTGCAGCGTCATCTCGTCGCGGGAGGCGGTGGAGAAGGGGCACTGCGTGCAGCTGTAGCGGCCCCGCGTGTGCTCCCAGACGATGCGGCCGGCGGAGGAGTGCCCTGCAAGGACGGGCGGGCAGGGAAGCACAGGCATCGCCCGGAGCCGCGGGGCTGCGGGGGCTGGAGCCCTTCCCAAGGGAAGAACCCCGAGTGTGGGAGCGGGGGGCCAGGCTGGGCAGGGCACTGGGGGCACTGGGGGCACTGGAGCTGCTGCTGCTGCTCCTCCTCTGCTGCTTCTGCCCTCGGGGCCAGGCTGGGGGGTTTTGGGGGGGTGCAGCCATAACCCCCCCTGCCTCGGAGCCCACCTGGGCCTCATCCCCTCTCCAAAAAGGAGGGAGCCCGCCCTCCCCCCGTGCCCTCCGGGCAGCACCGCAGTGCCCCTGGGGCATCTCCCGTCCCCTGCGCCCCCCCCGCCGCCCCCCAAACCCCCCAGTGACAGAAAGCAGCCCCCACCCAGCAGGTGCCAAACTAACCTGGAGTCACTCCTGAGCCAAAGCATGGGAGGAGTGGGCTGACACTCACACCTGCGGAGGGAATCGAGGCCCGAGACAAGCATTAGGTCTTCCCCTCCCTTGGGGGGGACTTGTGGGAGGGCAGCCCTGGCCCGGCCCCCCCAGCACGCCGGGGAGCAGCAGGGCTGGTTGGGACAATTTGTAGAATTTGAAGGCGTTTTTTGGTGCTTTTGCCCAATCGAACATCACACAGGGGGTGCCACGGGCGGGATGGGGATTTTTTTTGGGATGGAGGGATGGCCGGGCCGGAGGGGATCATATCCTCGGGTCCTGCTCGGGGAGCTGCTGCTGCTGCTGGTCAAGGCGGGAGCAGAAGAAGCTTTGTCCCGCACGGCTCCGCGCTCTCACCTTGGCTTTTCTTCCAGACGGCGTTGGAGACGCTGGGGGGGCCGTGGCCCGGCAGGAAGGGCCGCAGGCGGTGCTGAGCCGGGGGCTGCGCCAGCCCGTAGGGCGAGGGGGGCACGTAGGGCAGGAACGGCCCCGGCACCGAGGACGGGGCTGGCGCCGAGAAGCGACTCAAGGACGAGGGCCCGAACAGGGCGGGCTCCAGCAGCGGGAAGGGGTGCGGGGCCCCCGGGAGCAGCGGCTCCAGCGAGCCGGGCAGCGCCGCCGGGGCTGAGTCCGCGCCCACCGCCGGCGCTTCCTTCTCCGGGGGCTTGGGCAGCGCCTCGGGGGGCTTGGCCGGGGGCTCCTTGTCCGGGCTGGAGGTAGAGGAGGGCAGGATGGGCCGGGGCGGCGGCGCGGGGCCGCTGGCGCTGTCCGAGCAGACGTGCAGGTGCTTGAAGAGCGAGCGGTGCGTGCGGAAGCGCAGCAGGCAGTTCTCACACCTGGGGTCAAAAAGAGTCATGAGAGCGACTGGGAATCGATGATGGGCATGTGGGGATGGTTCATGAGCAAAATGACATTGGCTACGTGTCACAGACATGTGAGACTGAGCAGACGTGGAGGTGCTTGAGGAGCGAGAGGTGCGTGCAGAAGCGCAGCAGGCAGTTCTCACACCTGGGGTGAGGAAAGAGCCGTGAGAGGGACCGAGAATCATGATGGGCACGTGGGGATGGTTCTTGAACAAAATGAGAACAAAATGACATTGGCTAGGTGTCACAGACATGTGACACTGAGCAGACGTGGAGGTGCTTGAAGAGCGAGCGGTGCGTGTGGAAGGACAGCACACAGTTCTCACAGCGTGGGTGAGGAAAGAGCCATGAGAGTGATCAGGAGGGGATGATGGGCATGTGGGGATGGTTCTTGAACAAAATGACATTGGCTTGGTGTCACAGACATGTGACACTGAGCAGACGTGGAGGTGCTTGAGGAGCGAGCGGTGAGTGCAGAAGCGCAGCAGGCAGTTCTCACACCTGGGGTCAAAAAGAGTCATGAGAGCGACTGGGAATCGATGATGGGCATGTGGGGATGGTTCTTGAACAAAATGAGAACAAAATAACATCGGCTCAGTGGCACAGACATGT
The DNA here is from genome assembly GCF_027887145.1 of Ammospiza caudacuta. Classification (NCBI taxonomy): domain Eukaryota; kingdom Metazoa; phylum Chordata; class Aves; order Passeriformes; family Passerellidae; genus Ammospiza; species Ammospiza caudacuta. Next base: position 2,737,908 of record NC_080620.1, on the reverse strand, counting down.
GACACCGAGCAGACGTGCAGGTGCTTGAAGAGTGAGCGGTGCGTGTGGAAGGACAGCACACAGTTCTCACACCTTGGGTGAGGAAAGAGCCATGAGAGGGACTAGAAGGGGATAATGGGCATGTGGGGATGGTTCTTGAACAAAATGACATTGGCTTGGTGTCACATGTCTGTGACACTGAGCAGATGTGCAGGTGCTTGAAGAGGTGCAGGCAGTTCTCACACCTGGGGTCAAAAAGAGCTGTGAGAGGGACCGAGAATCGATGATGGGCATGTGGGGATGGTTCTTGAACAAAATGACATTGGCTCTGTGTCACAGATACGTTTTATGAAAAATCCTTTCCTTAGGATTTTTTCTCCTGAGAAGCTGTGAGGCCTCAGAAATAAAATGTAAACAATGATTATCTGCTGCTGTGGAATGCAACAGGTGCATCTGTGATTGGTCTCATGTGGTTGTTTCTAATTAATGGCCAATCAAAGTCAGTTGGCTCAGACTCTCTGTCCGAGCCACAAGCCTTTGTTATTATTCTTTCCTCTTCTATTCTTAGCTAGCCTTCTGATGAAATCCTTTCTTCTATTCTTTCAGTATAGTTTTAATGTAATATATATCATAAAATAATAAATCAAGCCTTCTGAAATATGGGAGTCAACATTCTTGTCTCTCCCCTCATCCTAAGACCCCTGTGAACACCACCATAGCTTGGCACGTGGCTGTCATGTGGATAAGCCCAGGGCTGATCCCAGAGCTGTCACTGTCCCTTCCTGCCTCTCCCACCCCAGCGTGGTCCCCAAAGCCCCCAAACATCCCCCCCAGGCATCATCAGGATCCTGCTCCTGTCCAGCCCACAGCAACTGCAGCCAAAATTCCGCCCCCAAACTGGTGGAAATTCCTCCCCAGGAATTGGAGGAACTGGGGAATTCCTCCAAGGATCCTCCAAGGGCATCCCCTCCAAGGCACAGGGGTTGCTGGAGCTGCTCCTGCTCCCAGGGCTGGGGGGGCTCACTGGGTGCTCCCCTCAAAATCCCAAAGGATTTTCCAAGCCAGGAGGAGCAGCAGGTCCCACTGAGTGACTGGGAGCTGATGATGGGCACATGGGGATGGTTCTTGCCCAAAATTACACTGGCTTGGTGTGAGGGTCCCACATGGATGGGCCAAACTGGAATTCCCAGTGAAAATCATATGGAAAACCCCCTCAGTCTGGGAGATTTCTCTGTAGTGTCTTATGTTGGAGTGAGAGAGAAAATGGCGATAAAATGCTAATAAATAATAAGCAATGATGAAAATACAGACAAAAGGATAAAATAAAAAGGATAAAAGGGTAAAAATATTTATAGTGAGGGTGACAATGATGATATTGATAATAATGACAATAATAATAAGAATTGTATCAGCGCTGGGGCTGTGAAGTGACCACTGGGTGATGCTTCCCCAGGAGCTCAATAACTCCTTGGTGATAATGATGATATTGATAATAATGACAATAATAACAACAATAATATCAGCGCTGGGGCTGTGAAGTGAGCACAGGCAGATGCTTCCCCAAGAGCTCAATAACTCCTATGGAGATCTCCCTGGGGATCAGCTCTGCTGGCCAGGTGTCCCCAGAGGGGACAGGAGGGGACAGGGAGCAGTGGCACTCACTTGAAGTAGCGGTTGGGTTTGTAGTGCACCTTCATGTGTGCCATCAGGTCCTGCATGCTGGGGAAGGTCTCGCTGCAGCCCAGGGTGGGGCACTGGAAGGTTTTGCCTGGGCAGAGGAATTCGGAGAGAGATTCAGCACCAGCCCAGGGGGGACAGCATGCTCAGACAGGCTGCAGCACCTCCCTATTCCCATCTCCCACCACCAGCCCTGCCTCGCTCTGAGCCCTGCTCTGCCCCCTCCCAGCCCAAAAAAGCACCTGTGGTGTGTCCTGCCCTTACCCTCGAGGGACTGCGTGGGTCTGTAGTGGACCTTCAGGTGGTCCATCAGCTCCTGCATGCTGGGGAAGGCCAGTTTGCAGCCGTAGCTGGAGCACTGGTAGTGTTTCCCTGCAAGGACACAGATCCGTCAGCCTCGCCCCTGCCGCGGCTGTCGCTGTCCCCTCCCCGGGGCGGGGCTGGGCTGGCCTCACCTGGGACAGGTCTGCGCTTCAGCGGCCGCAGCTCCGGGGCCGGGGTCCCTCCGCTGCCCGCCCCTGGCATCGGGGCACCGGGCAGGGCTGGGTCACTGCAGCCTGCGGGGAGGGATGGTGAGGCTTGGACCTGGCAAACCAGAGCTCTGCCCTCCCCATCCCTCTGCCCTCTCCATCCCTCAGCTCTGCCAAACAACCCCTTTGCCCTCCCCCATCCTTTGGCCCTGCCAAACCAGAGCTCTGCCCTCCCCATCCCTCTGCCCTCCCCATCCCTCAGCTCTGCCAAGCCACCCCTCTCTGCCCTCCCTGTCCCTTGGCCCTGCTAAACCACCCCTGTGCCCTCCCCATCCCTTCAGGACAGGGAAATGGGGCTGGGGGTCTGGCTGGAGCCCCCCAGGTTGTGAGGGCTGGTGCAGGTGAAGCCTGACGGTGGCTGGAACACGCTGGGTGATGCCACCTGCGCACCCAGGCACGCCCTGGCACACCTGGGCACATCCGCATGGGCAGGGTTCGGCCAAAGGGACCTCCCAGCCACAGGAGCAAAGGTTTCCCTGCTCCTGCCCACCCTGAGGGCACTCACCTGCCCCCTCCGTGCCGAATTTCCCCCGCAGGGAGAAGGTGGCCACGGGCTCGTCCTTCTCTGTCTTCATGGCCTGGCCGGAGATGGGCACGGGCACAGGGACAGGGACAGGCACAGGGACAGGGCGGCTCCTCCCGGCGGGGCTGCACCGGGAGCAGGAGGGAGGTCAGAGCCCAGCCCGGGGCCAGTGACTCCCTCCTCCTCCTCCTCTCCTTTCTCCTTCTCCTTCTCCTTCTCCTTCTCCTTCTCCTTCTCCTTCTCCTTCTCCTTCTCCTTCTCCTTCTCCTTCTCTTTCTCCTGCTCTTTCTCCTCCTCCTCTCCTCCTCTTCTTTTTCCTCCTCCTCCTCGGTGCCCCGTGGTCGTGGGACCGACCCTCCCACCCGGAGCTGATCCCAGAGCTGTCACTGTCCCTTCCTGCCTCTCCCACCCCAGCGTGGTCCCCAAAGCCCCCAAACATCCCCCCCAGGCATCATCAGGATCCTGCTCCTGTCCAGCCCACAGCAACTGCAGCCAAAATTCCGCCCCCAAACTGGTGGAAATTCCTCCCCAGGAATTGGAGGAACTGGGGAATTCCTCCAAGGATCCTCCAAGGGCATCCCCTCCAAGGCACAGGGGTTGCTGGAGCTGCTCCTGCTCCCAGGGCTGGGGGGGCTCACTGGGTGCTCCCCTCAAAATCCCAAAGGATTTTCCAAGCCAGGAGGAGCAGCAGGTCCCACTGAGTGACTGGGAGCTGATGATGGGCACATGGGGATGGTTCTTGCCCAAAATTACACTGGCTTGGCATGAGGGTCCCACATGGATGGGCCAAACTGGAATTCCCTGTGAAAATCATATGGAAAACCCCCTCAGTCTGGGAGATTTCTCTGTAGTGTCTTATGTTGGAGTGAGAGAGAAAATGGCGATAAAATGCTAATAAATAATAAGCAATGATGAAAATACAGACAAAAGGATAAAATAAAAAGGATAAAAGGGTAAAAATATTTATAGTGAGGGTGACGATGATATTGATAATAATGACAATAACAACAATAATATCAGTGCTGGGGCTGTGAATTGAGCACCGGCAGATGCTTCCCCAGGAGCTCAATAACCCCTTGGGAGATCTCCCTGGGGATCAGCTCTGCTGGCTGGGGCACCCCATCCTTCCCATTAACATCTGCCCCAGAGGCATCTCCCCAGCTTTGACTCTGGGGGGTTTGGCCAGAGGGGCTCAGCCTGGCTCAGCAGCTGTTCCTGCAGCACCCAGCACACTGGGATCACAGCCCAGCAGGAAATAAATCAGGGAGGGGGGAAAAATCCATGTGGGATTATTCCTGTGGCTGCCCCTGGCCTCCTGGCTTTGTCTGGGGGCTGTGGGGCCTTTTTTTTTGTTGTTGTTTTCTCAGCTCAGTGGCCTCGGGATGGAATCAGCCAGCCATGGAAAAGGGAATCTGGGGCAGGGCTGGGGCTGCTCATGGCCCAGGAGGGGAAATTCAGCCCTGGATTGAAGGGATGCTCCATCTCCATCCTCCATCCCTGCAGGACATGGGGAAAACACAGAAAGATCCTGGCAGATTTGATGGAGCTTTGTTTATCAGGTTTGGTGGGAAAAAGGATCTTGGGAATCTTCTTTTTTGGGGGGAGACAATGCTGAAAAGGCTGAGGCAGGGCTGTACCTGCCTGGGTAATGTGACACTGCCACAGTTTGGTGCCCAACCCTGAAGTGTCAGAGCTGGAACCATTGGTGCTGGAGAGTGCAGTGAAGCAAAATTCCTGCTGCCCTTCTGGAAGCAAAATTCACTGCCCTTTGCAGTGAAGCCAAATTCCTGCTGCCCTGCTGGAAATGCCCCTCTGGATCAAAGCTGGGTGGCCCAGCCTGGGCTCAGCACCCCTGGCAGAGCCCTGGGACTGACGGGCTCCAGATGAGCCCAAAGGGAGCAGGGTCAAGGCACAGAGAGCTCAGGGGCAGCACAGGGAAGTTTCCCCAAAAAATCAGGAAATTCTTCCCCACCTGCACTGCAGCTCCTGGAGCCACAGGGTCAAAGCCAGCAGTGCCTTAGGGTGTTGGAACCTCTGTCCTGTCCCTCTGGGATCACAGATGCCACATGGAGAGTGGCATTCCCTGTTGCAGCATCCCAGCGATGCCTTGTAAGCCGAATTTTTTCTCTGGAAAAGCTGGGAAACCTCTTGAGCAGATTGCCTGAGGGCAGGCAGGATGGACACTTGGCCTGTGGCCCCAAGGTTCCCCACAGGTGACATGGCAGAGGACACGGTGGCAGCACTGCAGCATCACCCTGTGCCCAGCCAGGTTTTTGGAGAGCAGGTGGCACCTGGATCATCCTGCTGTCATTTGTCACCTCCCATGGGATGCTGGGCAACACTCCCCTCCTCCAGGACTGTCTGTTCCGCAGCCCTGAGTGTGACACTTCGGCCCAGGTGCAGCTGAGCTGCCACTGTCCCCATCCCCAGTGACCTCCCGTGGTCACCAGAGATGTGAATGACCCAGAGATGTGACTGCACAGAGATGTGACTGACCCAAAGATGTGACTGACCCAAAGATGTGACTGACCCAAAGATGTAACTGAACCAGAGATGTGACTGACCCAAAAATGTGACTGACCAAAAATGTGACTGACCCAAAGATGTAACTGAACCAGAGATGTGACTGACCCAGAAATGTGACTGACCCAAAACCATGACTGTCCCAGAGATGTCACTGCCCCAGGGATGTCACTGCCCCCAGAAATGTGACTGACTGACCAGAAACGTGACTACCCCAAAGATGTGACTGCCCCAGAGGTGTGACTGTCCCAAAAACATGGCAGACCCAGAAACGTGACTGCCCCAGAGGTGTGATTGCTCCCAGAGATGTCACCCCCCTGATGACACAATTCCCCCAGAGACAGGACCCCCCCAGAAATATGGCTCCCCCCAAGATGTGACCACCAGCGCAAAGCTGCCCTGGAACCCCAATTCTGCAGCCACCACTGTCACTGTCACTATCCCCATTATTATTATTATTATTATTATTATTATTATTATTATTATTATTATCTGCCACCCCAAAGAGCTGCTGGCACAAAGCTCCCTCATCCCAACCCCTCGGGGTGAACAGAGACCCCCAAACCCTTCCAGGGGCTGCCAGCCGTGAGGGTGGGCAGGATGTTTGCAGCTGCCCATCACCTCGAGCAGGCTGTGCTGCTGATTCAGTGAATAATTAACACAGCTCATCCTCCTCAAACCACCCGGGGGCTTTATCCATACCCCGAGGCTTTGCTCATCCCACCCCGCGAGGAAAAATGGGACAAATAATCGGATTTTTGCATCTCTGAGGCCCGAGGATGAGGAGGCTGCCCCCAAACGCGGCTCTCGGTGCAGGAGATGAGACAAAGGCTCGGAACAAGGGGCTCATGTGATCGCGCAGCCGGCGAGCGCCGGGGGAGGCAGCGTTCGGAGAGCAGGGAGCAGCGGCTCCGCTCCTGCCAGCGCCACCAGCCCCGGCTAAAACACACCCTGAGGGTTCTCCTGGAGCTTCAGATACCGCGGGGAGCCCTCACAGAGCTGGGGGTGATGGGGGGATGCTCCAGGTGTCCAAGGCAAGATCGGTGCCCCAATCTGGGCATGGGTCGGGTGTCACCCCTCCCTGGAGGGGCTCCCTGCTTTCCAACTCAGGATCTGCCTGCAGCGCCTGAGGAACCCATCCCAAACCCGGGTGGGCATCCAGAGGGATGAATGCTGAGCCCCGTGCTGGCCTTGGGGTCACATCCACGGGGCAGCTCAGCCCAGGCCTCTCTTCCCCCCAAAGGAGGGTCCCCACTGTCCCTCAGATCGCTCCAAGCCCTGCTGACATTTCCCCACATTCCTCGGTGCTCACCTTTATCTGCCTGCCCATGGGAAAAAACCACACTTTGCCTTCAGGAGCCACCTGGGGATGTTGGAGCTTCCTCCCTGAGCCTGGACAAAGCTGAGCCCAGCACCAGGCAAGCACCAAGGCCAGGAGCCCGGGCTCTGACAGCCACAGAGTGGCTCCAGGAGGTGTGGGAGGATGGAGGGAGCACGGGCAGGTCCCGGCAGGTGCATCCCGGGATGTGAGAGGGTCCTGCTGTTCCTACAGGCCACGCACCTGTCAGGACCCAGGGCTAGCGATTCCTGTGGCTCCCTGCCAGCCCCACAAGTGGTAACTCCAGGGTAGCCCCCATGGCTGCTGGTTTTTGGGGCTGGTAACCCCCCAGGGACCACACACCCATGGCTACAATCCAGAGGGGAGTGACACCCACGACCACCACCCCACGGGCAGCGGCACCGTGACCCGGAGCCGCCGCGGGCAGCAGCCCCGGGGCTCCTGCAAAGCTCCGGTACCCCGGAACCCGCTCCGGTACCGCTGCTGTCCCCAGTGCAGCTCCAGCCCCGGTGCCGGTACATCATTTGGTACCGCTACAGCCCCGGTACCGCTACAGCCCCGGTACCGCTACAGCCCTGGTGCCAGCACACCCCTGGCCCCGTACATCCCCCGGTGCCAGTGCTCCCTTCCCGGTGCCGGGGTATCCCCGATACCAGTACGGTCCCGGTGCCGGTATATTCACGATACCGGTACATCCCCGGTACCGGTACACCCCCGGTGCCGGTACATCCCCGGTACCGGAACGGTCCTGGTGCCGGTATATCCTCGATACCGGTACAGCCCCGATACCGGTACCTCCCCGGTGCCGATACATCCCCGATGCCTGTATATCCCCGATACCGGTACATCCCCGGTGCCAATACGGTCGCGGTGCCGGTACATCCCCGATACCGGTACATCCCCGATAGCAGTACACCCCCGGTGCCGGTACACCCCCCCGGTGCTGGTAAAGCTCCCGCTGTCCCCGCAGCCCCTGTGCCAGCCCATCCCCGGTGCCGGTCCATTCCCCAGTCCCGGTCCCCCCCCGGTCCCTCCCGGCCGTACCGGGGCTGCGGCGGGGCCGGCGCCGCCCGGGTCGCGCATCAGCGGCGGGGCGGCCGCGGGGCCATTTTCTGTGCGGAGCTGTCGCGAGAGCGGGGGGAGGAGGAGGAGGAGGAGGATGATGACGGGGGGGAGGAAGGAACGTGCGGAAGGGCGGGCGGGGGCCTCGGGGGGGGACCCGGCTCCGCCCCGCCCCGTTCCCCCCCTTCCCCCGGCTGCTTTGCCCGGGAGATTCTCCACAGACCGCATCCCAGCGGCTGCGGGCAGCTCCAGCATCCCGGCGGTTTTGGAGCATCCCGGGGGTTTTGCAGCATCCCAGGGATTTTGGAGGATCCTGAGGGTGTTGGAGCATCCCAGGGTTTTGGAGCATCCCGGGGTTTTTGGAGCATCCCGGAGGTTTTGGAGCATTCCAGGGTTTTGAAGGATCCTGGGGGATTTGGAGGATTCCAGGGGTTTGGGACGATCCCGGTGGTTTTGGAGCATCCCAGGGTTTTGGAGGATTCCAGGGGTTTTGGGGCATCCCGGGGGTTTTGGAGCATCCTGGGGATTTTGGAGCATCCCAGGAGTGTTGGAGCATCCTGGAGGTTTTGGAGCATCCTGGAGGTTTTGGAGCATCCCCAGGTTTTTGGAGGATCCCAGGGTTTTGGAACATCCTGGGGGTTTTGGAGCATCCCGGGCTTTTGGAGCATCCTGGGGTTTTTTGAGCATCCCAGGGTTTTTGGAGTATCCTGGGGTTTTTGGGGCATCACAGGGTTTTTTGGAGCATCCCGGGGTTTTTGGGGCATCCTGAGAGTTTTGGAGCATCCCAGGGCTTTGGAGTTTCTGAGGGTTTTGGAGCATCCAGGGGTGTTGGAGCATCCAGGGGTCCATAACCATCCCGGAGAAGGAAAGGCATCAGCAGTTCCTGAAGCTTTTGGAGCATCCAAGGGTTTTGGAGGATCCCAGGGCCCTCTGAGCACCCTGAGCTCCTGGGAACACCTCGGATTTTTAGGAGCACCCTGAGCTCCTGGGAGCACCCTGGACTCCTGAGAACACCCTGAGCTCCTGGGAACACCCCAGATTTTTGGGAACATCCCAGATTTTTGGGAGCACCCCGAGCTCCTGGGAACATCCCAAGTTCCTGGGAACACCCTGGATTTTTGGGAGCACCCTGGAGCTCTTTGGAGCACCTGGAGCCCCCTGGAGCAGCCCAGGGATGCCTGAGCTGGCCCAGCTCCCACATCCCTGCAGGGCTGAGCAGGGACACCCCCCTGACAGCACCCAGTGCCCCCCATTCCCCATTCCCCAGCCTCTGGAAGGGCAGGAAGGAGCTTCCCAAATCCCCAGCGTTCCCAAAGCCACTATTTTTCATTAAAATAAAATCAGACACCCCCCCCCATCTTGCACTCTGCAGTGCAAGGATTCCTAAAGAGCTGTAATTTACAGGAAAATCACCCAGAGGAGAGCAGGGGCTGAAAAACCCATAATGGGGGGGGACCCAAAATTTCCAGCGTGGGGCTGTAAAGAATTTGAAATCCCATGGGGAACTTCCCACCCCTATGGGTTCTGATCCCTCCCTGGAGGACACAGGGTCCCCTGAACACTGCTGGACCCCAAATCTGAGGTGGGGAGGAAGGTCTGTGTGACAGGGGAACAGCTCCAGTGGGGGCTTGGGAGGGAGGGAGGGAGGGAGGAAGAAGAGGGCTGGGCTCTCTAGGATCAGGGAAGAAGAGGAGGGCTGGGCGCTGAGGGATCAGGGAGGGAGGAAAAGGAGGGCTGGGCTCTCTGGGATCAGGCTGGGCTCTGTAGGATCAGGGAGGGAGGAAGAGGAGGGCTGGACTGTAGGATCAGGGAGGAAGAGGAGGGCTGGGCGCTGAGGGATCAGGGAGGGAGGAAGAGGAGGGCTGGGCTCAGTAGGATCAGGGAGGAAGAGGAGGGCCGGGCTATGGGATCAGGTCGGGCTCTGTGGGATCAGGGAGGGAGGAAGAGGAGGGCTGCGCTGTGGATCAGGGCGGGCTGTGTGGGATCAGGCCGGTCTCTGTGGGATCAGGGAGGGAGGAAGAGGAGGGCCGGGCTCTGAGGGATCAGGGAGGGAGGAAGAGGAGGGCTGCGCTGTGGATCAGGTCGGGCTCTGTGGGATCAGGGAGGGAGGAAGAGGAGGGCCGGGCTCTGTGGGATCAGGGAGGGAGGAAGAGGAGGGCCGGGCTCTGTGGGATCAGCCTGCCGTCACTTCCTCTGGCGCAGGCCTGGGGGAGGCCGGACATGAGGCGGACATAGGGCCGGTCATGGGGCCGGACATGAGGCCGGAGATGGGGCCGGAGATGGGGCCGGAGATGGGGCGGGCATTCCAGCGCTGTTCCTCCCTCTCCCGGCTGAATCCTTCTGGGGCAGCCCCGTGTGGGGCTCAGCCTCTGCCCACAGCCCAGCCTGGCTGTGCCATTGCCCCAGAGGGTCTCAGCTGCCACCCCGAGCGTCCCTCAGGGATGAGACCCCACAAGCTCCCCTGAGCCAGGAAAGGCAGTGCCAGCTCTGAGGGCTTTGCCTGAGGGATCCTCGGAGCTGTTCTTGTGCCCAGCCAGGGCACAGCAGCACCGCCCTGCTGCTGCTTTGAGCGATCCCGAGACACAGCGGAGCCTGGAAATGCCTGAGCTGGAGCCTGGCAGAGCTGGTTGGTGTATTCAGCATTTTCTGGAGGGTTCATGGTGGGAGGAACGGGGCTGCCTCTGATCTGTGCCTGCCCACGTCACAGCTTTTGTCGCACAGCCACAGTGAGTGAAATAAAACCCCCAAACTCAAAATGTGAGTCAGCATTGCTGAGTCTGCTTATTTATGAACAGCAGAATTATGAACAACTCTGTTCATACCGCGGAGAAGTTTTAGAGTCCTTGAATGCTAACAAGCAGCTAAGAGCCCGTCCTCGCTGCAGAGTGCCCCCACTGAAGGGGCTGTGGGATCCAGCCCCTGACACTGGCACAGACCGGGGTTTTCTGAGTAAACGTTCATTCTGTGCCAGCATCGATGGGAAAACTTCACGGTTTGGAAGTTTTTGTGAAGTTTTGAGGTTGCTGGGAAAACTTCAGGTGCCCAAGTTGGGCACAGTCTCTGGAGGTGGGATGGGAGGTGGGATGGGAGGTGGGATGCTCCTTTCCTCCAGATCAGATCCTCTGCACATAATTCCCGGGGAAAAGCCCTTCCTTGCCGTGCAGGTGGCCTTTCCACCAGCCAGAGGCATCTGGGGAGGGAGAACACAAACAATCAGCTGTGCTGCCAGCAGGGCAGGGAGGGGAGGCGGGCAGGGCAGGAGCCTGGTACCTTCCATCAGGATGTCAATGACATCCCCCACGTTGAAGCTGAGTTCATCCACGTCCTGCCCGATGTACTGGTAGAGCGCCCGGCAGCGCGGCCCCTCCGCCCTGGGCTGCGGCTTGGGGCGCCGGGCTGGGGGCGGCCGCTGGCCCACGCTGCGGCGGCGCTGCACCCTGCGGGCAGGAGGGATGGGGTTTGCACCGGCAGGGCATGGGGATGGCATGTGCTGCTGCCCCTGCCCACCCTGCACCCACACACCCATGGGATGGCATGTGCTGCTGCCCCCTGCCCACCCTGCACCCACACACCCATGGGATGGCATGTGCTGCTGCCCCCTGCCCACCCTGCACCCACACACCCATGGGATGGCATGTGCTGCTGCCCCCTGCCCACCCTGCACCCACACACCCATGGGATGGCATGTGCTGCTGCCCCCTGCCCACCCTGCACCCACACACCCATGGGATGGCATGTGCTGCTGCCCCCTGCCCACCCTGCACCCACACACCCATGGGATGGCATGTGCTGCTGCCCCCTGCCCACCCTGCACCCACACACCCATGGGATGGCATGGCATGTGCTGCTGCCCCTTGCCCATCCTGTACCCATGGGATGGCATGTGGTGCTGCCTCCTGCCCCCCCTGCACCCACACACCCATGGGATGCTCTGTGTCTGCAGGTGGGCACTTCCAGTTTAGGAACTGGGGGAACTGGGGCAGGATGAGCTGCCCATCCTGTGCCCACACATGGGGTGCTCTGTGCCTGCAGGTGGGTGGTCCCAGTTCAAGCACTGAGGGAATTGGGGCAGGATGAGCTGCCCACTCTGCTGTCCCCACACCCATGGGATGCCCTGTGCTTGCAGGTGGGTTCTCCCAGTTCAGGGACTGGGGGAACTGGGGCAGGATGAGCTGCATCCTCCTGTCCATCTTGAGGTGCTCCATGCCTGCAGATGAATTCTCCCAGTTCAGAGACTGGGAGGACTGGGGCAGGATGAGCTGCCCACCCTGCTGTCCCCCACCCATGGGATGCTCTGTGCCTGCTCTCCCAGTGCAGGGACTGGGAGGACTGGGATGCACAATAGCCTGGGAGATGTGTCCTGCCAGCAAAGTCAGGACGCATCCCGTGTCCGAGGATGCATCTGGTCCCCTCCTCAGAGGGGAAAGCACCTCCCAGTGGTGATGGCAGTGGGAGAGGAGGATGGGACAGGGACAGGGACATGGGACAGGACCTACCCAGCCACGCCCTGGTCGGGCACGTTGAGGAAGTCCATGTTGTGCTCGGATGGGGGCCGTGCCTTGGGCTGGTGGCCGGCGCTGCGGGCGGGAAGCGCCGCGGCTGGGGGGCCCCGCGTCTGCTTCTGGGGCATCTTGTAGGTGTCCCTCTGTGCCCGGCCATCCCCGCGGGGGATCTGGGGACCCCCGTTCCTGCAGGCTCCTGGAACAGCCCGTCCCAATAGGGTGCATTACAGGGGGGCCATGCACAGCCTGCACCCCCTGTATCCCCCACCCTGTACCCCCTGCTCACCTCTGGGTGCTGATGGGGCACTTCGGGAAGGTGCGGGACACCTGCTGCCACCTCTGCCCTGTGCTGCTCCCTTCCTTGTGGGCTCTGGGGGGACACAAGCCCCCCGTTAGGTGACAGTCCTCAGAGCCAGCTGTAGGGGCTGTCCCCCCATTTGTACCCTGTTCCCCATCACCAGAGCAGAAATGGGGGAGACACAAACCCCACAGAGTACACCCAGCTCACCCCAATGCTCCCAGGCCTCCAGCTGTGCCCTGTGACCCCAGTGCTCCTGTGTCCCCCCTGTGCCAACCCCCAGTGCCCTGGCACTCACTGGCATTCCTGGGGAGCCCATCCCCGATGGTGACCGTAAGGGTTTTGCCTCCAGCTTTGAGGGCGGCCACGTCGCCCTGTCCTCTGAGGAAGGTGACGTTGCGGGTGCCACCGCCGCCCCAGCCCTCCTTCTTCACCCGAAACTGTAGTCTGGGGGTGAGAGAAGCCATGAGGATGTGGTGACAGGACCCTGTCCTGCTTTGTCACCTCTCCTGGCCTCCATCCTTACGTGTCCTTGAAGGAGAGGGGCAGCTTGGAGCGGGTGAGCTCCTCGAAGCGCTTGCACAGGAGGCTGATCAGCTCCGTCTTGAAGATGGACTCCAAGAAGTTGTCGGCATCGTTCTCATGGAGGATGAAGAAGTCGTCCTGCCTGGTGCTGGGGGAGCAAACAGGGGTGTCAACCCCACCAAGGCTGGTGCCAGCTAGGCTGGGGGGTATTTGGGGACCCCACAGGGCTTGGGTCCACCCCAAGAAAATTTGGAGGCCGATTTGGAAAACTCTCCGGCTTCTGCAAAGCACCCATGGGGAGCCTCCACTCCAGTGGATGAGGGACTGGGGAGCAGCAGGGTGTGGAGAGAGGGGAATCCCAGTCATGGGGAGAGCCCCTGGTAAGGGACACACCTCAGCGAGACACCGCTCACCGCCTGCAGCTCCACCTTCTTCTTGAGCACCTCCTTGATCTGCCCCTTCTCAGGCCCCTTCTTCACCTTCTCCCGCCCGATCAGGTAGAAATACTTGGGCGTGAGAATGAAATCTCGCTTGATGGGCTGGGAAAGGTCAGGAAAAAGGGGGTGAGGGGGCTTTGCAGGGGGGGCACAAACCTCACAAACACACATCCCACCTGAGGGAAGCCACCAGGAGCTGCAGCAGCCCCAGGCGTGTCCCTGCACCTTGAACCTCCGGTCGTATTTGGTGACGGAGTCGGCGAAGTCGACGCGCTCCCGCTTGGCCAGGAACTGCCGCAGCTCCGGCCGCTCCTCCATGCCCAGGTAATCCCCCACGAAGTTCCTGTTGATGCTGTTCCTGCGCCGCTCTTTGAAGTTGTAGAGGATGCTGGCAGCTGGGAGGGACCCCAAAGAGGTGCGGGTCTGAAATGGCTCTGTGCTGGTGGCTCAGAGCCCCCCAAAACATCACACAGGTCATGGTAGCAAGAAGTGGGGCTTGTTTTATGCCATGGGAGGAATCCCAGCTGCTTGAGCTTGGCTGGGTTTGAAACTTTGAAACTTTAATTGCCTTCAAAAAACCCCGTTCTGTGGGAGGGAGGGATGGACCCAGCTTTTTTCTGCGTTTTCCTCCTTGATTTTCCTGCTTGCTTGGGAGGGTGGGAAAACCCATGATGGGGTCAGTGGTGTGTCCCATCCTTTTGCTATGGTGGGAGTCAGCCTCTTCCCAGAAACACCAGCTCATCCCAGCTACTCCCCTCCATCCCTGTGCAGGCCATGAAATGCAGAGTGAGACAGCACAAGCTCCCAGGGCTGGAAATAGGAGCAGGAAATCCGTGCTCTCCTTTCAGAGTGGAAAAAGACTCCCAACAACTCACGGGCCGGTTCCTCCATCACCTAATCACCGTTAGTGCCATGATTAGGAGCCAGGCTGCCGCTGTCATAGCTGGGCTGTCCCAGTGAAAAGCACCCTAAAAGGGCAGCTGGCGTGGCACTGTCCCTGTCCTTGCCCAGCCTTACCCTCCTCTCTCATCTGCTCGTATTTGCGGATGGCCACATGCCTGCGCCAGGCCTTCTGGATCACCCGGGCGAAGCTGTCAAATTTCCTCTCCCGCATCTCCTCGAGCAGGAAGAGCTGCGAGGGACAGGCAGTGCTGAGCCAGGACACCCCAAAAACCCCTCCCAATGACACCCAGTGCCCCCCAGGAGTCAGGGCCACGCACCGACTCGGGGTTCTTGACGAACACCTTGCTCCTGCCCATCTGGTACTGGTCTGGATCCATGTTGACCGAGCGCAGGAGGTGCTGCACCCCTTGGCGCTCATCCCCGCGCCACGACGGCCATGTCTCGGGGGTGAGGATGGCATAGCTGTGGGGACAGAGCAGGCTCACAGAATCCCACAATAGTTCAGGTTGGGAGGAACCTTAAAGCCCATCCACTCTTGTCATAGCAGGGACAACTTCCACTGTCCCAGGCTGCTCCAAGCCCTGTCCAACCTGGCCTTGGGCACTGCCAGGGATCCAGGGGCAGCCCCAGCTGCTCTGGGCACCCTGTGCCAGGGCCTGCCCACCCTCCCATGGAACAATCCCTTCCCAATATCCCATCCAGCCTTGCCATCTGTCAGTGGAAGCCATTCCCTGTGTCCTGTCCCTCCATGCCTTGTCCCAAATCCCTCTGCTGTTCTCTTTAGTCCCTAGAAGGGGCTCTAAGGTCTCGCCCAAGCCTCCTCTTCTCCAGGTTGAACATCCCCAACTCTCTTCACTTGAAAAGCTGCGCCAGGGCCTCCCACAGCCTCCTCTCTTCCTGAGGAGGTGCTGTGGGCTCTGCCAGCCCCGTGCCAGTGGCCACTCACCGTTGCAGGAACTTGTGGAAGAGGCGGCGGTAGGCGAAGCCTGCCCGGCGCACCCGGATGTTCTCCTTCAGCCCCAGGTACTCGACCTGGTGCTTCACCCTGTGCACCAGGGAGGGACAACATGGAATAATGACAGGTTAGGAGGGGACCTAAAAGTGTACCTAAGGAGGACAATGTATCCCACACACTTGTTGTGCTTCCCTGTGTTAGTGGGCAGCTCAGAAGAACCAGCCCAGGGCTACAGTTTTTGGAGGAAAGCTGGTTCTGGCCGCATCTCCATGGCTGGGTCCCCTTGCCTGGGCTCTGTGTGCTCCCTGTTACCTGCTCTCCTCCCAGTCCCGTGGTTTCTTGGTCTCGTTGGGTTTGATGCAGCGGATGTAGTGTGGGGTGCACTTCATGAGCGTGTTCACCAGGTCGTTGGCCTGTTTCTGGTGCAAGGATCGACCTCTGTAGCATCAAAGGGGGTGGTGGGAGCACTGCCCCTGCCACCTCCCCAGAGGCAGCTGCTGCTCTGCAGCCCAAGGGACACACCTTGATTTTGGAGCCCGCCGTGGTCGGCCGTCCCTTTTTGTCAGAATCAAGTTTTTCTGGGAAAAGCATCCGGATGAAACCGCTGGAAGGGAGGGGACAGTCCCCAGGTGAGAGCTGCCAGCATGGCCTGGGCTGAGGCCAGCTGGGAAATCCTGTACTGTGTGGCTGAGTGCCTTCTCCCTGACCACCTCCAGGAGCAGGAGCAGGAGCAGGAGCAGGAGCAGGAGCAGGAGCAGGAGCAGGAGCAGGAGCAGGAGCAGAGCTGGTGGATGACCCCGCTCTGCCCAACCCTGCATCCCTGGGATGCCCCTGGTGCCCATGGGGCCATGCAGGACTGAGCACCCCAACCCACAAAGGAAGGACCAGCCTTTCAGATCTGCATGTTGAGGACTGTGCCCTGTTCCCCAGCCCTTTCGGGGTGCCCAGCACTGCCAGACTCACTATTCACTGCTCTGCATGAGCTCGATCAGGTCAGTGAAAAGCACGTCCCGGTTGCGCTCGCAGAAGCCGTTCACATCGTAGGACACCTGGGGACAGGAGGGGACCTCAGCTGCGGCTGTGGGGTGCGGAGTGGGGGCTTTGGGGTGCCCTACCCACCTTGCCAGCATAGTGGTGGATGACAAAGCCTGAGCTCCAGCTGTTGAAGTGCTCGTGGGTGCCCACGGCCGCCTGCAGCTTCTGCAGCAAGGTCTGGTCGGCGCCCTCGCCCGTGGCGTGCATGGTGGCACACACGTCATCCAGGACACTCATGATCCCAGGAGGGTTCTGCCACAAGGAAAGGGAAGCCATGGGTGTGGCAGGGCCCAATCCTGCACCTGGTCACAGCTGCTTGATGCTGAGCCAGGTGCCCATGGGTGCTGCAAGTGTCCAAGGCCAGGTTGGACAGGGCTTGGAGCACCCTGGAATAGTGGGACAAGATGATCTTTAAGGTTCCTGCTAACCCAAGCCAGTGTGGGGTTCACTGCTGCTTGGCACCTCAACAACCTCAATGCAGCCCCTGCCCCTGGGTGCCTCTGCTCCCCAAAAGCCTCCCCAGCAGAGGAGACCCCACTCACCAGCTTGTTCTCTATCAGGTCACACACCACCTTGTTGTTGAAGTACTGGATCTGCGTCCACTTGATCCCCTCCTGCACATATTCTTCCTGGGGAAGCACAGGGAGAGCTGGCTGGGCCCTGAGCCCCTGGGATGTGCTGCAGAACCCCTGCTCCAGCTGTGGTGCTGGGGAGGAGGGATTGCAAGAATTGGGGTGCTGGCACAGCCCCACAGCCCCCAGCCCAGCCCCTTGTACCTGCTCTGCCTTCAGGGTCAGCTCGATGAAGATCTGCTGCAGCTTCTCATTCACAAAGTTAATGCAGAATTGTTCAAAGCCATTTTTCTGCATGAAAGATGGAAGAGAAAATGGTGCTGAGTTGTCCTTTGCTCACAGAAACATAGAATCACAGAATAATGAGGTTGGAAGAGACCTCTAAGATCATCAAGTCCAACCTATGCCCTAACACCTCAACTAGATTATAGCACCAAGTGCCATGTCCAGTCTTTTTTTAAACACATCAGAGATGGTGATTCCACCACCTCCCTGGGAAGAGCATTCCAGTACTTTATTATTCTTTTGGTGAAAAATCTCTTCCTAATATCCAACCTATACCTTCCCTGAGGTACCTTGAGACTGTTCTCTGGTTCTGTCAGTGCTGCCTGGTGGAAGAGACCAACCCCCACCTGTCTGCAACCTCCCTTCAGGGAGGTGTAGAGAGCATTAAGGTCACCTCTGAGCCTCCTCTTCTCCAGGCTAAACAACCCCAGCTCCTTCACCTCCTCTGCCTCATTGTGGGGACCCCAACCAGCAGTGCTTGGTTGCTACTCCAGGGACCCTTCTCAGGGCTACCTGACCCAGGTGCTGTCCCCGCTGTGGGAGCAGGGCAGGACATTCCCAACCACACCCACCTGGAATATCTCAAATCCATAGATGTCCAGCACCCCGACGCTGTACTCCTCATACGGCTTCTGCATGGCCCGGTTGATGGACTGCGGGGACAGAGGGGACAAACTGGCTGCAGGGCACTGGGATTGGCCATCTCCTGGGGCAGGGGGGTGACCATCCCTTCTGAGGCCCACACACCTCCACCAGGAAGTCGAAGACACGGGCATAGAGCCCCTTGGCCAGCGCGTCGCGGGTGTAGGCCGCCTGCTCCACATTGAGGGTGACGGTGATGGACTCGGAGCGGCCCGCCCCACTTGCTGTCCATTTTCCTGCTGGTGACCTTCTCGTTGAGGCGCTCCTGGTCGACCCCCAGCAGGTAGGCAGGGAAGGCCAGGGCTGGGCAGAGTGGGGCTGGTCAGGGCTGTGTTGTCCCCACCTGGCCATAGTCGAAACCCTCGGCCCCATCCAAGTATGAAGGACAGCAGTGGGACAATGACAGGGAAAAGTGACACCTCTCCCAGAGCAACACCTGGCATCTGTCCACTGGCTAATCAAGCTCTGGCTGAGCCATTGACTTGCTGCCTCAAGTAAAGTTCATAGTGAGTTGCAAGCTCATTGATGTGCATTAGTTATGTACCAGAGCCTTAGGCAGAGGCCTGTTGGTTAGAGCATGTAGCTGTTGACTATAATATCATGGGATCAAAGCCCATCTGTCTAGTAAATTGGAAGGTCCTAGCTTAATTAAAGCACCTGAGCTGCATTTAGGGGATGCAGGGTGATGGCCTGCGGACTTTAGCAGAAACTAAGAGGGTTTAACTCTTGTTTAAGGCTTTGAAGGCCTTCGGTTTAGGTAATCCTAAATTTCTTAGATAATGGGGAGATAGGAGGAGGATGATGGACGGGGGGGGAGTTAAGACAGCAATTATAATGCCTGGTGCTGCTTCCCTCCTCTGCCAGGGGATTTGTGACACAGCCAGCTTGCCACTCATTCCCAGGCTCCCCCCACTTGTCCCCTGTGGCTACTCACAGTCAGCGTTCTCCACCCGGGCATAGTTGCCTTCCTCCCTGAAGCTGATGTTGCCCAGGTGCAAGATCCCTGCCACGATCTGCAGCACCAGCTGCTGGTCCTCGCCACGGATGCCGATGACCTGCATGGCATTCTGGGGGTGCACAGACACCCTTTGAGCCCCCACCCGGCCCCAGAGCTTTTGGGGACTCCCCTCCCTCCCAGGCACTCACCATGGTCTCATGGAAGTCGCTGCGGTCGTCTGTGCCCTCCACCTGGTAGGTGTCTGTCTGGTTCAGGTAGAAGTAATAATCCGGGCTCATGATGCCCAAATTCTGCCTTTGCTCTTGGGATGCTCCTTGGATGAGCTGGGAGGGGATGGGGGGCTGTGGTCAGCCAGCTCCTGGTCCCCCCTGCAGCCTGGTGGCTCCAGGCCACCCCCATACTGTCGCCATGATATTGTCTGAAAAATCCCTTTGCCAGAATTTTTCTCCTGAGAAGCTGAGAGGCCTCAGAAACGAAATGTAAACAATGATTATCTGCTGCTGTGGAATGCAACACCTTTGATTGGTCTCATGTGGTTGTTTTTAATTAATGGCCAATCACAGTCAGCTGGCTCGGACTCTCTGGTCGGTCACAAGATTTTATTACCTTTCCTTTCTCCTTCCTTTCTCTTTTCTCCTCCTTTCTCCTTTCTCCTTTCTCCTTTTTTCCTTTCTCCTTTTTCCTTTCTCCTTTTTCCTTTCTCCTTTTTCCTTTCTCCTTTTTCCTTTCTCCTTTTTCCTTTCTCCTTTTTCCTTTCTCCTTTTTCCTTTCTCCTTTTTCCTTTCTCCTTTTTCCTTTCTCCTTTTTCCTTTCTCCTTTTTCCTTTCTCCTTTTTCCTTTC